>NW_022111320.1:42576697-42584618 GCF_000313985.2 Echinops telfairi
CACACACACACACACACACACACACACACACACACACGGAGAGCCTGTTCCTGGGCGGTGTCTGCGTGAGCATGTGAGGCTCCGTGTCGTGACAGTGGTGTCAAGGCTGCTGCTGGGTTTCTTAGAATCCCGTGACTGGATTCAGAGAAAGTCGGTCATGTGCCGGCAGCCATGTAAACCACAGAGCCTGCGGTGCAGCCAGGTGAGAGCTGGCTCAGCAGGGCCACAGAGTTTACCCTTCCTGCCCCTCTGCAGGGGCCCTGGGTCTGCAGGGCCCTTTATAAAACCCACAGCCAGTCTATTGTGACCCAGAGCAAGCCCAGAGGGCAGAGTAGAGCTGCTCCGGGGAGCTTGAAAGGAGCAGACAGTCTCACTGTTCCCCTGTGGGTTCAAAGGGCTGACCCCGTGGTTGACAGCCCCCCACCCACTAAGCTACCAGGTCACTATGTCAGGGCCCTCTCTGGAGGCGGGATAGAAAAATGGGCAAGCACATGCTGAGGGTCTTCAGATGGTTGTCAGCGAGCCCCAGTTCCATGGTGAACAAGGCAAACCGGACTCACTCCGTAGCATTTACCTGCTTGCCAAGGTTTGGACCCAGCTCAGTCAGGAAAGCTTCGGTTGTCCTTTACCCTCTCGGACACACTGTGTGAAACATCAGGGGCCTGGACCTGTGGTTGGAGGTGGGTGGCCAGGCCCCCACCACTAATCACAGGTTCAGTAAGCACCATTGTACGCTTGATTATATATAAATATATATAAAGTCGGGAGCATGAGAGATAAAAGAGAGAGTCAAATAATGGAGTCAGACGCATTTCATGGTAGCATTGCTCACCTCAGCCCAGCTTGGTAATCCACGTGGAGAGAGGGGGAAGGGAAGGAGCACAAGGGGAAAGGGAACAGGGGAGCGAGGAAAGGAGAGGTGAGGAGGACCAAAGAGAGGTCGAGGGAGGAGCCGAGAGAGAGGGAGCCTCTATTGCAAACCCAGGCCTATATACCTTTGGGGGCGTGCAAGGCCACTAATTACAGGTAAAGACATACGTCACAAGGAGGGGTTGCACTATAGGTTACAGTATGAGAGAGGATGGTCTAGGGCCATACACGCAATAGGAAGAGGAGGGGTTGGGGGTACACATGTGACAAGATGAGGATCCTAGATACAGGATGGCAGCTTAACTGAGCTGGTTTGACCTGTTCTCTGGATCTCCATAAGAGCCATTATCAGTAGGCTGTGAACCCCACCTATAGGAACCAAGCTAATGGTTGCAAGCCTTAGCCCATTGTCCCCAGCAGCATGGAGCAGGCCCACCCCTTGGTCTGATGACTGATTGTCTTCAGGGAGGATGTCTGCAAGCTTCTGACCTCCCCCCACATGGGCCAGATCCAAATCTTCAAACTCCTTACACCATGACTTACTGCCACCATCACAAACAAGCCCCACAGTGTCGGCGGCAAAACCTGGGAAAGCCCATTCCCACTGCAGGGCCATCCAAGGGGTGCTTCTTGGGCTGTGAGTGGATCCCCTCCAGCAAAGGAGTCAGGGACCTAGCCTCCATCGGCTCCACCGCCCTCTTGCACAAACACCTGTGTTAGAGCCGCCTTGCATGGGAGTGAGACACTGTTTCCAATCCAATTCTATTGAGAGCATTTCACACGGGGCCTGCCTGGAGCAAAGGGGCAGGAATGCCTGCCATGGTGGGCAGCTCCTCCCAGGAATGCCCCTGAACTACTGGAGGGGAGCTAAATGCAGCAGCCCATGAACTTCCTCGACTGCAGCCTGGACACCCACACACGCACACACGCACACACACAAAGGGTCCTGAGACACTTCCTCTGCTTCTGATACCTTCTGCCATAGTGTTTTGTCCAATGTATGTAAGGACATAAACTTTGGACAAAAACCAAGGCCAGTCTCTGGAAAAAGAAAGGCATCGTGCTTGGAAAAGTGGAGGGCAGCGGAGAAGAGGAAGGCCCTCCACGAGATGGATGGACCCAGGGGCTGCAGCCATGGGCTCACACGTGGGAGCAACTGTGAGGGGGACACAGAACCAGGCAGCGTTTTGTTCTGTTGTGCACGGAGGGGCTGTGGGTCAGAACCGACACAACGGCGCGAACAACCACCACTGTGGTGTGTTCGTTGCATAATTTCATGACAAGTCGATAAACAGAGTGAAGGGGTGGAGTTCAGCCTGTCAGTCCGGTCATAGCCTGATGATGTGATGCCTCCTGGTGGGTGTGGCCTTCTCATGAGGCTTCTGGGAACTTCCTCTCTTCCTCCCTGGAGGGAGGTCACACTCTCTCATGGCCTTGGTCTTCCTGCTGACAAGCCATGCTGATGGCAGCCAGAGCCCTAGAGATGGGTCCACCGCCATCGCATACATAAGACTTTGTACCCACTGGCCTAGGACCTTCCCGCACTTGGCATCATTGCATGAGCTGCGTATGAAGAGGAATTTTTTCAAATTATTTTATTAGGGGCTCATGTAACTCTTTTCACATTCCATACATACATCAATTGTGTAAAGCACATTTGTGCATTCATTGCCCTCATCATTCTCAAAACATTTGCTCTCCACTTAAGCCCCTGGCATCAGCTCCTCATTTTCCCCCCTTCCCTCCCCACTACCCACTCCCTCATGAACCCTTGATAATTTATAATTATTTTGTCATATCTGTCCAATGTCTCCCTTCACTCACTTTTCTGTTGTCTGTCCCCCAGGGAGGAGGTTATATGTAGATCCTTATCGGTTCCCCACTTCAACCCCACCCTCCCAGTATCGCCACTCTCACCACTGGTCCTGAAGGGATCATCCGTCCTGGATTCCCTGTGTTTCCAGTCCCTATCTGTACCAGCGTGCATCCTCTGGTCTAGCCAGATTTATAAGGTAGAATTGGGATCATGATAGTGAGGGGGGAGGAAGCATTTAGGAACTAAAGGAAAGTTGTATGTTTCATCGTTGCTACACTGCACGCTGACTGGCTCGCCTCCTCCCTGCGACCCTTCCATAAAGGGATGTCCAATTGTCTACAGATGGGCTTTGGGTCTCCACTCCACACTCCCCTTCATTCGCAATGATATGATTTTTTGTTCTAATGATGCCTGATACCTGATCCCTTTAACACCTTGTGATCGCACAGGCTGGTGTGCTTCTTCCACGTGGGCTTTGTTGCTTCTGAGCCAAATGGCTACTTGTTTATCTTCAAGCCTTTAAGACCCCAGACGCTATATCTTTTGATAGCCAGGCACCATCAGCTTTCTTCACCACATTTGCTTATGCCATCAGCAATTGTGTCAGGAAGGTGAGCATCATGAAATGCCAGTTTCATAGAACAAATATTCTTGCATTGAGGGAGTACTTGAGTGGAGGCAATGTCTATCTGCTACCTTAATACTAAACCTATAAATATAAGCACATAGGTCTATTTCCACATCCTACAAAGAGGAATTTATGGACTAGTATCAGACTTATGGACTTGATCTGGACTGGGCTGGGATGTTTTCTCAATATACAATCGCTCTTTGATATAAAGCTCTCTCTTACACATACATGAGTGTCTATGGATTTGTTTCTCTAGTCGACCTGGTCTAGCACACGCATTTCATTGTATTTATTTTTTGAGTGCTAGGATACAGCTGTTGTTAAGTGCTATCAAGTCAGTTCTGGCTGACTGTGAACTGTTAGATCATGAACTGTCCCTTCCCCCCAGCCCCGGGTTTCCTAGGCTGTCATCATTATGAGTGTCGATCATTCTCCCAGGAAGCAGGTCTCGTCACCTTGAAACACTGAGACCCTTCAATTAGCAACCAAGCCCTTGACCATTGAGCTACAAGGGAGCCTGGAGTGCTGAGCATGCCCACTCGGTATTGTAACTGACATGTTGACAAACAGGTTAATGCCTACAGATGAACCAGCAGTAATACCAGTTCTTCAGAGTGGATACAATCCAGTGGGCCCGTGCCTTGATAGACTTATTCAGCCACGAAAAAGGAAAATTTGGGAAAGGTGACGTTTTTCGCAGAATAGATGAGGATCCCCATGCATCTAACCCAGTGGTTCTCGCCCTTCCTAATGCTTCCACCCTTTCATACAGTTCCTCATGTGGTGGGGACCCCCAACCATAACATGATTTTTGTTGGTACTTCATCACTGTCATGTTGCTACTGTTAGGAATCGGGTGACCCCTGTGAAAGGGTCGTTCAACCTCCAAAGGGGGTGCGATCCACAGGTTGAGAACCGCTGATCTAACGCAAGGGGTGAGGCCTGGTCACGTGCCCAGGGACAGAGGGTGGGAAGCAGCAGAGGGGCGGTGGCTGCTCCCCGCCTGCTCAGAGAGGGATTCTGTAAGGGCTTCCTCACAGAGGGTCATTCAGCTCTGAGCAAAATCCCAGCCCGGTGGCAATGGTGACAATCACCAAAGCGCTGGAGAACGCTCACACAGTCATGCCGTGAACCTCCGATGCCCTTCTCCTTCCCCCGTCACCTGGGAAGCCTGGCCTGCCCATCCTGCTGCTGAGCCCCGCTCGACGACGCTGACAGGGCCCCCAAACACCTTGTGAACACCCGGTCACTGAGACACTGCCCCCTTCTGATGAAGACACATAGCAAACTTAGGAGAGCGACCAGTTCTCCGTGAAGAGATACAATTTTCAAAATGCCCCGCCCATTTGGGTCCAGGTGCTGCAAGGTGGCAATTCTCCCCAGTTAGCAGCCCGGAGCCGGAGCCGGGCTCCTCTCTGGGGGAAAGGTACATGATGGGGCCCTGATTCCCTGCGCCACCATCGCCATAGGCAGCCCCCTAGCGCGCGTGCACGTGCACACGCGCGCACGCGCACACACACACGCTTGTTGTATGTGTGAAGGCTGTATTGCCTCGTACACAGATATGACAGGGCCACGTGAAGGCTCCACCAGCAGCTCCTGTTCATTTGACTGTGGTGAGTCCCAAGGGGCCGCACATCCGGCCCAGCTCAGAGGCTGCCCTCAGCAACTTCCCTCGGGGACCTGGTACCACCATGCACACCCCTTCAAAAAGCCAAGGGGGCATCCGTGATCCAAACTGGACCAGGAAGAAGTGAGGGGCAAGGGTGGCTTCCCCCGCGAGTTGCCCAGGAAAGGTGTCCCTGACGGAGGCGTCAGCGTGCGCTGAGGTTCTGGGAGGAGGAAGCAGTGGGCAAGGGACTTGTGCCAGATGTCTCAGACGACCCTTTACTGTGGTCTGAGGGCTGCAGGGCTGTGTTAGGGATGGAAGCTTCTAGAATACATGGCTCCAAGTTAAACATAAGCTAATGTAAGGGGATTGAAGGTACCGCGGACTGCCAAACAAACAAACAGCTCTGTCTTGGAAGAAGTCCAGCCAGAATGCTCCTTGGAGGCAAGGGTGAAGAAGCTCCATCTCACGTATTTTGGACTGTTGTCAGGAGAGACCAGCCCCTGGAGAAGGACATCGTGCTAGGCAAAGTGGAGGGCGGAGAGGAAGATGGATTGGCACAGTGGCTACAACACTGGGCTCACACATCAGAACAGGGGTGAGGGGGGTGCAGGACGGGGTGTGTTTCGCAGTTATCCATGGGGCTCTCTGAGTCCACACTAACAAGACAGCAGCCAGCAACAACCAGAGTTGAAGGCCAATGTGGGGTTGCTGTCAGTGGCTGCTGGGTCCAGTTCACAGGGACCCCGTGCATGCAGCGTGGGCCTGCACCCCGCACGTCTTTCAAGGCTGTGACTGATGGGAAGCGGCCTTCCAACCTGGCTCCCTAGATGCCTGCGGTACTGCACCTACGGGCCTTCCAGCCAGAAGGTCAGTGCTCCAGCATCAGTGCCCCTCAAACCAAGCTCACTGCCATCGAGTGGATTCAGACTCACGGCTTCCCAACAGGACGGGGTAGAGTTGCTCCTGTGAGTTTGAGACTGGAGCTCTTGACGGGACTCGAAAGCCCCGCCTTTCTCCTTCCAAGTGCCTGGTGGTTTTCAACTGCTGACCACACCGCCCAATGCATAACCACTGCGCCACCAGGCTCCTGCGTGCCACCCGGGACTCCTTTTATGGACAATAGAGCCGGGCTTGGAACGAGTTCCATTTGGTTTGAGCCCCTGCTGAGAACTAATGTGCGCAGGGCAGATAGACTGAATCAGACTGTACACTTTAACAAGCTCCCAGGTGATTCTTACAGACCCTCCAGGTAAGAAGAATCAGCTGGGGAGCTTGTTAAACTACGGCGTCTGAGTCAGTCTATCTGAGGAGGAAATGTCAAATTCTCCTCCACTTCGAAGATCTGGCACCCAGCACGTCAGTACTGCCCACACTCTGCATGGCCCAGGCTGCCATGGGCACAGGCCCCTCTCAGTGGAGACGTGGCTCCATGTGGCTGGCCCACTGGCGTGCAGCAGAGAGAACCCTCTTCCCATTCCAGCCCCTCTGGTGGCCGGGCTACCTGCCAGTCTGCCCACGCCAAAGCTCAGCTGGCCATTCTGCTTTCTACCCACCCACCTGGTCCAGGGCAGGGAGGGAGACCTTCTCAGAGAAGAAAGGTGTTAGAGGACGGGGGTGGGGGGTGGGATAGCTTAGGAGGGTTCTCCTGGGAGGAGCCCTGCTGGAAAGGCCCCTCAGCGCGCACTCTGTCCATAGGAAAACAGCACAGAGACCTGGCCCCCAGGACGGTCTAGCATGTGGAGGAGTGGAGCGGGAGGACCCACAGCTCGCCTTTCTTGGCACCCCCACGGCTCTTCCTTGAATTCCCTCCTTAGCAGGGCTGTGAGTGCGACTCACGGGGGCTCCTGAGCACCAGCCCCTGCACCAGGTCCTTCCTGCAGGACCTTGAACCCACCCGATGGCCCTGCCCCATGGCGGTGGCTCTCACCATTTCCTGAGTGAGAAGACTTGTGTCCAAGGTCCCATAGCTAATCGACCTTGAGCTGAGCGCCGAGATGTGAACGTGCAGGTCAAAGCCGCAGGTTTCCCAGCAGGCTTCAAAAGAATGGGGTGGGGGTGGAGATGCCAAGGAGATCATGAGGTGGTGGAGGGGTGGGGTTTGACGGAGAGGAGGGGCACTGGGCTGCAGGGGAGGGGAGAGGCAGCGGGGAGAAGATCAAAATCAAGACAATGGCAAGGCGAGACACGTCTGGTGTCCACTAGGGAGCACAGGCTCAGAAATCAGAGTTCCCGCCCTGGCCCTGCTTCACGCTGGGTGACTTTGGCCCAGGCAGCTTCCCTCTCCGTGCCCAGGCTTCCGGTTGATGCAAGAGAGGTGGGGCCAGACAAAATCATCTGCAGGGATGTCTGGCGGGTGAGCTCTGGGGGCTCAGGGTGAGGGTACCGCTCCCTCGCCCCCCAGAGTGGGGTGTCTGCAGGTACTGAGCAACCAGCTGCAGGAGGAAGGGAGGAAGGGGTGAATAAGGGAGAGAAGGGGAGAAGGAAGAATTTATTTCTCTCTTCTAGAAACAATGGACTATTTCTGATGGGATAAGAGTGAGCTTGGGGGAGAAAGAGAGCTCTTTTCATTTAACATATGTTGTATGCCAAGCACTGAGCTAGGGCTATGCTGTCAGGCCAGGAGAAGACAGAGGGGACAGGTACCATCCACAACTCTAAGTAGTGGAAACCCTCAGCCCCAAGAAAGCCCAAGCGGTGCCCTGCAATCTGTCCATCGAAGATCAGTGCTGCCCCAGTCCCAACTACTATGTGGACACCTCCCCTTCCCCCCAGAAGATTTCAAAGGACAGCATTGAATCTGCAGCTCCGGGAGAGGGACATATCTGATCCGAGCACACGTGAGCAGATGAAGGGGGAGGAAGAGAGAGTGGAGCACATCCTGGCCCACCAGGCCATGAGGACGTTGTTCCCAATTAGAGCAGCCAGTCCACAGAGAGGACCACATGGCCGGCCCCACTATGAGACATAATGCCCCTCACTGACCCATAGCCCT
>NW_022111320.1:42586113-42600019 GCF_000313985.2 Echinops telfairi
AAATGCAGGGATGCACATGGAAGACAATAGGGGGAGCAGGGAGGAAAGGGAAAAAAATAAGGAGCTGATGCCAGGGGCTTAAGTGGAGAGCAAATGTTTTGAAAAGGATGAGGGCAATGAATGTACAAATGTGCTTTACACAATTGATGTATGTATGGATTATGATAAGAGTTGTATGAGCCCCTAATAAAAAGATGAAGTAGCAATGAAAATAATTTTATGGTTGGGGGTCACCACAGCATGAGGAACTGTATAAAAGGGTCACGGCATTAGGGAGGTTGAGAACCACTGTGCTCATGGCTCCTGGGAGGAGTAGGCAGCAAGGCATGATGTGACCAACACAGTGCAGGTGATCCAGACCCTGCAGAAGCTACAAGTGTCCCCCTGGGTTTACTTAAAAAGGAGCAGGCCACAAGGAGGAGGAGTCATCTCTTCCAATCGCATCAAAGCTATGAATCCGGGCGTGTAATAACACTTCATAGCATGACACACACATGATGAATGCATGAACAAAACAATGAAATCCGAACCAAGAGCAGCGTTGCACCCATGCCGGGTTCCTGGCCTCGCTGGTTCTCCTGGGGCTGAGGAAGAAAGCTGGGTGGAGGGTACCTGGGAACGCTCTCCACACTAGCTTCCCAACTTCTCTGTCAGGCTGCAGTTGCTTCAAAATAAAGTTCAATTTATTTATTTAAGCCTATGCAAGGCAGCCAGGAAAAACCAATTTCTGGATGATCCAATGTTATAAAGTAGATCATCTTTCCCTTCCAATGGGAAGATGTGTGCATGCGTGCAGTGTGTGTGTGCGCGTGCGTGTGTGTACTGTAACAATCTAATTTAATAGGCTCGTGTGGCCTGTAAAGTCATTTTCCCAAGTTCTCCTTTCTGTTTTTCATTGTCACTAGTATTGTAATTTCTCATGGCTCTTTCATTTTCCCAAACCAATGAGCCAGATTGACAACAGGAAGGAAACCAGAGGTGGCTGGGGGAGGGAGACGGTGTGAGAATGGTGCTGCTAGACTGTCAGCACCAAGAGGGCCTATATATCTAGGGTCCTCATACCCCATCATCTCCCCAGTGCCTAGAACAGGGCCTGAAATGCTCAGTCAATATTTGCTGAATGCACACACGTGGGTGGAAAGGTGTGTGTCCATACTCCCAGCATGCGCTAAGTCGTAGGATTCCCGCATCATCTCACACAGTCCCCACCATGTCAGACAATTTGGAGGCAGAATACAGTTCCATGTTAGAAGAAAGAAAGAGAGAACACAATTTTTTTATTATCTATAAAGCAGGAAGAGGGATTGACCCAGTGGCTGCAACAATGGGCCCAAACAGAAGGGCGGTTGTGCAGACTGTGCCGGCCGGGGCAAGGTTCCATTCGGCTGCACACGGGGGCCACGGTGCCTCAGCACTGACTCCACCGTGCTAAGAACAACATCAGCTGCAGAAGTTTCCTTCAGTTTCTTCCCAATCAATGTCCCTCCTCCTCCCCGCAGCTGGAGGTAGCTCCTTATGACGAATCACTATCAATTTCCCCCCGTCCTTTCTTGAATGAGATAAATGGACCAGGTAACTATCATGATCCCAGTTTTACCTTACAAATCCGGCTAGACCAGAGGATGTACGTTGGTACAGATAGGAACTGGAAACACAGGGAATCCAGGACGGATGATCCCTTCAGGACCAGTGCTGAGAGTGGTGATACCGGAGGGTGGAGGGAAAGTGAGGTAGAAAGGGGGAACCGATTATAAGGTTCTACATATAACCTCCTCCCTTGGGGAAGGACAACAGAAAAGTGGGTGAAGGGAGACATCGGATAGTGTAAGGTATGATAAAATAATAATAATAATTTATAAATTATCAAGGGTGCATGAGGAGCTGATACCAAGGGCTCAAGTAGATATCAAACTGATACCAAGGGCTCAAATGTTTTGAGAATGATGAGGGCAACAAATGTACAAATGTGCTTGACACAATGATGGATGGATGGATTGTGATAAGAGTTGTACGATCTCCCAATAAAAATGATTTTTTTTAAAGTGAGAAAGAAGAGAGCAAGCTCACATCCTCACTCTAGTCTTTAATTTTCATTGGAGTTCTAACGATTTTATTGGGAAAAGAAAACAAAACATTCTATTGCCAATAATAATAAAGACTGAAAATAAGTGTGATTAAAAAAAATAAATGGACCGGGTACTCCCCACCCAGCCCATCGGGGGTTGTATGCTATTTTTGCAACGGGTCTTCGTAAGTCCCGAGGCTTTGCCACAGAAGGATGCTGACCCTGACCCAGCCCAGTGTCTGCAACCGGAAGGCACTCCTGCGTCCATGACCTTGGTGACCCACGAAAGAAGCGAACCCTGGGCAAGTTCCCAGCCTGGCCAGGCCTCGGTTTTCCTTTCCGTGAAGTTAGCAATTAGACTGTGCTGAGGTGGCCCTAAGGGCAGGACCCTGTTGTCATCGCCTTTGTTGCCCAGTTTGAGCACACAGACTAGGAACCCATCGCAGTACAGGTGCCGGTCAGCACGGATGCTCAGCAGGTGCCCGGAGCCTGGTGTAGACTGACTCACGCCACCGTGATCCTCTCCGCCTTCAAACCACTTCTGAGAGCCCACCGCTTGCCTTGCCAGGCATGTCTGAGCTGACAGAGTTGAGACCGTTAATATTATAAAGAGTCTTTTTATCCCCCCTTTACAGGTAAGGAAGCCAAGGCCCAGGGAGGTTCCGGAACATGCTCCAGGCTGCATAGCCAAGATTTGAGGGGCTCCGATTCACACCAAGGCTGTGCAGCTTACAGCGTGCATCCTGGTCCAATTGGATCAAATCCGGTTCCCTCGATTCTAAATCGTCTTCTGGTTCCGAGTGTTTTCCTCATAATAGAGCGTGGCTGAGGTCTGCAGAGGGCAGGGTGGGTGAGACGTTGTCCTGGATTGAGTTTCAGGGCCTCCGGGAACAACTGTGGGACTCACCCAGTCCTCCAAGGCAGGAGGAATTTCTGAAGGAGCCTCTTAGCCTGGAGAAAATACCGTATATACTCGAGTAGGAGCCAACCCGAATATCAGCTGAGGCACCTACTTTTACCACAAAAAAACGGCATGAAAGATGAGCTGAAAAACTCGGCTTATCCACAAGTATATGCGGTACAACTTTTTACACACGGCAGCTGTCAAACCAACGAAGCAACAACTGACGTGGCACCGGTTCCAACTCAAGGTGACCCAGGGTGTGCCAGCAGGGAGCTGCTTCCTTAGCTGCAGGGCCCACAGCCTGCTCACAATCAGTGCTATGTTCGCCATCTGTGCGAGGGTCTTCCTCTTTTCTGATGACTCTAATGGACAAAGCACAATGTCCATGTCCAGGGACTGGTCCCTCCTGATAACATGTCCAAAATACAAGAGATAAAGTCTCATCATGCTTGCTTCTAAAAAGCATACTGACTGTACTTCAGAGGCAGATTTGTTTATTCTTCTGGAGGTCCGGGGTCTAGTCCATAGTCTTCCCGGACCCCATAATTCGAATTCATCAATTCCTCCTCGACAGCTGCAGTCTTCCTTATTCACTGTTAACTACAGGCGTCAGAAAGATTGAGACCTCTGCAGAGGGCCTACCAGCCATCCCCTGGGCTATTGATGCAAATCAAACACGTGTGAAAGTCTTAGCCAGCCTGTCCCCTGCCCACAGCAGGTTAGAAGGTGTGGAAATGGCTGTGACGGCAGCTGGAGTTAAGCGGACCATCTGACAACAGGGCATGTGATGTTAAAATAACTCCACGGAGTTAGAATGGAATGACTATTCCGGGCAAGGAGAAATCATGCAATTCACTTCACTAGCTCAGGAGGGCCACCTGCGTGCGGCTGTGGCCGACTCGCCTTTGTCGCACGGGGCTGAGTTCCAGAGTCTTGTAGAAAAGGCGCAATCAGGTTCAGCATGGTCATCAAGAAGGCACCAACTGTCGGCGTGCACTCAAGAGTGATTTGCACCTCAAACTATTTCTAATCACACAAAGCGACACAGTAGAAACACACCAAGCCCTTGGCTTTACCCCATTGGCACCTGTGGAATTCCACTATCCCCAAAGAGCACAGTCCTGAAGCCCTGAGGGGCCGAGGTCCTGGTCTCCCTGCGCCTGTTTCTCCATCAGTCACCTGGGAGTCGCTCCTGCCAGGGTTAAGGTGAAGACACAGGTGGTGAGGGCCTGTGGGACACACGTGTCCCTGTGAACATCCACAGAAGAAACCTCTCTCTTCGCGAGGGGTGTCAGCTCTCCTTGAGATGCCTGTGGTGCTGTGGGGAGAGGGTGGCCGCTGAGGGGTCTCTCTGATCTACCTGTAGCTGCTGGAGCGCCCCACCCCGGCCTCCTCCTCTTGACTCCCGGACCCGGAGTGCCCGCCCACCACAGGCCACCGTGGAAGCGGGTGAGTTTTCTTTGATCTTTGATTCCTGCACACTTTAAGGAGCATGGAGCGGGGACGCATTGGGCTGTGATCCGAGTGGCCGGCAGTTCAAAACCACCAGCAGCTCCTCGGGAGAAAGACCGGGCTTCCTGTTCCCATCAAACGTCTCAGACACTCACCGGGACGTCTGTGTGTGGCAGCACTGACTGGTCGCCTGTGAGGGTTTGAATTGAAGGAGAAGCCGGCTAGTGCACACATTGACTCGGGAACTCTGGAGACACCCTCAGCCCCACCCCAGAACTCCTTCTCACCCTTCTCTCTCTCCAGCACCCACAGCGCACTGTGGCTGCTCTCTGGAGCAGCAGAGAGGGGAGGGGCCCCCGCCTGGGGCTGCATCTCATACAGGCTGCAGTCTGTCCTGGTGAGGTCACCTTCCATTAACCGTCAACTTATAAACTTCCCTACTGGCAAGCCGGAGCCACCCGGTCCACTCCAGACCCAGCCACTCAATTAGAGCCACGGGCGTCCTCCCGAGCTCCCTGCCCTTGCTGCCTCGTCCTGCTGACCCCGGATGTCCACGGATCGGGGTCCTGCCTCTACCAGAGGGCTCGTGGCTTCGAAAATGGAGACACTTTCCTGCTAGGGGACCGACTCAAATCCGAAGCTTTGCTCTCTGACCAGAGGTGGATCCTGAGGGGTGTGGGCTCTTGTGGGCGAATGTCATGGGACTCCAAGGGAGGTCAGTGTCTCCATCTGCAAAAGGATCTTGTCGGCAGAAGAGTGGTGAGATTAAAGGAGATCATTTATATTTTTAACAAAGCCAGTTGCCACGGCGTCTTTTCCAATTCACAGAATTGGTTTAGCTACCAATCAAAAGGCTGGCAGTTTAGTGCATCCACAGGGGCTGCGGTAGAAAGGGTGGGTGCTCTGCTTCTGACAAGATCCGCCGCTGGAAATCCCGTGGGACACAGGTGAATACACCTGTGGGCCAGGTGACGGAGCCTACTCTGCCGTGACTGGCTTCCCAGTGGATCACCTGGCCTTTCTTCTGAGGGTCTCTGTGGGGCTCAAAGTCCCGGTCGTTCAGTGAGTGGACAGGCACACTGACTGTTTGTTCCACCCAGAATTGCCTGATTTTTCCCCAAATGCTTTCATTGGTTGGCAAAGACTTCACTTTAATCGTTGAATCTTATTAAGAAGGGTTGTGCATTCTTCACCACGATCAATTTCAGAACATGTTCTTCTTTCTTGTCCTCGTTGTTGTTCGTTCTACATCTCCACCCACCTCCCCTGCCAGACCCCTCGGGAATTATTAATCCACATGATGTCTCTATAGCATTACAGATCCTGGGTTTTACATACAGAAAACCATACAAAAGTAAAACAAGAAATAAAACAAACCATAAATAAACAGCCAATGACAAAGCAGAAAAGCCTTACACCAAAGAAAGCAGAAAATACTAAAAACAGAAACATCTTTAAACTGGGTCAAAAGCAGACTTCAACCCGGTGCCCTAACACGTGAGTGCAACATACCGCCATGAAGCAGGGAACCAATGGAGAGGTCTGTGGGGCGGCCCGAATCCCAACTACGCGGAGACACATCCTCCCCCAGCAGAATGCACTACAGAGGACAGCACTGAAGCTACAGCTCAGGGAGAGGGGCGCGTCTGATCAGAGCACACAGGAGCAACTGAAGAGGGAGGGAGAGAGAGTGGAGCACATCCTGGCCCACCAAGCCTCGAGGATGATATTATATTCCTGCTCAGAGCAGCCAATGCACAGAGAGGACCACAGGGCCAGCCCCACCACGAGACAAGACGTCCCTCACTGACCCATATCGCTATGAAGGACAGCACTGAGGGCTCAGTGTGGGAATTGTGCCTGATTTGACCCAACCACACTGGGCAAAACGTTAAGGGTGTGTGACAAAGCAGCAAGGGGAGCAAAGCAATGAAGTCCCCAGGAACCCCCAAAATAGACTTTGGGGCTAGGGCATGGCACCCCATCAGACTGGACCAGAAAACACTCCTGAAGGTCAATAAACAGACCTGGAACTATTTATAGGCTTTTTTGTGTGCGTGTCATTGGTGTTTTGTCATTGTTGTTGTTTGTTTTTTTTATTTTCTTTTGTTGTTTTGTTTTGCTCTGCTTTGTTTTTGTGCTTACTGTCTCTTATTATTGTGCTTATTATTTTAATCTAGATAAGAAAGGCGGGATAAACAATCTGTAGGAGAAAACAAAGGACCAACTGTTGTGGGAGGACACGGGAGAGAGGGAGGTGGGGGAAAGGAAGTGGGTGTTAACAAACCCAGGGACAAGGGAACAACAAATGGTCTCAAACTGATGGCAAGGAGGGCGTAGGATGCCTGGTAGGGCTTAATCAAGGGCAATGTAAACAAGAGGAATTACTGAAATGTGAATGAATGCCAAACATTATAGTGGGACAAGAGGTAAGTAAAAGGAAATAGAGGAAAGAACTAGGAGACAAAGGACATTTATAGAGATCTAAATACAGGCATGCACATATGTAAATATATTTATATAAAATGATAGGTAAATAGATCTATGTACATATATTTATATGTTAAGTGTTAAGGTAGCAGACGGAAATTGGGCCTTTGCTCAAGTACTCCCTCAATGCAAGAACACTTTGTTTTAATAACCTGGCATTCTGTGATGCTCACCTTCCTGAAACGATCGCTGAAGACAAAATGCATGCATAAGCAAATGTGGTGAAGAAAGCTGATGGTGCCCGGCTATCAAAAGATATACCATCTGTGGTCGTAAATGCTTGAAGACAAACAAGTGGCCATCTAGCTGAGATGTAACACCCAAAGCCTATCTGTAGACAATTGGACATCTCCTTAAGAAGGGTCACAAGGAAGAGACAGGCCAGTCAGGGTGCAATAGTTCTGTAATGCTCCCCCCTCCCCCACTCATGATCCCAATTTTACCTTACAAATCCGGCTAGACCAGAGTATGGAAAGTGGAGCAGATAAGAGCTGGAAACACAGGGAATCCAGGACAGATAAACCCCTCAGGACCAATAATGAGAGTAGCGATACCAGGAGGGTAAGGGGACGGTGGGGTAGAAAAGGGGAACCGATCACAAGGATCTACATATAACCCCCTCCCTGGGGGACAGACAACAGAAAAGTGGGTAAAGGAAGACATCTGTCAGTGTAAGATATGAAAAAATAATAACAATTTATAAATTGCCAAGGGTTCCTGAGAGAGGGAGGGTGGGGAAGGGAGGGGAAAAAATGAGGAGCTAATACCAAGGGCTCAAATAGAAAGAAAATGTTTTGAAAATGATGATGGCAACAAACGTACAAATATACTTGATAAAGTGGATAGATGGATGGATTGCGATAAGAGCTGTATGAGCCCCCAATAAAATGATTAAAAAATAAATAAATACAATGGGTCAAAAGGGAAGTCAAATGATAAGGTGTTACATTTTAACCTAACTATATCTCCCATAATCAACTTTATAATGCTCTCTGTCTGGTAGCAAAGCTATTCACACCCCTGGACTATGGTCAGAGGGGATCTGCAGGAGGCTTAATCCATATGGGAGTCCTGCAAATGGATTTGGACTTCCAGTGCCATCCATTGTTGGAGTTAGATGCTACTGCATCGGTTCTGACCCATAGCAACCCTACTGCATCAGTTCTGACCCATAGCAACCCAACGCACAGCAGAGCGAGACACTGCCTGGTCCCCGGCCATCCTCACAATACACACCCACAGCCTTCTGCAAAATCAGTGTTCCAAATGTAAACTCTGATACCGTTCTCTTCTTCAAATATGGATGTTATTATTTATAGCCCTTGGATCACACAGGTGAGTGTACTTCCTCCATGTTCTCCTGACTTTTGCCCCCAGTTACCACTGAGCGGATTCTGACTCACAGTTACCCTGTAGGAGAACTGTTGTTAAGGCTGAACTCTTTTGGAAAAAGATCAACAGGCCTCTCATGCACCGTGTCTCTGCTGGGCTTGAACCAGTAACCTTCGGGCTAGTAGTCAAGTACTCAATCATTTGTGCCAAACAGGGACTCATTCAATCTATTTTTAAGTAAATTCATTAAATCAAATGAATAAATAAATCTGTTACCTCTGAATTGATTGCAACTCATAGTGACCCTATCACATGAGCCCAATTCAAATTAGTAATCCATTTAAATCCACTTTTCAACAACCCATTGGCCACGACAATTCCCATGCTGGAGGCCAGTGTTGGGGCCCAGGGAGGTGCGCCAGTCAGCAGGAGGCTAAGTGCACACTAGGGAGGGCATGCAAATCCCAAACCATACTCGTTAGCCACAGATGGTAAGTGGTTGAGCTGGAATTAAAGCCTCAATTTTCTTTGAGGACCAGCCTTTCCGTCCTTCCACCCTTCCCTAAATCATTAACCCGTGGTAGCTCAGAGCCGGTGTGTACTCGAACTTTTCATTCCGAGAATGAAAATTTTCAATGAACATCTACCAACAGTCAGCCTTAAATCATTTTCCCAACAGGCAAGGAGTTATTTATGGCAAGGAGTGTGAATGATTGAATTACACTAATTCATTTCATTCTCAAATCACCTGTGATATCCACACTATGAGTACAGTGGAACCCAGGACCTCAGCGCTAATCCGTTCTAGAAGGAGCATCAAGATGTGACATAGTCGAATTCCGAATCAATTCTTCCCATAAGAAATCACTGAAAACGTTTTAATCCGTTCACGACCACCAAGCTTTACCCTACCCTTGCATTTTAATACAAAACATTACACAGAAATTTGAAACTCAAGAAGTTCAGAGTTAAGTAAAACAAATAGGAAACGACATTAAAAAAAGTTTTAACAACTGCAGTATGCCCCATACCTTGAGATGGATGAGGATCTGGATCTGTGGACACGGATGTGAGAGAAGGGATGGAGAGAGAGTCGTTGTTGGGAAGGGGAATCCCCTTCCATCAAATCAACTGGTAGCTGCTTTTCAGGAGGTTTTTCCTTCTTTGCCTTTTTTCACTAGGACCTGGCTGGCTCTAAAAAAATAAATAAATAAATAATCTGTCTAATGTAGTCTGCTGTTGGCATTTCCTTAACTCAGCGGTTCTCAACCTTCATAATGCCGTGACCCTTTAATACAGTTCTTCATATCAGGGTGCCCCCCACCCCACAGCCATAAAATTATTTTCGTTTCTACTTCATCACTGTAATTCTTCTACTATTGTGAATCAGGCGGCCCCATGTGAAAGGGTCATTTGACCCCCAAAGGGGTCTCGACCTACAGGTTGAGAACCGCTGCTGTTTTTTGAAAGGTTTTACTAAATGATCATCAACAATATGGATAACATGGTTAACCAGTTACTTATCACGATGATTCTTTTCAAAAAACTCTTCTTAGGACCCATTTATTTTTATCTAAAAACAGTACAGAAAGCCACAAAAACTAAGAAAATCACACCAAAACGCTTGGAACACAGCTGCAAAAGGTTTAAACAACCCGTACTAACAACACCAACTAAGTCGAGTGACTGAAACACGACTGCTGTGTTTACAAAAATCACCGGTGTCGGGGCAGATCGCGACGTGTTGAATTCGGATGCAAAATTTTCTTGACATTTTGCGTCAAAATCGGATTCTGTCGAGTCCTGATGCGTCCGAGTAGCAGGGTTGCACTGTCTTCCAGTTTAGAGGCGAGAAGAAGAGAGGCCCAGGGAGGCCACCTGACTCGCCTGAGGTCTCACGGTTCAGGAGGGTCTGCGCCCAGGTGGCTGCCTCCACAAGCTGGCGGCTCCTAACAGTGATCCCAGAGGGGCGATGTTTCTCACCACAGCCGACCGCTCACACCCAGACTAAGCCAGGCTCAGGCAGCAGGGAACCCCCAGGGGTGATTTCCATCACCCAAGGCCCTCCGATCTGAGATGCTAAGGAGACTCAAACATCTGGCTGCTCAGTTAGTCCTCGGGACCACCAGGGTCCCTGCTTGAGACCAGGAACCTCAGAGCTGGGGCTGGGATCCCAGCTGCCCCCAGAGCCTGCTGAGTGGGGAAGGGGGCCCAGAGGTGGGCAGCCCTCTGAGATGGGGGGAAGGGAGCAGAGGGGAGGAAGACTCCTATAAGCTGCCGGGGAGGGGAGCCCAAAGTGCTGGGATAAATCCCTTAGAGCAGTGGTTCTCAACCTTCCTCATGCGAGGACCCTTTCACACAGTTCCTCATGGTGTGCTGATCACCCAACCATAACATTAGTTTCGTTGCTACTTCATCACTGTCATGCTACTGTGATGAATCGTCATGTAAATATCTGATAGGCAGGATGGATTTTCATGGTGACACATTGAACATCATTAAAGCATCGTGATGAATCACAAAAACAATATGTAATTCTATATTGTGAAATATTTACTTCTAATGACAAGTGAAATGTTGTCTAGAAGCATGGTGTAGCGTGGGTCACAGTCTTCAAGCCGGGTACTCAGGTGGGCGGATCTGCATGTGGGCGGACTCACCTGGAGACGGATAGAGGTGCGGTGTCTGGGTTCCTAAGACCATCAGAAATAGGTGTTTTCCGATGGTCTTAGACGACCCCTGTGAAAGGGTCATTCGACCCCTAAAGGGGTCGCGACCCACAGGTTGAGAACCGCTCCCTTAGAGGAAGGTAGAGTGCTGAGTCTCCACAGAATGGCTTCCTTTGGGTTGGGCTTTCTCTCAGAGGTGTCCAAGTAAACTTGACCCTTGGCTGTCTTCCCCAATCCACAGAGAAAGACAGACTCTCGAACGTTCCTCTTTGGGAAGTCTTTGCTTCACGGCTCGTTCTCACACCAACGGCACTGACATGGGCTGGATCCAAGATGTTGCCTTCCTGACCACACAGTTGATGACTCGAATTAGAACACAATGATAAATTACCTCCGTGGGGTGGGGGTGGGGGGGGCTTCTGCTTCATGGTGACCCAGTGGGTCACCTCTGCACCACCACCCTAAATCCACAGGGCAGGAATGCCCAAAATGTAAGTGGCTCCCACCGACAGGATTTGCCAACAAGAAGGCTTCCCAGATGATCTGTGGTCTCCTCGACACCTCTAGGTGGAGATGAACTAGTCTCACGTGCACACACGAGCCCTCTCTCCACATGAGCATACCTGGTGTGACTTCCTGGTTGTCAGGTTGGGACCAGCCGGGGGGGTGGGGGCGGTGTAAAGCAGCTTTATGTGAGGAGGGCAGTGATGGAAGCCAAGCAGGACCCGGGGTCTCTGGAGTAGTGCAGGGGGCTGGGGAAGCTCAGAGCTGGGACCGAATGTCCCCCAGACCTCCCCCCATGTCCCCCAGGAAGTAAGTGGACCGTTTCTCTCCAGATGAGCCAGTCTTGGCTGGTTTCCCCACGGGTTCCCGTCCCCGCCAGCCCTGACTCGTCCTCATCCCCACGCCAAGGTCTCCAGGCTGGTCCCAGACAGAGGCACGCACATGCACACACTGACAGATGGAGAGAGCCAAGCAGACAGAGGGACAGACATGGAGACAGAAGAAACTCACAGAGAGACCAGAGCCTCCTCAAGACAGGAAGATACTAACAGATAAAGACACGCAGACACAAGCACACAGAGATGGACGTCGAGATGGCAGAAGGGAACGCGGGAGAATTAAAGGAGGAAAGGGAGCAAAGTTGGATGGGGGCAGTGGGGCACGGAAGACTCCTACCACCTGCAGCGGACCAGGAAAACCAACCAACCAGGAGAGCCACAGACACTCTCCTGGGCGCTGCACAGGGCACTAATCACCAGACTCCCCGAGCTTCCCACTGCCCCAGGTCCTCCAACACTCGGAAGATCAAACACGAAGCAGCTCTTGTCTGGACGCTTATCACTCAACCCCGGATTCTGACCGGGGAAACGCTTTCCTTTGAGAAAGTCGGGAAACCCCTGAGAATTGAGGCCAGAGGGCTGCTCCCCACTGCCCCCAATCCCACCCACACAGGCCCTCAGGCCTCCTCCCTCTGCGCTGCAACCAGGCCTCAGGGAGGGGCAGCCTAAAGCTACCACACCCCCCATGGTGGTCTGCAGGGAAACACAGCTGCAACCCCAGAAGCTGCCCACAGGCGGGCAGAGAAGATACTGAGGCCATGCCCTGTCCCCACGCAACACTCAGAGTGGCCACCTCTGGGCATGCCAGCTCAGGGGTGCCTACCCAGCCCAGGACCTCTGGGCTAAACAGAGGGCAGAGAAAGTGGGGGTGAGGGAGGGAGAGGACCTACTGTCCTAGTCAGGATGATGACAGAGGAGTGGTCCAGTTGTCCTCATGTCTGCGTGTCTGTCTAAACACAGCTGTTGCCCTGCACCAGCTGGGAACAGGGCCCCCTGTAAGCATGACAGGTATAAATAAACCTGTGGCCACAGATGGTCCAGACCAGGGAGCTATTTCAGGGTTAGAACGAACGCTGGCCCCGGATGAAAGAGAAATTCCACCACTGGCACGAAACACCCACCTCAAACCTGGGGCTTAGGATTTCCCTCCATGTCACTATGTTAGCCGCAGCCGGCTGCCCAGGCTGTGGACGAGGGTGGCATTGGTGGGCAGTGCCCAGGTTACAGCTGTGCAGAGCCTCATGCAAACTTCCAACTCCTTGACCATTGCAAACTTCTCTTTCTGTTGCTGACCAGTCATGTAAACAGATACACCGGAAGCCCACCAAAGATGATAGCACAGTTGTTGTAGCATCTTAAACACATGTCCAAAAACTTCAGAGAGGGGGAGGAAAGGGCAGAGAGAGAGAGAAATTCTCAGACAATGTCATTGTGTTAGTTTAAGTTGACCAAAGAAACAAATCCAGAGACACTCATATGTGTGTAAGAGATAACTTTATATTGAAGAGTAATTATGTATTAAGAAACTATCCCAGTCCAGTTCAAGTGCATATGTCTGATATTAGACCATATGTCCTATACCAGTCTATAAATTCCTCTGCAGAGGAATACATGCAATGATGCCGAATGCAGGAAGATCACAGGCCAGTGAGTGGAAAGTCTTGTGGATCCAGTGGCAGTGGAAGCATCTCAGCGCTGACTCCTCCAGCTCCAGGACTCTAGTGTAGCTCCATGTGGCTTGTCAGCAGAAAGATCAGAGTGTGGGTCTGACCTCCAGTGAGCTATTTATCTCCATCACGCCTCCAAATGAGGTCAAGGTGCGACCTGATTGACTGGCTAAACTCCACCTCTTCACTCTTAATACTCTCAAGTTGACAGCAGAGTATGTATCTGCCACAGACACCAAATCTTTCCACTCGGCTTTCCTTTCAGGGGGCTTCATCGGCAAACTGGCTCTGCTGAAGAGGTGACGAGTGATCAGGCCACCACCCCCGCTTCACAGGTCATCACACAGTGTGCTTGCTGCCCCTCAGCAACCACGAGCCAAGGCATGTGCTGTCCAAGAGCCCATCAATGTGGCCGCCAGTGGGCAGGGAATATGCTGGTTCACCAGGCTCCTCTAGAAGCTTACAGAAGCCTCCACCTGGCGTGG
>NW_022111320.1:42600740-42602881 GCF_000313985.2 Echinops telfairi
GGCCCACGTCGCCGCGTTTAGGACCTGTGTCACTGGGAAATGGCATGGAGAGACCTTGGCCCGGGAAACAGAGCCTCCTTTTGTTTGTGATGTGAAGGAATGAAGGGGACTTCCCCGGAGAAGGCCCGACCTGGTGACTTATTCTGAAGGCCAAGGGCAGGAGGCAGGTCTGCTCTGGGGCGGCTTGCAATGAGATCCCCGCTGCTGCGCCTGTGTGTCTGTCCTGACACCACCGCCCGCCCTGCCTCTCAGGTCTGGCCGGGTGGGTGTGCTGACTCGCCTCTCCTCCCCACAATGGATGGGTCTGACCTGGATGTACACACTGTGGCCAACATGAACAGTCTGCCACGCCTGCCGCGCCCTGCCCTCTGCTTGCCCGTGGGATCCTGAGAGGAAGCCGGGTACCTAGACAAGCAGAGTCTCTGCTCACCAAGCCGCCGTGTGCTCCCACCTCCATCCCCCAGTCGCCTTATGGGGGACAAAACGGCGAGGTCGTTGTAGCTGGTGAGCTGGAAGCAGAGGTGACCCTTGCTACTTCTGAGTGAAAGCATTGTAAGGCTTGGTGAAGCCTGCTCACGTTCTCCCTGACCGTAGCAGACAGGAGCCACGTGTGTGCCCAGGGGACGTAACAGGATGGAAGCCTCTGGATGGCTGACAGCTGACACAACACCGGGCACAGGAGAGTCTGTGTAAAGTACATCGGTTCAGCTTCCCCACCTACTTTGTCACCTCAGCGAAGCCTAAGATACCTGCCAGCTGCAGGACCTGCGGGGGAGCAGAGGGGCACGGGCAAGGAGGTGCGGGGCTTGTCGGAGCTCCACCCAGCCACGGGGGCTCTGGGAAGGGCAAGCAAGTCCACCCTCTCTACGTCACAACTGGGTAAACGGAGGTTCAAAGGAGGATGCCTTTGTTGGCAAGATCCCAGAATGCGTGAGCAGGAGAAGGGAGCGGGACCCAGGTTTCCCTTCCAAAGTGGGACCTCACTCTGCCTTGTGGTCACGGTTGGAGGGGCGGCCTCGGGGCTGTGTGATGGGAGGTGAGGGAAGGCCTGGGGTGAGGGAGCGGGTGGGGGACATGAGGCGTCACTCTAAGAGAACATGGTTGTCTAGGTGACTTGTTGGAAGAGTCCAGAAAGGCGATGAGGAAGTAGTCCACTAGATTTGACTGCTTCCCTTTCCGGTAACAGGTTCACCATCCCCTGGACTGTCCACACAGACTGCCTGGAGGAGTGTCCCCCTGCAGGGCAGGGGCAGGTGGGCAGTAAGAACGTTGCGAATAGGCGTCTCACGAATCACAAAGAGGTCTGCGTGTGGGGGACCTCACAGCCCTGTGCTTCCCACTTCCCAGATGGATGGATGGACAACTGTGACCGGGAGAAGAGAGGTCATCAATCCGGGGTCAAACAGCCAGGCAATGTTCCGCCGGGATCTGAGAACTCCTTATCACTGTGGAAATCCGCTTCCAGATAAGGCAGGGCTTCTCTGAGGCAGCGGTAAGGATAATAAGGTGGCAGGGGGCTTTCAAAAGTTCATGGAAAAAGTGGAAGCAACAGGTCATGGGACCTGTCCATGGACTTTTTGAAGCCCCCTTGTGAACACAAATACGCACAGAGACCCCAGCTACCTGCGTGGACTCCAGGCCAGTGGGGCCAGCCTGACGGACAGACGAGTGGGTCAGAGAGGACTGGAGAAAAGCAGCCTGACTGTTGCATCCAGGGTTGGCAACAACGTTGGCCCTCACCCCATCTATTTCAGGACTCCCCGCTTTCTGCAGGGCCCTACCCTTGCCTCTTCCTGGCCAGAGAGTGGCTCGAGGCCACAGCTGTGAGCCCCGAAAAAGTCCATCTCTGGGGGCCTTCACGTGCTCTGGTCCCCAATCAACGACTTCTGCAAAACATCTCGTGCTGCTGTTACTCGGCAGATACTGTGTCTTGCTGCTCCGTCTGCCAGATCTCAGAATAACGAAAGTCTTTGGGTCTGGAGAGGTCTCGATGCTGCCCCCAATCCATGCTCTATCACAGACGCCATATCCACCCCCAAGGTGATGAATGCATTAAGACTAGCTACTCACACAGTGCTTCATGAGCATGTGTCGTGCTCCCGGTAGCCCTGCGGGAGGTGCAGGAGTGCCTGAAGCTGCTG
>NW_022111320.1:42602981-42604856 GCF_000313985.2 Echinops telfairi
TCAAGCCTTGGAAGCTCGAACGAAGGAGTGGTTCATTTCTCTACAAGGTAAATGTTGACAAAAACAGAGACGCGCCAGACTAGTCTGCAGTTGGATGGTGTCCTTTGATTCTGGTACCCTCAAGGTCTGGTATCTGTCTCAGCCCAGCAGCCATCCATCTTGTCCATAGTCCAGCAACCGAGAAGGAATGGTTGGAGAACTTACCGTATATACTTGAGTGTAAGCCGACCCCAATGTCAGCTGAGGCACCTAATTTTACCACAAAAACGGCATTAAAAATGTGCTGAAAAGCTCAGCTCAGACACACGTATATATGGTACTTCTTACGGGCCCTGGGGACACAACCCAGCAGCTGCTATGACATTTCTGTGTCTTTCCCATTGTCCAGAACTTGATCACATGACTCCAGGAAGCATGAAGAACATATTTATGCCTCCAGGCCGCCATGGGTGCTAAAATTGGTGGTGGTGGAAGGTGTATCAGAAAAAGAATAATGGACCCTAGGCGACTGCTCTTCTGACCCTCCTGTTACAGATAAGGAAATTGAAGACAGACGTGAACAATTTGACAGACGATTACATGGCTTGACACATGAGCACACATGGCTATCTGATATTATTATCCGGGAGCCTGTTTTTAATGTTAAAAATAAAACAGGCAGTTCAGTGGTACACATTTGGAAGTCTCATCTGCCAGCCAGAGCAAACATCCCATGGGGCCGTGGCAGTCACTGAAAGGGATGAGGGAGGGGAAGGAAGGAGCCTCAGCTCCCCTGGGCAATCGGGTCCAAGCCTCTGATCTGCAGACTCGGGGAAACAGGAGACAGGAGATGGGCATTTTTCGGAGTCCTTCGTATGCCAGGGACTGTGCCACATGATGAAATTCAAAGAGCTCATGATGAAAAAGACCAGCTCTGCCCTTGACTTGTTCATGGGGTAGGAGTGCATGTTCTACTGGGGAGATACTATATGTGTCAGGTTGGGCTGGGCTATCCACATTACTGTAACATTCTGGTGGGGTTGTAGATTACACAGCACTGCTGCTAACAGCAAGGTCAGCAGTTCAAAATCACCAGGCGCTCCACAAGAGAAATGAGGCCTTCTGTCCCCGTGAAGATTTGCAGTCTCAGAAACTCCCAGGGGCGGTTCTAATCTGTCCTGCAGTCTCACCATCAGTCAGGATGGACTCAGGGCCAGTGAGGTTAGCCACATTTCCAGCTTCCTTACGGTCAGAGGATTCTGGACAGTGGGATGGGAGTGGAAGGGCAGGGGGTCTGGCCCGAGAAGACTGTGGTGCTGTACTGCACGCTCCATTGGTGCCCTGCTGCCTGCTCCTCAGCACTCACCCTGCTCGCCCACCATTCACACCCGCTGACTTCCTGCAGCTCCAGGCAACACCAGCCTGAGGACCTGCCCTGACAGCAGGATCGTCCCAGCCGCCCCAAGGAGGCCGCTAGAAGTGCCAGGGAGCTAAAGGCCCTCACCAGTGGTGGGTGGGTAGGGCCTGGTGGATCAGGGGGCCAGGTTCAGGGGCCCTCAAGAGGACTGACTGAGAGGTCCCCAGCAGGATGGCGCCTCCATTGTCCACAGCTCAGGGACACAGCTCCCTTTGTGCTGCATTTCCCTGTCGCACTTGCTCCCTTCTCCTGTGGGGCTCCAGGAGCCATCTGGGATCTGCTTTGATGCCCATTCACGGTGACCCCTTTGGACAGGCTAGAACGGCCCCGGGGGTTTCTGAGGCTGTAACTCTTTCTAGGAGTAGAAGGCCTCCCACACCCCTATCACCCCCTGGCACCTTCAGCTACTTGCTGGCCCTTCTCCGGAGGCAGGAAGGGCTCTACGAAATCCACTTCCATTGGCAATTTGGCACAACAAG
>NW_022111320.1:42605323-42606593 GCF_000313985.2 Echinops telfairi
ACCCCTTTGGACAGGCTAGAACGGCCCCGGGGGTTTCTGAGGCTGTAACTCTTTCTAGGAGTAGAAGGCCTCCCACACCCCTATCACCCCCTGGCCCCTTCAGCTACTTGCTGGCCCTTCTCCGGAGGCAGGAAGGGCTCTACGAAATCCACTTCCATTGGCAATTTGGCACAACAAGCTGCAGCGGTGACTCCGGGGGAGGGGGGAGGGGGGAGGGCACCAGTAAGAGACCTGCTGGAGAGCTGGGGGCTTCTACCGAGAGCCAGTCAGACAGGGTGGTTCTGCCGCCCAGGAGGAAACCCAGGCCATGCCCAGGACGATCAGATACCAGAGTGTTTAACTGCGCTTATACACACAGACTGTTGGAAAATGAGATCGTGAGTCCTCAGTGTATCTAAGGGGTATAACCACCACCAAACAAACCTCACTGCCATCGGGTCGATCCCTACTCACAGCGACCTGCGGAGACTCACAGGGCAAGGCCACCTGCCCCTGCGGGTTCCCGAGACTAACTGTTCACAGGAGAAGAGTCTCGTCTTTCTCCCACGTCTGCTTCCAGGGGGCTGCAGGACAGACCCTCAAAGTCACAGCACAGGATGCAGAGAGAGCCCTGAACCGCCCGGGGAAAAAGCTGCCTGCTGTAAGCCCAAGTCCGCTGTGCCCGTGCGCCAGAAAGAGACTCTTAGAGCAGGCGCCCGCAAAGTTTCCCAGAAAGGGTGCACTCGCAACGGCTTGAAAGGCTTTGTGGTCCACACACCTCAGTCGCAAAAG
This sequence comes from Echinops telfairi, assembly GCF_000313985.2. Taxonomy (NCBI): domain Eukaryota; kingdom Metazoa; phylum Chordata; class Mammalia; order Afrosoricida; family Tenrecidae; genus Echinops; species Echinops telfairi. Next base: position 42,606,095 of record NW_022111320.1, read on the forward strand.
AGGCCAGAGAGGATAGGTCCATGAAGGGGCGTGGCTGTGGGCTGCCCTCAGCCTGTCCCAGCTCTAGAACACTGAACCCTTCCAAAGTGACGGTCAGGGTAACCGCCTCCTCCTCCAGGAAGTGGAGTTTGGACTCATAGAGACCCTAGCCCAAAGGTCAGCAGTTCGAATCCACCCAGATGTGTCTTGGAAGAACTATGCCTTGTAATCTACTGTCACAAAGTCAGCCACCGGACACTGTAAGGATGCAGCTCTACGCTCACACACAGGGGCAATCATCAGTCAAGATCAACTTGATGGCAACTGGCTTGTTGTGAGTTTAATGTTTCAGGAATAGTCATTCTTAGTTCTCAGATGGCAACTGCCAGAAAAGCTAATCCATTCAGATTGACTTTGGGCCTTCATTTTGTTTTGTTTTGTTTTTTTAATCATTTTATTAGGGGCTCATACAACTCTTATCACAATCCATACACACATCAATTGTGTAAAGCGCATTTGT
>NW_022111320.1:42607154-42610321 GCF_000313985.2 Echinops telfairi
TAGATCTATTTCCCCATCCTCATATAAATATATTTGCATATGTACATGTCTTTATCTAGACCTCTATAAATGCCCTTTGCCTCCCAGCTGGGCCTTCATTTTTATCTGGATAGATATATGATTTTTTAACGGATAAGGGTAGCAGATCAACAGCGTACATGCAGGGCAGTTGCAGTCACTGTCACTTCATAGGCGAGGAATGCAGAGACGAATCCATTTGCCCGAAGCCGGAGCCAGGCCCCATCGCCTGACACTGTTTCCTGCTCCTCTGTGGCTTCACCCCTGTCCCCATCCCAACCTACTGACCACACGCTCTGTGGCTGTGGAACCTTTAAGGAAAGTGGACGGTGTAGATAGGTGTTTGGCCTCATTTTTCCTTCGAAATCCAGGCTTTCCCCAGGTTTTAAATCCCCCAAAGGCAAGGACCAGACAGTCACACCGATGAACAGCAAACAGGCGGCAGGCTCTAGAAGGAAAACCAGGGTCATGTGAGGTTGTACAGCCTGTTCATCTGAATTTCAGTTCTTGTTATGAGAATTTATGGTGTGTTTATCACCATGAAAAGCATTTGCCTTCGGGCAACTGAAGCAGTAAGAAAGGCGTAGTATTTAATTTTACCCACTACATCCCTTTTAATCCAATCTGACACCACCAGAAAGAGCGAGAATCCGAATTGACTGGCACAGCCTGATTCTGCATTCTCAGACAGCCACTGGCAGGGAAGCTAATGAAATCAGGTGGAGTATGAGGCTTCTTTGGGGATCCAAAAAGAAACGAACAAGGGTAGCAGATCTACAGCAGATGTGCAGCCTAAACTCAAAATCTAGGGAGATGCTGGCTGGATTCTGGGCCCTTCTGAGCCACACCCCATAGAAGGAAGCTTCGGAGAGGCCCAGTACCCCACTGCCTTGAGTGGAGCCTGACTTGTGGTGAGTCTGGGTGGGTCAGAGGAGAACTGAGCTCCGCAGACGTTTCAGTGGTTGATTCTCGGAAGTAGATTGCCAGCTCTTTCTTTCTTGACACCTCTGGGTGGACTTAAGCGACCAGTCTTTCTGTTGGCACACCAGTGTTTTGCTCCAAGAGCCAAGGCTGTCTGGCTGTGCTACCGAGCTCGGCACCCAGGCAAGTCTTGGCACTGCGTTGGGACAGGTCTGCTCTTGCTCAGTCATGAGCTATGGGCCTGTGGGCAGGTGGATTCACCAGTCGGAGCTGCAGTTTCCTCGTCAGTAACATGGGAACAATACCCCCTGTGGCACAGGCTGTTAAAGGATGTGGCCTGCCGGTCACTGGGTAGTCGAGGTAAGAGCATGACATGCCAGTCAGGCTGCAACCAGGTCTTGTCTTTTAGGAAAGGCCCCTCCCTTCATTCACTTGCTCATCAAATATTTACCGAGTACCTGTAACAGGTCCTAGGTGCCCGGGTGGCAATGTAGTAGTTACGCACTTGGCTGCTAACTGCAAGGTCAGCAGTTGGAAACCACCAGATGCTCTGCGGCGGAAAGACAACACTTGCTACTTCCGTAGAGTTGTGGTCTCGGAAACTCACAGGGGCAGCTCTACCCTGTCCTAAGGTCATTACAGGTTGGTCGGCATGGACTTGAAGGCCTAAGTCAGCAGTTCTCAACTTGTGGGTCGAGACCCCTTTGGGGGGTCAAATGATCCTTTCACAGGGGCTGCCTAAGACCATCGAAAAACACTTATTTCAGATGGTCTTAGGAACCGAGACACCACTCCTCTGTCTCCAAGCGGGTCCGCCCACATGCAGACACGCCCATCTACAAGTACCCAGCGTGAAGACTGTTACCCATGCTACACCATGCTTCAAGACAAAATTTCATTTATTTGTCATTAGAAATAAATCTGTATGGATCGTGATAAGAGTTGTACGAGCCCCCAATACAATGATTTTTTAATTAAAAAAATATTTCACAATATATAAATACATACTATTTTTGTGATTCATCGCTATGCTTTAATTACCTATGTTCGATTTGTAGCAATGAAAATAGATCCTGCATATCAGATATTTACATGACGATTCCTAACAGAAGCAAAATGACAGTGATGAAAAATAATTGTATGGTTTGGGGGTCACCACCACATGAGGAACTGTATGAACGGGGTCACGGCATTAGTTGAGAACCACTGCCCTATAAAAAAGGTAGAGTCAAAGACGCCCTGAGTCACACAAAGGGTATGACTGAGCTGACACTCTGTAAGGGGGAGCCTTAAAGATGTCCCCACAGAAACAAAGAGGAAGGCTTGGCTCCCCCTCTACTGAAACCCCAATCCTACCCACTGCCACTGAGTTGATGCCAATTCACCGAGGCCCTGGAGGACAGAGGAGAAGCGTCCTCCCATGAGTTCCTGACACGGTAACTCATCATGGGAGCAGAACGCCTCCTCTTTCTCCCTCAGATCGAGGGGTGGTTTCAAACTGCTGACTTTGCAGTTAGCAGCCAACTACACCCTCAGGGCTCCACCTTCTGTTAAGGTCAGGTCTTAGTCCCACTCTCATCCTGTTCGTGAATATATTTGAGAGTGCCCCCCCCCCAAAGTGGGATTATAGGCAAAGGCATGTGGAACCCAGAATTATATCACAAAAGATTTATGGCTGGAAGGGCCATTACTTGCCCATAAGTCATTCCCTATGCATCCTTTTAAATGATACATTTGGTTCTTCATATAAAGTATGCTTTAAAAGTAACTGGGAAATGCTTTTCAAAGCAATGTCCCCCAATAACCTAAGAAAAATATAGTGAAAACAAGCTACTTGCTTGCTCTGAATGTTGGGGTTCTTCACAGAGCCGTCCCTAGGTCTTCTACTTTATCAACAGCCTCCCCCTTGTCTTCATCAACTCCCTTGGCTATAAATACTGAGATGAGTCAACTCCAACAGCTGGCAGTCCCATGGGGATATGGCAGAACTGCCCAGCTGTAGGGCTGTTAGGGCTGTGACCTTTCAGAAGTAGATCTCAGGCCTGTGGTCTCAGACTACCCCTAAGGGGGCTGGAACTGCCAATCTTTCAGCTGGTAGGTAAGCAAGTAACCATTTGCACTACCCAGGGAGCTGACAAATACCATAGACATACCATATACACACCAAATACCATAGACATACCATATACACACCAAATACCATATACACACTAAATACCATAGACATA
>NW_022111320.1:42610421-42614323 GCF_000313985.2 Echinops telfairi
CACGCACACACCAAATACCATAGACATACCATATACACACCAAATACCATAGACATACCAAGTACACACCAAATACCATAGGCATACCACGACATACCAATGATCTCAATGTGTTTTCTGGCCTTACCTGCCAAACTCCAAACCCATGTACCTAACTGCCTACTTAACCATTTAGATGTCGAATGAGCTTCACACTACCAGCAAATGTGTTACAAAGGAAATCTGATCTCCCTAAAACATCGTCCCTATCTTGTTTCTCAGTCAGAATCCTAGACATGATACTTGATTTCTCCTTTTCTCCTCTGACTTATCCAATCCCTCATGAACTTCATCTCCAAGGTATAGCTTTGTGTCACCATTTCTGTTGCAACCATCATAATCCAGGTTACCATCATCTCTTAGCCTGGACGAGTCCATCAGTGGCTTGACTGGTGTCTTTGATGAAACTCTTGCAATCCTCCACTCTCTTCTGTTGAGCAAAAACCATCACCACCTGCAGTTGCTGTGACATTGACCGCAATGCATGGCAACGCGCCGTGTGTGTCAGATGGGACTGTTGTCTATAGAGTTGTCAAGGCCTGATTTTCCACATGCAGACTGCTAGACCTTTCTTGCAAAGTGCCTTTGGTGGGATTCAAACCGCCGACCTTTTGGTGAGCTGCTGAGCACTTACTTAACCAAGCCTCTCTCAGAGTAGTCCAATCATATTTAGAATAGAAGACAGCCTTCTTCCCATGGCCTCGAGGCCCAACTAGCACTAGGCTTCCCTTTGCTTCCTTCTTCCCATTGTCCAACGCATGAGCGCTTCCTGGCCACCGAGCCTGGGCACAGTCTGCTTTCTTCCTGGAAGGCCATTGCTACCATTCCTTACATGAGTCAAGAACAACTTTTCAAACGCATGTTTTCAGAAAGGCCTTTCATGGCACCTGTATCTAAAATAGATTGCCTCTTACTGATTTTTTTTTTAAGTCATAATCCTGGATTTATTTTCTTAAAACTCTGATTAAAAATTACAATGGTGTTTTATGTCTATTTGGCTTGTTGCATGTCCCCCACACTAGGACAAACTCAGGTATCCTTTCCCTACCAGCTAGAAGAGTCACTGGTTCAAGACGAAGACCAAAGAAACATGTTTATGGGGCACCGTTTGGTGACAGATTTTTCTTGCTGGCATATTTCTCCCACAACATGCTTCATATTTAGGTCAGAGAAATCTCAAGAAGAGAGAGGAGCCCTGGGAAACGCTCAGATGAGGAGAACAAAAAGCTACTGGCTGGAGACCCTGTGGGGGGAAGCAGCTGTGTGGCTTGCTTTTCAGGCTGAATGTTTACAAAAGGTCTATTGTGTGATGGCGGTGCCCAGCCGAGGCTCAGTTACATAAGGTAAGCTAAATTACCAAACACCTGTGGTGGCCAAGAACGTCTAGCTAAGTCCTGGCAGACACATGCCCAGCCTTGTGTCTAGGAAACAAAGCCCATTTTTCCTGGGCCCTGGTCCAGATTCACACCCAGCAACCACAGGACCAATCAATTTGAATGCACAACTCTGACCTGGTAAGTTTCTTTTGCCGAAAGTAATAGCCGCAAAGAAGATGTGGGCTCCAGCTTTAGGAAGCCTGGGGATGAACAGGCTTGGGGGGAGCATTGGAAGATACCTGAGTTGATTCCTATATGTCTCTGGGGAAGCGACTCTGCTTCGCTAGGCTCCGATGATTTTCCCATCTGGAAGCCATGTTTTCCAAAGCTACTTTTAAAAAAATTATGAAAATTTTAATTAAAAAATATTGAGGGGTCATTTAAGTCAACAGTGCAATGAGGTTTGAAAACTGTGGAAAAGCACATTTTGGGGATCTCAGGAAATTCCCTGTGGTGCAGTCAATGGTTTTAGTATAGCCCTGTAGCTATCGTCCTACATTTGTGATGTACTGTCTATGCCTGTGCTTATGGGCCCATTTGGGAATGAGCTATCTGTTAGGTTCCTGAGACAGGATTAAAGCGGAATGTATCTTGAATCCCCACCTTATTAGAAGGTGTGATTCAAGTCGGCCACCCTTAGTTTCCTGGGGAATGTGAACTGCAAATTAGCTGCCCTCTAAGATATCTTAAGTTAAAACAAAATCTAGCTTCCTGTTCCCTGATTAAGCAAATAGCCAGCTTCCTGCTTAATTAAGAAAAGCAAGAGGCTGGGGTCACAGAACTGGCTGAGAGATCAGATCGGGTCTACCTGCCTGTGCAGTAACAACCAACATATCTTCCACCTGACCTTTTTGACATCAAGAGGCTGAAAGAAACATATCCATCCACAGGGTGAAGGTGGACAAAATGCCATCTTTGTGATCCCCCCCTTTCCTAACTGAGGATGCGCAGAAGATGACCATATATACTCGAGGATAAGCTGACCGGAAATTTTCAAAATTTTATTTTGAAAATGTCGAGACGGCTTATATACTCGAGTATATACAGTGGTTCTTGTGCTGAATGATCTTGATGGACACCAACCAGATGGCAGTTCCTAGAAGGCCCTAATCAACGACGCTTGGGCCGGGAATTGGGGAGCAGTCTTGGAGACATGAGTCCAGTGGATTCACTTGCTTGGCCAACCAAGTGAGAACTTCTTTTTTTCGTTCTTGGTCCTTCTGTGTCTCTGGACCCTCACTGAACAAGACCTGGGAGGCTGTAGTACCATTTTGACAAAGTGGACCCTCGCTCTGGACCCTCCCTCTGGCTTGTCTCTCTCTGTCTGAGCTCCAGTTCTTGAGACTTGAGCCAGCGAATCCCTGACCTCACTTGTCAGTTTCCACAACTGTGAGCCATTTCCTGGATGATTTGTGAAATCAGAGATGTGATGATCTATAAGACTTTGCACCCACCAGCCTGCAATCTTCCTGCCTTCTGTATCATGGCATGTGGCTTCTGCGTGAGTCTGAAGAGGGTTTTATGGAGTGGTATCAGACTTATGGACTTGATCTAGACTGGGCTGGGGTGTTTTCCTGGTACATAACTACTTCTCTATATGAAGCTCTCTCTGACACATAGCAGTGTCACGGAATTTGTTTCTCCATTCCGCCCAGCCTCACACAACAGACTGCCATTTTTCTTTGGTAAATATCTAGTAATTCAAACTTTATCTTATGTAGAAGCCCAGTATAGAAGGAAGAGGAGAGTCGCGTGGGGATGGGAGCCTGGAGCGGTGCCCTGTCTGCCCACTGCCACTGCTTTTTCCTGCCCACCTGTGTGACACCTCTGGAACACACGTGCTCTTGTAGTCACTCGGGTGTAGTCACTACCGGAGGGCCCCTCGGACACTCCCCTCTGGCTGTTGACATGGAGACAACTGAAGAGGGCTTTCTCTTGTTCATTTGAGCCAATTTCAAGATTTTTCTGGTCAGGAAAAGTTCAGGGTACACTCGAGAATTCACTAAGAATTTATTACAAATTACGGTGTATGTATAGACATAGCCATCATTTGTGGTGAACCAATACCAAATGGAGATATAGATGCCATTCACATTCCTGTAAAACCCCCTCAAGTTTCTTGGAACTTGAAAGTCATTGGGCAAATTTAGGTGCTTTTGATATATTACTAGGAGCACTGGTGGTGTAGTGGTTTTGAGGTGGGCTGCAATCTGGACGGTCTGCAGTTCGAAATCACCAGCCACTCTAGGGGAGAAAGACTGGGCTTTCTACTCCCATAAAACAGTTGCAGTCTCGGGAACCCAAAGAGTGCCTCTGTGTTAGTCTGGGTCCATTAGAGAAACAAATCCACAGAAACTCATATGTATAAGAGAGTTTTCTATAAAGGGTAAGTGCACATCACGAAAACATCCCCACCCAGTGCTGCCCAAGCCCACAAGTCCAACATTAACCCATATGTCTGACACCGATCCACAAAGTCCTCCTCCA
>NW_022111320.1:42614692-42616651 GCF_000313985.2 Echinops telfairi
CCACATATGTTTATTGGCCAGGTTGGCACAATAAACTTCAACTATCTCAGTCTGTAAGAATCAGCACTGACTCGATGGCAGTGAGTTTGATTTGTCTGATTTGGGGTTTTATATATAATTGGGAAAAATCATTTATGTGATTGCTTAAGTATAATTAAGATCATCTCAAGCCCCATTACCATATTTCCAGTTTGTTTCTTGAGAAATTTTTCCCTAGGGCCCTCTCCCCCATCAGTATCTTCATTAATGCTCTACCCTCAAGTCTAGGGAAACTGAAGCAATGTCGGCTAACTACATATCACAATACCTGAATTATTTACTTGTACAGAATAAGTCAGTAGGTGGCTGGATGCTATTTACACTAACAATGGCAGTTCTTTATCAGGCAAAATTTACAATAATGTTCACGGACAATGTTGATCACAGGTCTGCCAGAAAATACATATCTTAATACAGCAAGTAGGGTATTGATGGACCAAGTCAATGTTTGCCCACCTACTGACAGTTCGATCTTCTTTGTAAGGCTCTCTTCTGCTTCTTCACACACCATCTAATCTCAGTCTGCAGTCCTCAGGTGACAGGTGTGTTTGAGGTAGAGTCTAGTTCACCTAGTGGAGTTTCCACATCAGAGCGCTCTGGGATGGCCTTCGGGGCATGTAGTATGCCTTAAAGATCCAGGACTCAATGCCCCAGTGTTCCATGGCACTGGGCCTGGGTCCCCAGTCCAATGTGGCTTATCAGGTGCATATTACCAGGCCTACTCCCTGGTTAGGGTCCTTAAAAGTACTGTTAGTCATTCCCCCCCACTTGGAAGTGGGTCCTCCCCCTTTTTTGTACCAACAGACATACATGTGTCTTCTCCCCTTCCCCTCCCAACTTGACTTTCCCATCATCCCTCTGATAGGAATGTCTGCCAGTCCAGGAGACGTCATCATATCTTTGTATGGCAGCCACTAAGGCAGTGGTTCTCAACCTTCCTAATGCCGCGACCCTTTAATACAGTTCCTTATATTGTGGTGACCTCCCCCCAACCATAAAATTATTATTTTTTGCTACTTTATAACTGCCATTTTGCTACTTTTATGAATCAGGCAACCCCTGTGAAAGGGTCGATCGACCCCCAAAGGGGTTGTGACCCACAGGTTGAGAACCGCTGCACTAAGGAGTCATCCTCCCTTCCCCATCCCTTGATAGTCTGGTCCCAGCTGACCTGAGGACCTTTTGGCCAGAGTGACCTTCAAGATACACCCCTAGACAGGATGGTGCGTGGTTCACGGGCAGCCTTCAGGCTCTCTACCAGGCAGCTGGCCGCCCTGACCAGCAGACTGATGTCCTGTGGTGTGTCTCCATGGCAGCAGACTCATACAGTTTTTGTCCTGTTGTGACAAATCTGCCATTTCTACCTTCCCTGCTTAGTTGCTGGCTACCGAGTAACCAGGAGGAAGAGCATGCAGATGCGCATCTGACACGTGAACTACCCCTGTGAGTTTTTGAGACCGTTAACTCTTCATGGGAGTGGAAACCCCATCTTCCTTCCACAAAGTGGCTGGTAGTTTCAAACTGCTGACCTTGCAGTTAGCAGCCCATGCCCTTGGATACTCTATGGGGCAATCCTACTCCATCCGATAGGGTCACTATGAGTTGGAACTGAGTGGGCACTAACCCCCACCCCCCCATAAGTTAATTCTTCTTTTTCTTTTCTTTGTTTCTTTTTAGAGTGAGCTAGTGAGTCAGTGAGCAAGTGAGACAGTAAGAGAGTGAGCGAGTGAGACAGAGAGGGAGAGTGAGACAGAGTGAGTGAGACAGAGAGGAAGTGAGACAGGGAGCTAGTGAGACAGTGAGCGAGTGAGCCAGTGAGACAGAGAGGGAGAGTGAGACAGTGAGTGAGAGTGAGACAGTGAGTGAGGCAGTGAGGCAGAGCGAGTGAGTCATTGAGTGAGTGAGGCAGTGAGTGAGTGA
>NW_022111320.1:42628794-42638252 GCF_000313985.2 Echinops telfairi
GAAGGTGGAAAGAGAGGGGGGGAACTTATCACAGTGATCTACATATAACCCCCTCCCAGGGGGATGGACAACAGAAAAGTGGGTAAAGGGAGACAATGGTGGGTGTAAGACCTGCAAAAAATGTATAAATTATCAAGGGTTTGTGAGGTTGGGGTGGAGGGAGATAAGCTGATACCAAGGGCTCTAGTAGAAAATGTTTTGAAAATGATGATGCCAACAAATGTACAAATGTGCAAATGTGCTTGACACAATGGATGGATGGATGGTGATAAGAGCTATAAGAGCCCCCAATAGAAATGATTTAAAATAAATAAAGATAAAAACCTCACTGCCATCGAGTCGATTCTGACTCATAACGTCCCAGTACGGCAGGGTAGAACCACCCGGGTGAGTTTCCAAGACTGCAGCTGTTTATGGGAGTAGAAAGGCCCCACTTTTCTCCCAGGTGCTGCTGGTGGGTTTGAACGGCTGACCTTGTGGACTGCGGCCCAAACATCACCACTATGCTCCCAGGGCTCAGCAGGAGAAAACAATATGGAAACATTCTTCAGGGCGGTGATCATTAAACTAGGTTAAGGAATGCTGCGCTAATCCTTTGGCGTGGTTCTTTCCCCAGTTCGCTGAATGCCGTAGTCTGCTGAGTGATGGGGTGCCCTGCTCGGATGTCGGGGCCCCTTCTCGGGCAGCTCTCCTTTCTGGCACAGGCTGAGGGAGTCTGGAAGGGTCTGCCTGGGCTCACTTTCCTTGCACCACTGCTTGGAAACTCTCACAGCAATAAGCTGGGCTCTCAGACGGCTCGGCTAGTTAGTTTCACCATTATCAAGGGTTGTCAAAATCATGGTTTCGTGTATGTTGTCTAGTTCGGGGTTGCTTTATGCAGGAGGGAAAATTGCTCCTTGCTACCACCTAGCTTGGCTGGAAAGGGAAACTGGGTCTATTTTCCTTTGAGTGTCTCATGGGTTATGGTAGCACAGGATTAGAAATGTCCCCTTCCAGGCTGGCTTCAACACACCATTTAGGCTAACAAACAGTTTTTTATATCGGTAGGATATTATAAAGGCTGGTCATTACTTTTTGCATCTGGTTATCTCAGACAAAGCACAGGAGGTTTATCGTTACAGAATATTAATGCTATCCAGATACCTTGCCGATATACCTATGATGGGGTGGCTAGGAGTTGGGTACTTCGATGAGATTGTGGAGAAAGACGCTGGAAAATACTAGTGTCCTGATCAAACATGGTGGAAAACTAAAGTATAATAGTAAAAAAAGGCGTAGCAAGACAAAGTTTTAACTACATCAACTCCTTACGTATTGACATGGTTAGGTCCAAAGATCGGACCGTTCTGTGAAAACCAGCATTATGGGAAAATGGAGGATGTCTATGCCAGATCACAAAAGGATGGGTGACAACATCACAGACTGCCAGGTCATATCATTACAACGGCTGCCAGCCCTCTGAGAGTCAGAGTCAGCCAAGCTGACACCCAACCCGAACCACCCAAACCTGAGTGACTCTGGACACCTGTTTGTTCCTGCCAGACTTATGTCACTCGTGTGCAAAATAGGTGAATGGCTTACAAGAGTTACAGTCTTGGAAACTCCCAGAGGCAGCTCCACCCTGCTCTGTAGCATCACTCCGAGTCAGAATGGGCTCGATGGCAGTGGCCGAGGTCATGCTGGTGGTGGCACCGTATGAAATGTTATCAGTGTCCTTGAGTTCATGTAGCTGTGGAGGTTGTGGGTGAGAGGAGGTTTGGGGGTGCATGGCTTCACCACATTAACAAATGAGAGTGAGAGAAACAGGTGCAACTGGTGGTAAACCAGCTGAATTAAACATAAATATGTTTCTATCGGGGATTGGGATTAAGGGAGAGAGAGAAAGAGAGAGGCAGAGACAGAGAAAGACAGACAGACATGAGTGAGGTAGGCAAAGGTTTTGATGTTAGATGCTGGTGAGTGAGCTGCAGCAGGGGTGTAAACATGTTCTTTCTAACTCCACTGTCTTGTACGTAAAAGCCATTGGCCACAGGTGGCTATTGATTTGTTCGAATGTGGCTGGTGTGAATGAGGCCCTATCATATTAACTTAATTTTAATTACAGGAGAACCCCAGACTTCGCCGCTGATCCGCTGATCCGTTCTAGAAGGAGCAATGAGATGCGATGCGGGTCGAGTTCCGAATCAATTTTTCCCAAAAGAAATAACTGAAAACAGATTAATCCATTCTTTACCACCAAGTGTTTACCCTAACCTTGCCTTTGGATACAAAACCTTACACAGAAATGTCAAAGTCAGTAAGTTCACAGTTAAATAATATAATTTAAATAAGAAACACAACATTTAAAACGTTTTAACAGCTACAGTACGGCCCATACCTTGAGACGGATGAGGATCTGGATCTGCGGACACGGATGTGAGAGGAGGGATGGACAGAGAGGCATTGTTTGGAAGGGGAATCCCCTTCCATCAAATCAACTGGTAGCTGCGTTTCGGGAGAATTTTCCTTCTTTGCCTTTTTTCACTAGGACCTGGCTGGCTTTCAGAAAAAAAAAAAAGCCTGTCCGATATGGTCTGTTGCTGGTGTTTCCTTAACTGTTTTCTAAAAGGGTTTGTTAGGTAGCTAGAGGCAGAAACCCGGGGTTGTCCCTCCACATGCCAAGGCCTCCCTGCCCCCCTTACAGGAAGTTGGAAGCAGATCAAGACTAGAGGGCATGCGCAAATTCTGGCCCTTGAGCCAGGAAGCCAGTACACCTGGTGGCCCCAATCTAGGCCAGGTGGGCTTAATTCAGCCAATGGGGTCAACCAGTACCTTTGACCACACCTGCCAATGGGGGTGAGGACAAAAAGCCAGACTCGGGACACCACCACCTGCCCCCGCCCTCTTTCCCTGGTCCTGCTCTGCAGTCCTGTAAGGCTGGGCTGAGGTCCCTCTCTGGCTTGTGTTAGCGTAACGCCTGAAACTGCTTTAGTCCTTTATACAAAGTCACTCGATCACAAACCCCGGCTTCAGCGTGAATTCTTTCTCGTTAGAAGCCAAGGCCCGTGGCATTTCTCACCCGAGAAACCTAACAGGTTTACTAAATTATCATCAACAAGATCGATAACACGGTTAACCAGTTCCTTATCATGATTCTTTTCAAACTTTCTTAGGACCCATTTTTTTTTTGGTCTGAAAACATTACAGAAAGCCACAAAAACTAAGAAAAGTATAGCAAAACACTTGGAACACAGCTGCAAAAGGTTTGAACAACGAGTACTACTAACAACGCCAACTAAGGCCCCGTGGCCGAAAGACGAACTGCTTGTGTTTATAAAAATCACGTGCGTCGGGTCGGATCCCGATGTTTTGTTCGAGCTCCGATGCGAACTTTTCTCCACCTTCCGTGTGGAAATCCAATCATGTCCAGTACTGATGCGGTCAAGTATGGGAGGGGGGGTGTTCTACTGTAGTTCAAACTAGAATGAACAGCCGTATGCGGCTGGCGGCTATTGTATTCAGACAGAGACATTTTCATCCTCACAGAAAGTTCGACTGAACAGCACTGGTCTAAAGTTTGAAAGACATTTTAGCAGAAGAATAAAAACCCAAACAAAACAGACACGATCCAGGACGGTGGGTTCCTGCACTGAGCCCGAGGAGAACAGAGGGGAGGCTTTATTGTTCTGGCGATGCCTGCCTGCTTCAGCTATTAGGACGCGGCGTCTTGTGACAACGCCTTGAATGTTCACTGCAACATTGGCTACCACGCCTCTTCTCCAGAGGACCTTTTGTTGATCATGATTTTTCTGGTTTAGGATTTTAAGATTTAAAAGGTACTTGGAGGGAACATCTTTTTTCGATCACCTCTCATCGTCCTATTGAAACGTACAATGTCAAGAACACCAGCTCTCATGTTCTACCTAGCATCTGTGGCTTTAATAAAATGAGAATTATTTCAGCTCATAAAATGGAACTACTCTTTATCATCTTCCACACCACAGCTTCCCATCTTACAGACTGGCTCCTTCGCTTTTTATGATCCCTGAAGAGAGTGAGTGGCCTTTTTACGGACACTTAGTAAAAGTCAGAATTTTTCAGAAAGGAGGAGGAGGGGCGTTTATTGGGGTAGCAGGTGCCATGCTCCAAGGAGTTGGTCACATCATTGCATTCCAGGGAGGGGCACAAGCACAATCCCTTTCTTCAGCATTTGGCTTTTGTTTTAATTTTAAATAAATGAGCAAATTCAGTTATGTGTCAACTAACAGCCACAAGACCTTTCATGAAACAGGACAATGTGTGGCTTGGCGCTATGTGGACACCATATACAGGCAGCCTCTGTCTAATCCCCCATTAAAACTCCACAAGCCTCCTGTGTTTTAAAACCTTAGGAAGCCTGCCAGACAAAGCCTGGAGCTGTCTCTGCTGTGGCTGTCTCTGCTGTGGCTGTCTCTGCTGGAGGCTGTCTCTGGTGTGGCTGTCTCTACTGTGGCTCTCTCTGCTGTGGCTAAGCTGGGCCGGGCTGGGTGGCAGCTGGACCAGGCTTCCAGCACCAAGGCACATGGTTCAGCTGCCTGTGCTTGGAACTGAAGCCATGAGTGCCTGGCTCAGGCTGGCACCCCTCCTGCCCAGGGCAGGAAAGGCTGCCGGCTGTGAGAAGGGTGAATGAAGCCTGGAAGAAGTGGTAGGAGAGGTGCTGTGGGCATTGAGGTGCGTGTGCCCCAGAAGCACAATGCTTGTTCTTTAGAACCATTGTTGTGAGGGTTGTGGAGTGCCACCAAGCCAGTTCTAACCCGTGCTGCCCCTGGACACTCTGCCCGGCTGGCCCAGCCCCGCCATCTCTGTTAGGTGGAGTCCGTTGCACCCATGGTGTCCATGAGGGCCTTCCTCCTTTTCGCTGTCCCTCGACTTGGCCAAGCACGATGTCCTTTTTCAGGAACTAGCCTTTCCCGAGTGTGTGGCCAAAGGATGGGAGAACAAGCCTTGCCACCCTTGCTTCCGTTAGGGGGAAAGAAGAGAACTGTGTCTCCTTTAAAACAAAAAGAAAATACCTTGTGGGATCATAGACTGATAAATGTACTCGGATGTTGCCAGAAGGGAAGTGAACTACTGTATATACTCACGTATAAGCCAACCCGAATATCAGCTGAGGCACCTCTTTTTACCACAAAAACTGCTGAAAAAATTGCCTTATACACGAGTATGTACGGTAAGACATATTTCTATTTCCTGTCTAGTTGAGTAAAACTAACTGAAATGAAAACAAACACAAAATACTGCCGTAGAGCCAATGCTGACTCAAAGTGACCTTACAGGACAGGGTAGAACTGCCCCTGGGAGTTTCTGAGACTGTAACTATTCACGGGGTGGAAAGTCCCCTCTTTCTCCTGAGGAGAAGCAGGTGGTTTCGAACTGTGGGCTTTGTGGGTTGCAGCCCAATGCATAATCACAATGGCATCAGGACTCTGAAGAAAAGTTAAGTTAAATTTCATAAAATCAAATAGTTGGCACTACACTCGCAGGAAAGCAAGACCCAAAGCTGTTAGGCCTATCTGGACATGTCCCATCCATCAACCTCACGGCCTCCTCCACTTCATTCTTTGCACTGTAACAAGACAGTCTTTTCAGTCCTTCCCACCACTAACCTTTTGCACCTACTGCCTTCTCTGTTTGTTTGACTTCACCCCTACATGTTTATCTTGGGTGTTGGAATGACAGGGCATTTTCTTGTGCTTCAGATCTCAGGGTCAACCCAGTCAGATGACCTCAGCCCCAGCTGACAGGTAACTGGAATCACACAAGAGACCCCTAGCAAAAATCACCCTGTTGATCGCAGTCACCCCACAGAGTGAGAGTTGATAATAATACATTTTTGGCTTAAGCTGCTGAGTTTGGGGCATTTCATCACCAAGCAATAGATGCCCAGACTGTCATCCAGGGTAGGGGAGGGTCCTGTGAAATACAGCGCCAGGGCGTCCGTAATAATGAATGTCAATAAGACAGCACGTCCCCGGTGCGCCAGCCAAGGGTCTGGGTGCTTTAAAAACTTTATTCAGTCCACGTCACAGTTCTGTGAGGGAAAAAAGGGCATTTTGAATCTTTTTTTTGCTTTTTAATTACAAAGGGAAAAGTAGGTTAAGAACACTTCCCCCTCCATAGTCAGCTGGGCTGTGAACCAGGTAGTCTCTTGGTCCTGTCTACTTCTTGGCTTTTAATTGTACAAGTCTCTTTGTGATGGTTTAATTAAAATGTTATTCTCTACTCAACTAAACCCTGCACTCCAGGGGAGCCGGGGAAGTGCCTGATTTTGCTGCAGGGAGATTCCGAGGCTAGAAGGTGCTCAATGAGGTGGGAGTCAACCTTGGTGGGTTGGAAGCTCACGTTGAGCGTGAGAAATGCCAACCGTCTCCTTATTCTTTATGTGGCAGCGACCCTCGTGGAGTTCAGAGGTCAAGGAAGGATCTGAACGCAGGCGAGCAGAGCATCAAGCTTGGGAGCAGATGCTTTGAAGCACACCGATCTGGGTTAGATAGTCACAGGGGCACTCTGAGAGCTTGCATCAGTCCGTTACCCTGCCTACAGCCATCGTTCCTGCGTTTCTACCGTCTGACAAATGCCGTGCCAGCTGCTAAAAGGTCAGGATTATATGCAGCAGCCTAAGCAAGGTCCCGAGCATGCAGCCTGCACAGAGAGGTCTACCTACAGTCCCAGTGGAACATTCTTCCAGCTAATGGAACCTGCAAAGGGGACCTGGTGACACAAGGGTTAAGTGCCGGGCTGCTAATTGAAAGTCTGCTCTTTCAAACTCACCTAGCAGCTCCTCAGGAGATAGACCTGACAATCAATAGTGAAACCAACGCCCCCCCCACAAAAAAAAAACAACCCCAAACCCTATGAGGTAGCTCATACGTAGATTCTTATGAGTTGAACATTAGCAGCAAACAACAATGGAAAATGTTAGGTCTGGTCATGTCACCTATTAGGTAAGACATGAACCACCACAGATCATGCTCTGTAGCTAGATCCGGCCCGGGGACTCTCACTCCCTGGGGAGAACAGCAGAGCTGTGCTGTGACGGCCCCAGGGCCTCCCCTTCTAGCATCTTGTTTAAATAGGTGATTAAAGAGCTATCAAAGTCAAAGTACCTGGACACACCCAGTGGGCTACAGGGTGAAGATTTCCTGTGGAAACTTTCCCAAGCTGGAGGACTTCCTTCATTCAGTATACGTGGGTCCCAACTCCCTGTAGGCGAAGAAAATAGGCAACATCCAGCCTAAGACTCCTCTATCCCCACAGGCCCTGGCCTCTGGGACGAGCCCACTGAGGAGGAGGTGAGCATTTTCCACTATTCGGAAGCCACACTTGCTAAAAGCAGAAAGTAGACCCACATGGGAAAATAGACATCGGAGCCCATCAACGGCTTAAGCAGAGACGATGGGTTTAAGAAGTGTTAAGAGGAGGCCAAAGGTACGTGGTATATTCAAAGCTGCCTCAGGATTGACTGTGGATAGGGCACCCACACAGCGGCGGGTAATCTGTGAGCAGAGCAGGTGTTTGCCACAGTCTGTGTTTCACGCGGGCCTTCCTGTTCCTGTGTTTTCAGCAGAGCTTGATCACTTGTTTCCGTATGACTTGTGACCACGAGTTCTCTCTCATCACGAGCGTTGTGCAAAACGTGCACGCTAGCCAATCAGGGCCTTGTTGGTATTTACAATATCCCCAAGCCAAACCCACTGCCATCAGTCACGGCAACCCCAGATTTCAAGGCTATAAATCCTTAGGAGCCCAGATAGCCCCATCTCTCTCTTGTGGAGGAGCTGGTGGGTTTGAACGGCTGACCTTGTGGGTAGCAGTCCAATGCTTACGTTAAATGGGCAGGTCCCCCAGGTCAGGAATGCAGATGCCATCAGGAAACCATGCCATCCCAGCTGTCATGACAGCGTTAATTAGGTGCCTTTGAGTCTGTTTTGAGAGAGAGCGACTTTATGTGCAACGGAATGAAACAATGCCCAGTCCTATGCCAGCCTCCAGAGACCAGTTGGTTCTAAGCCAGGAACTATTAGTCATAAGCTTGGCTTCGAGGCGCTCCATTTCCACGTGAATGGGAGAGATGAATGCGTGCTCTGCTGAGGGGGTCAGCATCTCAGACAGACTGAAGGCGCCGTCACCGGGACAGGGTCAGCTGGGGTGCTCTCATTCCCTGGGCGGGGAATGCTTAACACAGAAGCCCAATGACTTTGGGAACCACCCCCTGTCCAGTGTGTCCTCTTTTATCTGTCACTCATGGTATGTCAGAGGAAGGCCAGCCTGATAGAGGGTGTGGCGGAGCAATGCAGGGCTGCGTGCAGTCCCCATTGCCCTGACTTGCTGACCCTGGGCAATGCATGGTTTTTGTCTGCAGCTTCTCCCATCTGGAAAAGCACACACCAGGCATAGCGCTCTCAGATGCCTTCGTTTCTAAAATCCATGGATTCTTGGCCTGCTTAAACGACTACAAATCACAAGTGCCTCACTCTCAGTCATTTATCTGTTAAATCAGCATTTATATGATGCCTGCCATTAGTATAAATGTAGCAATTTGCCCCCCACAATTTCATTATGCTTTAAAAGCCATTTTCTATGATTTCTGGAATTTCACCTTAAATTGAAAATGGCGATTTACTTACCAGCTGTGGTCCAGGGTTGCTAACAATGATCTAAATTACACATGACTTTTATTTCTCATTCTATCAATCTGCTTTTCATTCTTGACTATTTTACACTCCCCCCACCCCTTTCCTTGTAGAGTTCATTCCAAGGCTCAGAGGCTAGGCTATTGGCTGGCCGTGAGCTGGAGGCGGCAGAGCTTCAGGAGTATTCCTGGAACAGGCTTAATTTTCTAACTGGAATTTCATGTGTGAGAAGGGCCAGCAGAGGCGGGTACCTCCGAATAGGCACACTATTAGAATACAAGTGGCAAGAACAGAGGAAAGGAACTATTATTTTTAAAGGCTATTTAAGGAGCTCTGGGTACAAAGACAGGGAATGTAGCTGTTGGAGCCTCTCCCTAACTAGGGACATATGTGATCCTGCTGAACACTGCCGTCTTCTTCCCTGGCTCACAAGCTTGAATCCCCAGAGGAAGTGGAGCAAGAGAGGTTGGGAAGATTTAGGGGGTTCTAATCTTTCCACGCTGGGAAATCTACTCTGGTTTGGGAGAAGCGGGAATCAGGTTACAGTGCTCAGCCTCTCAAACTAAGCCTGGGTTACTAACGGCGCAGCTGTGGGGAAGCTGCATGTGCTCGGTGCCCCGGGTGCCTGGGGCGTGCTGGTGGGGAGGTCTCCTGGCATACACTTCACTAGGGAGTTAACGCAGAAGTATTAAGAGGGCAGTTGTGGGAGTCTTGGCTCGTCTGACCCCCAGTCGGTGACTGCTAATGTCAAGTATCAAAAGGAACGTCAAGCCCAGCCAGATAGGCACACTCTTCTTTCACAAAACC
>NW_022111320.1:42639557-42645772 GCF_000313985.2 Echinops telfairi
GGTTTCAGGGAAAGCAGACACTGCGTGGAGAAGTATCAGAAAACATCTTTTTAATGTGAACACTACTTCACACGATGAAAAACTATTCACAATGCGTTGTTTCCAGATGGACTGCTTGGACGTGGTGTGGATCCCCGCCTGCTGACACGGCACGTGCCTGCAGCCCGGAGCTTCAGTCGGCTTGCACGCTTCCTGGTCAGTGATGGCTCTCCAGGGGGCCCCGGGAACTCGGGGACCCCGCCGGGCCCGCTACATTCTTCTCAGCAATTATGGCGCAGCGAGCACACCACCCAAATCACTGATGGAGCCCCGAGTCCCTGGCACCCACCGAAGCACAATGGGCAGATTCACATGTCGGCTCTTTCTCTCCAATAAATACTCATGGCACAATCCAATCCATTTCCATCCCAGGAAATAAGTTTCAGTCAGGAAAACGTGTTGCTCAATGGAACTAGAGTGAATCATGTTCTTCATATCAGAACGGAGTTAGGTGTCTTTGTGTACAAATATAGCATATTTTGGCCGGGAAGATAATTTCTCGTTGAGGAGTTTATTTGCCTTCACACGCAGGACTGCTACATACATTCACAGTTTTAATAGACTGTTATTAGCTATTCCAGTTGTGCTTTAAAATTCCAAATATTATTTTCATTAGTGAGTGCAAAGCAAATGTTCCATTGGACGACAGTTGGTCCTAGATGATTTCTAGAAAGTTCCTTCATTCTCCAGTTTCATCATTTGCTTTTTCAGGTATGACTTCCAGGCTCCGGCGTGGCTTCTGAAGGTCGGCGTTTTCAGTGCCTGGCTTATTCAGCCCACAGGAGACAGCAGCGTAATGGATTTGCTTCAGGTTGTCCAAGGTCTCGTTCTTCGCGTACTTCAGGAGATCCGCCTGTCCCTGTAACGAAATCAACAACGAAGTCGTGTTAGATAGCACGTGCCGGCCTCCTACAGCTTGAAATCTCAGTCACGTCTGCTGGATGCTTGTTACGGTACTTTTTGAAAAGGAAAGGGCAGATCTAAGAATGGCTCCCCAGGGCCAATCACATTCCAGGCAGAGAGACAACCTCAGAAGGTTACAGTGATGCTTTGTTTTGGGTGGGGTGGGGTTGAGAGTGCAGTTTCTCAAAGGACACTGAATTATCACTGAGGACTATAAAAACAGGTCTTTAAGAAAATTTTTTTAAACTGCGTTGTTGAGGCACAGGTCAGGGAAGTGGCACTGCGGGATTGCTCCCTCATCATGACAGCACAGCTGCCCATTCTCGGAAGGCAGCCAAGCTGGCCTGTGAGAACTTTATGGGGAGACATTACCCCATTCACGGTACAGTCTTGATTTGCCCTTTCAACTTTCTCTCTGTTGCCAAACTCAAAGAACCTTGGAAAGGAACCCCATCGGAGTCCTGTGAGGATGCCCAGACGTGGTGTCAAAGAGCGCAGAATCCTCTAGGGAATGGGCGGGAGATGGGAGCTGCTCCTCAGAAGGGTAGAGACCTAGGTGGAGGACTACCAAGAAATAACAGCTTCACAGCTTATTTCATTCAGTTAAGGTTTCGATGATTGCAGCCAAACTCTTTGACTCACCCTGGTGTTTCCGACAGCCCTGTAGCCGAGTTGGTCAATGTCCCTGGAAAACACATCCGGCCTCTAAACAGACCTCCAGGGGATGGACTGACACAGGGGCTGCCTCAGTGGACTCAGGCCTGGGAACAAGGGAGGGGATGTGGCCGGGCCCGGCAGAGGGGCTTTCCGCTGTGCACTGGGTCGCTGTGAGCTGGAACCTAACAACAGCGACATCCTTGGTGCTGTCCCTTCTCCTTTTCTGCCCACCCACCCTTTTAACGTGTCCTTCTTGCACCGCCTCTCCAACGCACTGCCTTTAAAGCACAGGAAAGGCCAGGAAAGCTTGGCGCTGGCCCGGGAGGAAGCCAGCTGAGGACTTCCCGTGGCACGCACACGCACTGTGTAATCAAACTCGGGCTCTGCAGAGACCGACACGCAGTGCGTGCGGGCTTCAAGCCCCCATGAGGCCCGAGTCCACAGAATGGTTTACCACGTGGCCATTTATGATGGGCCTGCTTTTTTACAGACCTTTAATGAGTGGCTATAAATAGATGTCCCACCGCTTAGTGGAACTGAAGGGAGCTTCAGTTCCGTTGATCCTTACTGATTGCTGAACTCACCGTGGAAAGTGCATTCGGGTGGATGGTTGTCTTTGTACACAAACAGAGTATGTTGTGCCAGGAATATTATTTCTTCCTACAGGGTCTGTGTGCCGTCCTGTGTGGGATGGCCACATCAATTCACAGTTTTAGTAGACTGTAATTAGCTTTTCCATTTGCTCTTGGAAAGACCAAATATTATCTTTCTGAAAATTGGTGAGTCTTTGTTCGAGATGCCCACCTGCCACAGAAATGCCCACGGCTCCTCCTTCATCTCCTTCAGCCTAATGTGCCACAAGCCCTGCTCCCAGTGCCCCGGGCCCTCCACACTGCTCCTCCTCAGTCACGGCAATGGTTTTCATGGGGCATTTCCCAGCAAAGACCCCGGTGTCACCTGCTCCCCTGCTCTTGCCCCCATGCTTCCTGCCATCTTCAACACACACAGGCCCAGGTTCTCACCCCGCCCCCGACGGCCTCCATGTGGTCCATCACCTCAAGTCTCAGTTTACCCTCTGACTGCTCTCCCTGCTTCTCCCTCCACCACACAGCAGCCAGAGGCCCAACTCAAATACTGGTCAGAATCTGTCTCCCCGCACACACGAGGACCTCCCCGGGGTTCCCCCTATAGGTCAGTGTCGAAATCCACATCGTTCCCCACAGCCCTATATGGCCGGTCCTGCTGCCACCCCCCACTTCCCTCTGCTGTCCTCAACTCCTATCTTTCCCAACAAGCTCCTAACGTGGCTCCAACACTGCAGGTCTTCTTCAGCCTCAAGACCAGCGCCTTCACTGTGCCTCTGCAGGAGAGGCTTTTGCCACAGAAATGTCTGCGACTCTTCCTTCATCTCCTTCAGCCTTTACTCTGAAGCCCCCTCTCAGGGACGCCGCCCTCTCTGACAGCCCCATCCACACTGAGAAACGCCTGTCCCTGCCCACCTTGCCCCTACCTCCTCTCTTGCCAGGTCTCTTCCACCTCTCCTACAGGTAAACCCTGACATATGTAGAGGTTTCACTGACTCAATAGCAAATTGGTCTGACATAGGTCAAAGACCCCCCTTTTTAGCTTCATTATCGCCTTTTATTATCAGTATCTTTCTACATCGCAACAATGAACAATGCAGAGGAGTATCTGAGGCTAATCACACCAGCGCATTATATGCTGCATATTCCTAATTAAGATGTGCAAAACACCCAAACCCAAAACATAGAGGGTCCTGCATGCGGTTTGCTGAAACCTGATTATGTTATACGTCGAGGACGACCTGTATTTCCATCTAACAAACCACTGCTCTGGGTACCGTCCACCTTGCCCACTCCACGGTGTGAGTGGGTGCCACAGGGGCAGGCATTCCTGTCTCCTGGCCATTGCTGAACCCTTATGCTTGGAGCAATGCCAGGCAGACACCGAGGGTGGAATGCATCTCTGTAAATGAATGTAAGTCTACAAATGAGATGCGAATATCTCCCTTTTAACTTGGACAGCTGCCCTAACCAACTGTTGTCTCTTTCTCTGCAAGGATCCAAGGGCTAGTCAAAAAGTATTGCTACTGGGCTGCAGTTAACAGGCGCAGAAATGTATTCCAAGCCAAACATTTTAAAACAAGTCTCTACGATCATTGATGGCTGCAGGCAAGTCCTCTTGGCGGTCTTATGTCATGCTCAGAAGGTTGTGATGGTCCATTTTTGAGATCCGGAGGGGTCAGATTGACAGATTCCACCCCTTGCCCCCTTGAACTCAGGACAACCCCAGGCGTTTACTATGAAGAAGTTTTAAGAAGGCCGAAAGCTACATTGGCGAGAAGGAGGCTGAGAAAGCTACACAGAGGAATGGTTTCCCAATCACCACAAGGCACCTGCTCCTGCTTTAAGGAGAGCAAAGGCTGTCCTATGAGAATTGAGAAAGCTTACCCCATCCACCCTAAAGTCCTGATCCTACAGCCTTCTTTTGGTCCCCCAGACTCAGAGGAGCTAGAAAAGACCACGCAAATCCCCCAAGGATGCCCCAACTGCGGGCTTCACATGGTGTTAATCAGAGAGGGGAGACTTCTTTAGAGAAGGGCTAGAGATGGAAACAGGGCTGTCTGTAGACCTAGTCAGAGAACATGCTGAGAACCAGCTTCACATTTTGATATTTCTGTTCAATAAAAAGGTATCTAGGCTTGCGTGGCAGTATATTTGGATTTATCATTAGTTATCACCAAGAGATGCTTTATTTTTGATAGAAATGGGACCAAGTCACCTACCGTTCTCCAGTTTCCCCCTTTCTCACCAAAGCTCCTGTCTGGGCAGTCTTTCTATGTTGGCACGTTTGAAAAGAGGCCGTAGGATCGACCACCACCGATACCTTTATCTGGTTGAATTCTGTGTTTGCCTACCTCAGACAAGGGGCGAGAGGATTGCGAAGGTCTTCAGCCATTATCCACATCAGACACCAAGGACCCTCACAGGGTTCAGGGAGCTGACGTCTTCCCAAGCCCCTGTACACTGTCCTAAGTATCTAAAGCTACACACCTGGCTGGCCTGCGAGTCACGCCGTCTAAAGGGAGCCAAGAACCCTTCTGAAAGAGCAGTTGGTGGCACAGCTGCGCTCCTGACTGATGGCTTCCACGGACAGGGCACAGGCTGGTTAAGAGACTGCCTCCTATGGACCCTGGAGGACTCCCAATCCACTGCTTTCAGTTGGGAAACTCCAAGACCATGTGCGGTTAAATACATTCCATTTGGGATGTCACAATCATTCTATTTGGCTTTCATCTTGAGAGATTTGTAACCACCTTAGGTCAAAACAGTTAAGGTTCTGACTTAGATTTCACAAATCTTTGAAAGATGCAGCTTAGGGCGGGGGTTGGATTCAACACTGGGCGCAGCCAGCCAGGCGGGCGGCAGATGTCAATATCCGCGGGGAGCCCCTGCTGTGCTCAGTACTTGGCTAATCACCTAAAACAATGCTTTAATGGCCACAAAAGATGTCCCAGATTTTTAGTATATTAAAAATCTGTGAAGGCACATCTGTTTTGTGCTACAGTTTTCATCACTAACATTAAAAGCCTCTGCTTTTATTTCACACAGAGCTGAAACAATAGGGATTCTCTACTCTAGAGTTTAACTTCTTCAACACCCTTTTGTCAAATTATCATCTAGGTCAGTGGTTCTCAACCTTCCTCATGCCGCCACCCTTCAATACAGTTCCTTATGTTGTAGTGACCCTCCGACCATAACATTATTTTGTTGCTACTTCAGGTTGAGAACCTGCCGATCTAGAGAGAACCGAGTTGACTGACTTCATTCGGAGGTGCGTGATCCAGCAGGGCCACCAGGCTTGGGCTCGGGAGGTAGAGAGAGCAAAGAGGATTCCTCTGCCAGTCTACATTTTACTTCCACACCCCAACCAGCGGGAGGGAGGAGAAAGATGCTCATCCCATTCTGGGGCTCTGAAGGCAACACAAAAATTTCAAACACTTTAGCTTCAATGCCAACAGGGTTGACCTCAGCCTCTCTGGGGCTTGTGCTGGCTTTTGGATTGTTCTGGAGCTGTAGGTCCTAACCAGAGAAGGCTTAGCTGGACAGGTGTAGACTAGGCTGGCTTCTTCCTGGCTTCCTTGTCCACTTGTGGACTGTGGGCACCTTCCCTGATACTGTCTGTTGCCCAAAGAGATAAGACTGTCTCTGGATACAGAAAAGGGGTAGACAGTGAAGGCCTAACAGAAAGTCCCTGTCTGCCCATATGCTAGACCCTGCCTTAGTAATTTGATTGGCTCATGCCTTTTGATCCCAACTATACCATTGTGCCTTCTCTTTTCTGTCACCGTGCAAGTCTCCAAGAGACACCCTCAGGTCATTCTGGGGTGACAGGCTTCTTCAGCTGGCTCTCTTCTGCGACCAAAAGCAGAGAATTTAATCTGCAGAATCTTATCACAATCTCATGACCATGAAATGAAAGGCAGACTGACAGGGAGTCAGACTTTCTTCCCTGGTTATTTATCTAGTAATATTATAGTATGTGGCTGCATTAATAAATGACTTGCAGTCACTGTTTTGAATAAATGGAGACTC
>NW_022111320.1:42646363-42665599 GCF_000313985.2 Echinops telfairi
ATATGTACTAAAGGGCTGAACACAGATGATGTATGTACAGATTGTGATGAGTTGTATGAGCCCCTAATAAAATGATTATTTAAAAAAAACAAAAAACAGAGTAGAGTTCAGTCTGATATTTCATAGGAGTCGTCCCTGGGTGGTGCAAATGGTTAATGCATCTGGCTGTTACTCAGCAGGTTGCTGGTTCAAGTTCACCCTGAGGCTCCTGGGGAGAGAGGCTTGCTAGTGTACTTCTAAAACCACCCAGTGAAAACGCGATGGAGTGAGGTTCTACAGCGATGTAAATGGCATCACCATGAGTTTGAGTCAACTTGACAGCAACTGGCTATCTTAGAAACACTCTGAATTACAAGGCAAATGTCTAAACTTCTCTCAAGGGTGCTATGGGAAGTATTCAAATGGTTTATTTCTGAAAGCCACCATTGGACACAAAAGGACTGTACATATAATCAGTCATAAGTCTGAAACCACAAAGGCTGTGATGTATCCAAAGCTATGTATGTAGGAATATATATTAGCAAAACCTTTTGGGCATCACACTATTTACTAAGTGACTACTGTAAGCCAGGCACTGTACAAAGATTACCTTGACAAAAATGATTTCATGATAGAGTCTTTTAACTGTAAGGAAACTACAAGGACTATCCCATTTTATAGCTGTGGAGCTGAGTCTAGAGAAATTAAGGGCCTCACATATGACGGAGTCTAAGCAGAAAATTCTGTTTCCTTTTTGGATAATCTAAGCCACGGGGCTGGCCCCAAGCATAAGAGTTGAATCCTGTACGTTACATGCATCACTTAAAGCAAGCAAAAAGTCAAACAGCTGCCCGCTGTAATGTACCCAGCAAGTCATCTATTGTGCAGACAATGCATCCTTCCTCTGATGAAATACAGGGAGACAAAAACAAAACCCCGGTCCCTCCTGTTGAAGGGGGACGGAAGAGAGGTTTGAGTGAACTGCAAGAATTCCAAGCACCCTGGCTCTCCGTTCATTCTCAGCCTCCCACTCACTCTACACTGGCGGTCTCCCTCGCACAGTCTTCAGAGACTGGCTAAGGACGTAGCATGATCATCCGTTCCCAAAGGCCTGTTACTTTGGTGGTCAGCCCTTCTTCCTACTGACGGTTCAATGACTCTTACCTCTGGAAAAAGATTCCTGATCGTCAGCATCACCTAAAGCTACAGCAACAGGGAATAGAGGCACCCATTTTTCTAAAGGATATTTACTTTGGTCCGAATACTTCATGATTCTTTCTGTCTTTTTGACTTCCTCCTGTCCACACATACCGGACAGGAGTGGAATGTATGGTCAATAAAACTGCCTCACAATTGCAGGAAGCCTGACTTCCTTCGCCCATGTTTCCACGCTGAACGGTGAGGGTGCTGAAGGCACTGGAGGAAGGGGCGCTGTGTGATTAGTCCGTAATTTTTCTCTTACTCCAAAGAGACAATTTGCACAGTGCAGGGTCTTGATCTGAGGATTAAGCCTTTGCCTCTGGATTCTCTATTTGGCAGATGTCTTGTGTTCCTAAGGAGAGAAAATCTCTAATCATGCTCAGGGTTGAGTCTCGCGTCTTCTTTCTGAGGTAGAGTGGCCCACGGCAGGGGAATGCTAGCTGGGCATTCATTCATCTGGAAAATATCCTGGGTTGGGACACCTCATTGTTACGTCCAAGATACACTAATGATGCTATGGAAACCAACACAATTTGTTATCAACAGCCTACCTTAACAGTAAGACACTGCTTAGACTGGGTGTGATCAGACAGACTGGTTTGCCTTTGGGCTAGTCAGATAAGCCTGCATCTTAAGTCAGGGGTCATTCTGTCCACCACATTTCATGAAGGGGACTGAAAAGTTGTAGAGCCTTCAGGAAACTCCGGGTGGAGCTGGAGGGGGGCCCAGAAGCCATTCCACCCAAGGATCTGTCCAGGGCTAAGCGTGTCTGGTACAAATCAGGGCTGTGGCCACTCTCACAGTGATGAAGAAACGTTGAGGAAGAGGACAGCATCGCCCTGTATTGCCACTGAGGGCTGATCGCAACAAGTCAACAGAAAGAAGTAAGACACATTCTCTGCAAGACAGAATGTAACTGAGACCGCGTGGCAATGAGTCGGCTGGCACGTGAAGTCAACAGCACCCTAACTTTGGAGGTCATCCATGGACAAGCCTCAGACTTTCGGCACTGTGGGTCACACTGTTTGCAAGGATGCCACCAATAATTCCCAATATCCCAGTATAGGAATGCCACTCCTTCTGTTAAGAGATGGGGTCTGTTTCCTCTCCCCTTGAAGTGATAGTCTATAAATTAAAGACTTTGAGAGAGCTGGAGGCTTGCGGTTTTGCTCTCCGGGGATCCAGCGACCATAGAAAGAAGCCTGGGGCTGGACCAATAAATAACTGTGGACCATCCAGAGAGAACGAAAGACAGAGAGACCCAGCGAGTTCCCACCCTTCCAATCGCCCCAGATGAGCGATCAGCCATCTTAGATGTTTCAGCCCCAGCTGAGCCCCCAATTAAATAAGGCCTTTGCGAATAATCCCAGCTAATACCACGTGCAGCAGACAAACAGTCCAGCTGAGCCCAGCCAACCCATAGAAGGATGAAATCTTTGTTGCCTCAAGTTGCTTATTCTGGAGTAGTTTGAGAAACAGAAATCGTATATACTAGAGTGTAAGCCAACCCGAATATCTGCCGAGGCACCTAATTTTACCACAAAAACTGCTACACAAAAAAAGTGTTGAAAAACTCAGCTTATACTCTAGTATGTATGGTAACTGACCCAGTCACTGAAGGGGGTCATATTCTGAACCATGTGACAAGACCTCCGTGGCCACAGTGGATGGAATCAGGAAGGGCAACTGATGTGAGGGGATTATCACAGAGAAGGATTATAATTTTAGGACCTCTGGTCTGAAGCTAATGTGATAGGCTGAGTCAATGGGTAACTTCTCTTTGGAATACTAACTAGGAAATATGCATACAATGCTTATATGGGAGAATCAGGGACAGACCCAGCCAAGGCCAAGGCCAAGTTATGGTGAATGAGCACGGGATCTGATTGGCAGGGAGAATGAAACAGATGCATAAAGAGAAGCAGAGAGACACCACAGGCTCAGAGAGAGTGGAAGCAACCTCCGCAGAGCCTGGATTCTCAGTTTCCCACGTGACCGGACTGCAGTCTCTGCTCTCAGTCTTCAGAGATGCTGTCCCCACCTGCTCTCATGTGGAGCCAGCACTCTGGGTGCTCAGCCAGAGGCGGCCGGGATCCTGCGATATGAGTGAGACTCGATTGTTCTAGGAACGGTAATAAATGAGAAGAGTAAAGGTCATCGGCACCACCGTGATGTTTTACTAGGAAGTAAAGGGAGCAGGACGTGCTTGATGAAGCTGGTGGGCTGAACGTGCATTTCAGAATAGCCTCCCCACACTTCTGATGAAATAAGCAAAGACAGAACAAACAAGATAAACCAACCCCTGACCACTACCCCCCACCCCACCCAAGTAAGAAACAAAGGGAGCAAAGTAATTCAACAATCCCTTTCAAACATGCAGTAATCATAGTAGCAGGTTATAAAAATCCCCCAAATCCTCCCTAACATCTCACATATCGGGAGAAATGCAAAGGGACAGTCCTCCTTTCATTTCTATAATAACAGAGCTAACGTACAGCTGGGCAATGGGTGTCTTTTCCCAGTAGGAGACAGAAATGCCTGAAATAAGCGACACTGGCGAGGTCTCTCCCTCACCTGCCTGAAGGTGTAGAGCAGGAAGAAGGAACCCAGACAGAGTCCGTGGTAGTCTTACGGAATTAACTGTCTCAATGAGGGAAATCAAAAGCACCCCGGACTGCTAGAAGAACAGACAAATCTGCAATAGAGGAAGTACAGCCAGAAAGCTCCAGAAAGCCTTAGCAGCTACAGCGGCAAGACTCCATCTCAGACTTTGCCTGCCTACAGTATCAGGAGAGACCGCTGCTGGAAGAGAAGCCCACACTGGTAAGGCAGAGAAAGAGGAAGACTCTCAATCAGATGGGTTGACCTGAGGCCGGATTGGGTAAGGTTGGGTTCTGTTGTACCCAGCGTCTCTGGGGATAGACGCTGACGGCACGGCACCGAACCACCACAGCAATGAGAACATTTCATGAGAGTGGGTCTTAAGGGCTGGTGTCTGAATTGGAAGCAATCTGGATCCCCTGACAGTGGATTATTTCAGCTCCCTGATTACAGAGCAAACCCCTTCTACCAGACATACAGTAACCTCTGCGAAGAGAAAGCCAGGTCTACCCTCTAACCTACCTACGGTCGGCAAACTTTTGGGGTGGAAGAGCCAAATCCTGTCCCTCACAACAATTTCAAAACGACACATCTTCACAAACAAGAGAGAACTCACCGTCATCTGAACAACGTTCTTTAAATATTTTGAATTTTGTTTCAGAATCACATGGAGCCGCCTATGGCTCTAGAGCCGCAGTTGGCTAACCCCGACGCTCATCGGCCACAGTGTATCCCCCCAGCTGAACGTTCTCTGTCATGAGTGCATGTGACTGTTTGGACAGGTAGTCACCGTGACCCAATTAAATACTGAACTTAAACCAAGGAACATGGGAATTATTACATTCTCAGGACCCATTGTGAGTAACGTAAACCCATCTAATAGTCTACCAGTACAATGGAAAAATAATAATATGGCCACCTTCCCATGCAGGAACATTACAGAATGCTACCATTCTAATGTTTCATAGCAGATCAACCAACAATGATTTTAATTGACACTTGCAGCTTTAAAAAAAATTAAAATGTGTCCTACTCATATTTTTCATCATCTCTCAAACCCCAAGGGAATTTTTAAAGAAAGAGACACCTCCTCTGGTTAAAAACTGTTTTTTAAAAAAAATTGTTTAAAAATTCATTTTCTCTTTTATGATTTCATTTTCTATTAAATTACAGTAATTTTAAAAATTAAAGATAGAAAGTACAGAATGGTCTATCTTCTGACATTGTATTTAATATCTGAGACATTTGTGTGTGTTAGATGTATGCTATCATTCAGAAAGAAAAAAAAACCAACACTTCCAACTATGACACACCGCTAAGGATTGTAAGATGAAGTACAATTTCAAAGAGAAAAAACATGAAAAAAATCCTAGGTTTTGTGGAATCGACTCATCAAGCAATTGGGTTTTTTTGGCTTATTATGCTTCTCATGATAAACCAAAACCCAAATACCAACACCTCAAACTAACTTCCATCAAGTCAATTCTGCTGCATATCAACCTTCTAGGACAGGGGAGAAAGCCTCGTCTTTCTCTTGCGGGTGGCTGGCTGTTTTGAACTGCTGACCTCGCGGTTAACTGTCCAACATGTAACCCATCCACAGCATCTCAGGAGTGCACCCTGGGTCAGGAAGCTCTCTTTATGGTTTGGCTTCTTTCTGCCCATGGGACCAATCCCAATAAAATCAATTTTTTAGGGGCTCAGGTTCCTCATCAATAAACGATACCTGCCCTACGATCTTACACTAGCTTTGAAAATCCTGAAACAATTTGAAAGTAGCCACAGGCTCATCTAAAATTAACAGTGTTCCTAGCTCTTACGAATCAGCAGGCTGACAGAACACTGCCACGTTCTAAAATGAAAATGTGCCCATAGAAATGTTAATTTGTTCAGCTATCTCAGGAAAGGAAATCTTGACTGCACTGCTAAAATTAGTCACACTGAATAAAATAAGCTCATTAAAGTCTGACTTGGAATCAATGATACATGAGGGTAAGTCAAAATGCATTGCTTTTAGGGCTTCAGTTCATACACGCATGGGCTTATTCCAAACAATGTTTAGACATTACTGTGTAATCCGTGGGTGTCTTCGTCTCACTGGGCTACCTTCAGAAACAATCTTATCAAAATGGCGGCCCCAGGGGATCTTTTGGGCCAGTTAAATTCCAGGCAAAGAGGTCCACTCAGGTGACAGTATGGTGGCTGTTGTTTGGGATCCCCAAGGGTGATCTTAAAAGGTTTTCTCAAAGGGCACGGATGATCATGGGTCTCATGATGAAGAAATCTGAATAAAATTGAAAATCGCATTGGGGAGAAAAAAAAAAACAGGGACGTGGCACTTAAGATTTATTATCAATTATCACTTGCTCATGTTTCAAGGGTCACAGGGGATTTCCTATGAGAATTTCATTGGGAAACCTTACCCTATCCACTCTCCAGCCCTGATCTTAGCCCTTTATACTTCCTTTTATTCCCCAAACTCAGCAAACATGGACAAGGATTTTAATTCCTCAAGAATGGATGGCCATTTTTGACATGGTAAAATCAAAGAGCACCAAATTCTCCGGGGAAGGGTTGGGAGATGGAAACATGGCCTTCAGAAGTGTACAGGCCTATTGCTCTATTATCCGGGATGCTGGGGGAAGAAAATACATTGCAAATATGATCGTAGGGTAGAGATACTCAAATTTTCAGTTGTGTCTTGTGCCGGTCCTTGGTCAACAAGCATATCCTGGCTTCCACCTGCAGACTCAGCTCCAGGAGCTCTGGCGGTAGGGGCCTAGGGACTGCATGTTTAGGTACTCCAGGCAATCTCTACACACTGGCCTCTATTTCAAGACTCCCTCCTCCCCTTCACCCCCCCACCCCCCCATCCTCTCTCCACATCTGGGGCCCTTTGAAAGCCCCCTAGGCCTCCAGGCCCACTGTGAAGTCACCCGCTGTGTACTGCACATCACATGGCAGCCCTGGAGGGCTGCCGCCTGCTGCCTCGCCAGGCTGACTGCAAAGAGCGTGGTGGGAAGAACTCAAAGGCCCTCATCCCTCCCTTCTTAGCACATGCTGGAAGCTCAACTCTGCCTCAGACGGATGCCTAAGACTCCCGACAGAGCACTCAGTCTTCTGAGGAAAGTTTAAAATCTGCAAAACACAGGGACAAGACAACCCCCTTCCATTGCACAGAATGACACACCCCTCTCTCATTCTCCCCCACTCCTCCCCCCTTAGGTTCTGGCCTGCGCAAACACCATCTGTAGCAAGTTTATCAGCCTGAATTTATTTTTTTTTAAACAAGATCTATTACCCCCTTCTCTGCATGGGTTTTCATGTAAATGTATGGCTCAAGTGTTCATTCTCTTTGCCTGGCCATAATTCAAAAGAAAGTAGGTTTCCTCAATGTAGCTATTTGGCTCAAGTGTTGCTAAAATCTGTTACATTTTAAAATATCAGCTGTTTTTCATTAATATATGTACCAGGTCCCATTTGCTGTGGCTCTTAGCCCAGTGCTTCTCAAACTTTAATAGACATATGACTCATGTAAAAATGTGGATTCCAATTCAGCAGGTCTGGGGTAGGAAACCAGGATTCCAAGTTTCTCACAAGCTCCCAGGTGACGCTGAAGCTGCTGGTTCCTGGACCACTCACAAGAAGCAAGACTAGTTGGCAGGTGAGATATTGCTTTCTTAACTCTACATCTGCCTACAGCATTTGCCTGCTCCTATCACAGGTCTTAAACTACTATGATATATTTTTTCTGGGGTTTTTAAAAAATAAAAATAAAATAAAATTGTAGTGCACCCCCTACCACTGGCCAGGAGTGAGTCAGCAGATTCGTTGTAAGGCCCATGTTCCCTTTCCATTGCAAATTTTTATGCCTGCTGTTGACTGAACTGCAAATTATCAGAGCTAAATTTTGAACAGAAGAGTTTGAGATTTAAAAAGTACATGTGTAGGAAGGAAAGTGTTTGAAGAAGTCAAGAAAATGATTTTAATTATAAAAACGAGTAGGGGTTTTAATGTGAGAAAACGCAGTTAGTTTTGGAAAGGGGACGTTTTATTAAATCAAATCAGAAAACTGTTGTCAGCTGCCAGGATAGATTTTTTAGCTTGAGGGGTAACAAAGAAATTAAAAGAGGCAGCTGTTGATAATGTCTTTACGTCTTGAATTCAACTGTAGAGTTTGGAGGCTGGATATGAGAGAATAATTTTTACAAATGCCCGAGATGCAGAATGAAGCAACGTCTCTGTCTTCTTTTAGTTCCAAAGACTGAGAAGAAGGAAAGAAAAAAAGCACTGAGGCAAAACTGAAAACATTTTATGGGACACACGTAGCATTTAAAATATATATTATTAATTGGAAGTTAATACACATATCCTATCATTCCAAGCATGACTGTACAATCACTACCACAATCAGTTTTCAAATATTCTTTTTCTTCCTGGATTCCTTGACATCTAGTCCATTTTACGCTACTCGACCCCCACCCCCTGCGGAACCCTTATTCACCTGCTGTCCCTGAGGTTCATCCATCCCAGGTTTCATTCACAGAAACGTGGCAAAACGCAGGACAAGGCCTCCAAGGATATACTACCTTTGAGCTACACTCTAATGGGAGCAAGCCAAACCAAACCACAACCGAACGACAGAGAAGGGGGAAAATCAGGTCAGGTCCAGCATGGTCCTGAAGAAGAAGGGATCAACTGGCAAAGTTTTAACGATTCAAGTCAGACTGAATGTGGCATTGTTTTTAAAATTGTGGTCTATAAAAGAAAAAAAAAGTGAGGGGGGAAATGTGCAGCAAAAATACCAACAGGAATGGTCTCTAGATGCTGGGATTATTCTTATCTTTGCTTATCACTATTTTCAAATGCTACTTACTAAACACCATTTCAGTTAATAATAAGTTAATTTAATAATGGTTATGCCAATATGTGCATGTGTAGATACAGATAGCTTCTCTCTTGAGGGAAATTTTCTTCCAAGTGACATTTACTTTACATATTTCTTTTGATTATGCCCCACACAACCTGCTTTTGGGATTTTTTTCTGTGTTTTTCTTACTCGTATCTATTAATACTAATGTGAATATTATACTCACGGCCCCATCCCCTAACTGTATTAGATATTTCTGAAAGCACACTATGCTAGTTAAAACACACACAGACACACACACCGAAAAAAGTATAGCACTTATGCTACTTGTGTAAAAAATCGTTAACCGTCATCCATCAGTCACCTTATTGTCTTTGGGTGGATTGCATGTCACTGTGACACAGGAAGATAGACAAATCACAGCATGCCCATGATACACAGGTGTCCGAGGGGCTTCCAGACTAAGAGACACTAGGAAGAGGGGCCTGGCAATAACAACAAAAGGAGCGGGTGAAAGCCGCATGGGTAACAGGAGGTTGTCTGGTAGTGCTGGGAGGTGAGTGTTTCCGAGGGGAAGGCAGTCAAAATACAACTGGCACACAGCTGCCTCTTCCAAGTATATGGTCAACCTTAGCGATGTGGACCGAGTCAGGCTTTGACGACCTGTCTGCACGAAGGTGGATGGCTCAAAAGAAGAATAAATAGCTGAACATGCCCACAAGTGATTGAAATCAAAGTCATCAAACATGAAATGGAATGCTTCAAGATTGATCGCCTCATCATTAGTGAGCAGAAGTGGACCGGTATGCCCATTCTGAATCAGGCCATCGCATCGCTTACTGTCCCAGGAGTGACCAATTGAAAACAGAATGCTGCACGGTCAAAACAACGTTTAAAGGTCCACCCTGAAGTACAGTGCTGTCAGTGTTAGGTTAATAGCCATATACCTACAAGGAAAAGCAGTTAATATGACTATTGTTCAAGTTTAAGCATCAATTACTAATGCCCAAGATGAAGAAACTGAAGGCTTCCATCCACTTGTACAGTATGGAATGGATGAAATCAAGGCTTCCATCCACTTGTACAGTATGGAATGGATGAAATCAATTACTAATGCCCATGATGAAGAAACTGAAGGCTTCTTTCCACTTGTACAGTATGGAATGGATGAAATCAATTACTAATGCCCACGATGAAGAAACTGAAGGCTTCCATCCACTTGTACAGCATGGAATGGATACAATGTGCATTAGTGACTGTTGGTGACTGGAATGCGAATGTTTGAAACTAAATAGGCTCAACTGCTAGACAATAGGGCCTAACTGATAGAAATGATGCCAGAGATGGTATGACAGATATCTGCAAAACCAACAAGCTCTTCATGGGAAAAACCTTATTTTCAACAACATAAATGATGACTGTCCAAATGGACCCCTTCCAGATACAATACATCTGTGTTAAGAAACAGAGAAACCCAGCAGCATCATTCACCTGAAGAGCAGACCACCAATTGGTCCTAAGCAGGCTCACGTTCAAGCTGAAGGAAATTAAACCAGTCCACAATAGCTAGAGTATGACCGTGCAAATGGTCCACCTGAATTTACATATCATCTCAAGGACAGACTTGATGTCCTGAACCATAATGACCAACACCAGGAAACGTGTGAAATGTGTCAAGGACGTCACACCTGAAGAAAGTAAAAAGTCATTTAAAAGACAGGAAGAAAGAAAAGACCAAAGATGTCAGAAGAGACTCTGAAACTTTCTCTTGAACATCGAACAGCTAAATCAAATGGAACAAATAATGAACTGAAATCTCAAAGAACAGTATAAGAAGACGGGTAAAAAATGAGGAGCTGATACCAAGGGCTCAAGTAGAAAGAAAATGTTTTGAGAATGATGATGGCAAAACATGTACAAATTTGCTTGACACAATGGATGTATGTCTGGATTGTGATAAGAGTTGTACAATCCCCCAAGAAAATGATTTTAAAAAAAAGAAGACAAGGTAAACTATCATAAGAAATATATAACAACCTGGGTTTAGAAAACAAACACAAAAACCCACTGAAAAATTCTCAAGTTGAAAGAAGCTGAAGAAAAAAATTTAACCTCCAATGCTTCCTCCCCCCACTATCATGATCCCAATTCTACCTTACAAAACCGGCTAGACCAGAGGATGTACATTGGTACAGATAGGAACTGGAAACACAGAGAATCCAGGGCAGATGACCCCTTCAGCACCAGTGATGACAGTGGCGAAACCTGGAGAGTAGAGGGAGGGTGGGGTAGAAAGGGGGAACAGATTACAAGAATCTACATATAACCTCCTCCCTGGGGATGGACAACAGAAAAGTGGGTGAAGGGAGACATCAGACAGTGTAAGATATGACAAAATAACAATAAGTTGTGGATTATGAAGGGTTCATGAGGGAGGGGGGTAGCGGAAGGGAAAAAATGAGGAGTTGATATTAGGGCTCAAGTAGAAAGCAAATGTTTTGAGAATGATGATGGCAACAAATGTACAAATGTGCTTGGCACATGGATGGATGGATGGGTGTGATAAGAATTGTGCGAGCCCTCAATAAAATGATTTAAAACAAAAAAAAGAAAAGAAAAAAATTTAACCTCAAGTTACAATAATGAAAATTTCTATGGGCACTATAAAGGAAGATGCAGGAAGCATCCAAAGAAGAGGGAAGGACTCCTTTCCAGCCTGGTCCCGGCGCTGTGGCTCCCACGAAGAAGGGCGGTGAGAAGAAGAAGGGCCGTTCGGCCATCCACGAGGTCCTGTCCAGAGAGTACACCATCAACATTCACAAGCGCATCCATGGTGTGGGCTTCAAGAAGCGTGTCCCTCGGGCGCTCAAGGAAATTCGGAAGTTTGCCATGAAGGAGATGGGGACACCCGATGTACGAATGGACACGAGGCTCAACAAAGCTGCGTGGGCCAAAGGAATCAGGAATGTTCCATATTGTATCCGAGTGCGGTTGTCCAGGACACGTAATGAGGATGAAGATTCTCCGAACAAGCTCTAAAAATTGGTTACCTACGTGCCTGTCACCCACTTTCGAAAACCTACAGACAGTCAACGTGGATGAAAACTACTGGCTGGTTAACTAATAAAGGTTCCAAACTGCCACAAAAAAAAAATAGAAGAGGGAAGGAATCCACAGATCCTGTACTGAAAAGAACTGGTGGACATTCAATCACTCCCAGAGGGTGCACATGATCCAGAATCATTATTACGTAAGGGAGCTGTTTCGGCTGTACTGTTGGCAGTGGCAAAAACAATAAATTAATAAAAGGCCAATGAAGATGCTTCAACACATGGATGCAACATTGGAAGCCAAAAAATATGCCTCCAAGCCTGGAGGACAGCTCCCCAGCCGATGGACTGGAGAGGACTCATATATGTGCAACTCTCAAGAAAAATGGTCCAATGGGGTATGGAAATTATCAAGTAGTATCATTAACAACACTTGCAAGCAAAATTCTGCTGAAGATGAAAGAGTGCAAATGCAAGTGCACACTGACGGTGAGCATGCAGACTCTCAAACCAGATTTAGACGGCGGCATGCAACGAGGGTTCTCACGGCTGAGGTCACAGATCTTGGCTGGAAGCAGAAAACAACAGGAGCTGCTTGCCTTTTTCATCGACTACACAAGGCATTGAACTGTATGAATCCACAAATCTGGAGAATGGGAATTCGAGAACACTTACGAGTGCTCACTTGGGTCCTGCACATAGAACAAGGCAGTCCTTTGAACACAACAAAGGGGTATTCTCTTATGTACCATATGAGAGCGTATGTGTCAGGATTTCCCCTCTCACTGTGCTAATGCAATTTGTATGCTTAGCCCACAATGCAAGAAGCTGGACTGGATGGAGAAGAACGGGGCATCTGGAATGGACTTCGATGTGCCGATGACACCACCTTGGTTGCTGAAAGTAAAGAGGGCTTGAGGCACTTCCTGATGAAGATCAAAGAGTGCAGCCTTCAGTAGGGATTCTACCTCAACACAAAGAAAACAAGCACCTTACAACTATTGTAATAAGGAATATCAGGATGAAAGAGGTAAATACGGACGTCGGCAAAGACGTCATTTTTCTTAGATCTGCCACCAACGGCCCTGGACACAGCAGCCAAGAAATCAGAAATCCTCTAAAAAAGCAAGCTTGTCCCTTCTATGAGTGAGGCATACTTGACCAGCGCAGGTCTTTTCAATCGCCTCACTTACACATAAAAACTAGACAATGGAAAATGAAGCCGCCAAAGAAACGACGAACTTGAATGGTGGTGTTGGTAAAGCATGTTATATTGAGCAGGCCATGGAGTGCAGGAACGGACACACTGATCTTAAAGAAGTACCTCTGGAATCCTTAGTAGAAGGTGAGACTTTGTCTCGCTTACTTTGGACATTTTACCAGGAGGGAGCAGGCCCTGGAGAAAGACATCCTGCGTGGTATAGCACAGGGTCAGCGAGAAAGAAGAGGACCCTCAAGGAGATGGACTGATCATGGCGGCTGCCACGATGGGTCCCACAGACCCACTGCTGTGAGGATGGCACAGGAGGGAGTGACGTTTGCATCGAACTATGAAGGGGTTTCAAAAAGTTTTTCCAAAAATGGCACTATAAGAGCATGGGATTTTTGGACAAACTTTAAAAAAAACCCTCTTATAGGGCCCACCATGAATCAGAAGGAACCCAACGGCACCGAGCAACACAACGTGAACGTTAAAGCGGTGGTTTGGTTTCCAAGTGTTCAACCAAATTTAAGTATCTGGAACTTTTAAATCCCCAGTCATTCCCATGCCATCATTATTTCCAATGTCATACACCACAACTGGCATTCGTGAACTTTAAAATGCTTTGAACATAAAACAGTGAGGTCCACTGTCCTTCACCAGTATCTGCACCAACCCTAATCGTCCCGACGTGCTCTATCTTTGGAGGGAATAGTTGTTCACTTGATTTTTTTGGTAAACCTATTATAGCCTGAAATGCCTGATAATGTATAAATAGGAGATGTTACACCGAGTGCAAGAAACATGCGTTCAGAGTATTTGCAAAATCAGTCACGTCAGAAGGAGCGCTGCTAGATACCTTTAAGATGGTGATGTTCCAGGTAAAGCTCTCCACTGCTTTCTGTAGCTTTCGTTCCTTCAGACCTTCCTTTGTGCCTATGGTGTGCAAGTGTTCGTGGAATTCCATGGCTGAAAGAAATTTTTTTCAAAAAGAAGAAATAAATTATTTCTCCATCCATTTTGTGGTGATGAACTGGCAGTATAGATTTTTTTTCTAGGATTGCAAAAACGATTCCATTGGTTTTGTATCAATGTGCTTATTTAAGAATATAGGATGCTAGCCCGACTATATACTATACCCAAGATGGAGTCTCTTGAGCACACTGAAACCAACTTTCTATTTCTTTGAATTGGCTAACCTTCCCAGGAGCTCAAAGCCAGGTGAAAAGATGCTTCCAGAAACAGAAACCTAAGCCAACCAATTAGGACCTTCCTGTTCAGTTTAACCTAGTTAAAAAATTTCCCCGAGATTCCCCCATGGAAAAGGAAATCTAACTATCAACCAGGATAGCTTGCTTGTTCCTGTATGCCTGTGCTTAACAAAACTCTTCAGAGCTTCATACTGATATTTGGAACTCTTATCTGATTTCCAGACTAGACATACTTCAATTCATAAATTGAAAAATAAGAGTTCACACACATTCAATATTACAGAAATTTAACTTGTTTTTTTACAAGGGCCAGGGTAGAAACAATGAAAATTCACAATAGCAACAAGATGGAAGAAGGCATCATAGAGATCAGTGACTATTGTCATAGTTTTGAAAGTGGACAGGGCCAGAATGATCATTATTTTAGAGACGAGGAATAAAGCTCAACCAAGTTCAGAGACCAATCAGGATTCTAAAATCAGACGGCAGGTTTCAGCTCTCTGGAGGATAGAACGTGGGCAAACAGGGTTGAAGAAGGAAAAGTGATGTGTGTTCCCCAACTACCGAGGCGATCTGAGATCAGTTACCACCCACCTTGTAAAGGGGACAGGGATGGGGAGAAAGACCATGATGGCTCTCTCTGTACTTCTGACTCTGTACCACAATTTACACTGACTGTCCCCTACTCCCCTTTAGAGTCTCCTTAGGAGGCCCCTGACTATTGCAAGGACTCGGTCTGGGCACAAAACAACTGCCAGTGTTCTCTTGTGGGGATTCTGCTTAGAGTCAGACACGCAAAATTGCACTCCAAATATTTTTTGTTTTTTACAGTTTAAAAATTGTGGTAAAAAATACATAACCAAACACCTGCTATTTCAGCCACCTTTCAGCTTACAATCCAATGACATTAAATATATTCACCATGCCATTCAACTATCACCACGATCCATGTGGGAAAAGTTGTTAGTCCCCCCAAACAAACTCAGAACTTCCTAATTGTTTCTTATTTCCTGCCTTAATCCCTCATAATCACTTATAAACTTTTGACTCTATTGCCTATTTGAAGTACTTTATATAAGTGGGGTCACACAGTATAGGTCCTTTTTTCTGCCTTATTTCATTCAATCTTTTCAAGTCCTATCCATGTCACATCATGTATCAATACTTCTTTTCTACTGAGTAAAATCCCACTGTGTGGATCTATCACATTTTGTTTATCCCTCTAATCTCTGATGAACAGTTGGACTGTTTCAAGTTTGAGGCTATTGCGAATAATGCTTCAGAGAACACTGGTATATGCACATGTTTCATCTCCTGTTTTCTAGTATATACTTCAGAGTGGAATTCTGGCATCAAATGGAAATTCTATGTTTACCTTTTTGAGGAATCTTCAAATAGATAAGGGCTGTAATTTCTCCACACCCTCAAAAACATCTAGTGCTTTCTGTGTTTCTGGTTATTATCATCCTAGTGGATATGAAGTAGTATTTTTTTTCCTTTTTAAATCATTTTATTGGGGGCTCATACAACTCTTATCACAATCCATACATCCATCCATCGTGTCAAGCATATTTGTACATTTGTTGCCATCATCATTCTCAAAACATTTTATTTCTACTTGAGCCCTTAGTATCAGCTCATTTCCCCCTCCCTCCCTCAAGAGCCCTTGATAACTTATAAATTATTATTATTTTGTCATGTCTTACGCTGTCTGATGTCTCCCTTCACCCACCTTTTTGTTGTCCATCTCCCCAGGAAGGGGGTTATATATAGGTCCTTGTGATCAGTTCACCCTTTCTACCCCACCTTCCCTCCATCCTCCTGGTATTGTAACTCTCATTATTGGTCTTGAGGGGTTTATCTGTTCTGGATTCCCTGTGTTTCCAGTTCTTATCTGTACCAGTGTACATCCTCTGGTCTAGCCAGATTTGTAAGGTAGAACTGGGATCAAGATAGTGGGGGAGAGGAAGCATTAAAGAAGTAGAGAAAAGTTGTATGTTTCATCAGTGCTATACTGCACCCTGACTCCTCCCCGTGACTCTTCTGTAAGGGGATGTCCAGTTGCCTACAGATAGGCTTTGGGTCTCCACTCTGCACTTTCCCTCATTCACAATGATATGATATTTTTGTTCTGGGTCTTTGATGCCTGATACTTGATCCCCTCGATACCTCCGGATCACAAAGGCTGGTGTGCTTCTTCCATGTGGACTTTACTGCTTCTCAGCTAGGTGGTCGCTTGGTTATCTTCAAGCCTTTAAGACCCCAGACACCATCAGCTGGCCACCATCAGCTTTCTTCACATTTGCTTATGCACCCGCTTTGTCTTCAGCGATCATGTCGGGAAGGCGAGCATCACAGAATGCCAGGTTATTAGAACAACGTGTTCTTGCATTGAGGGAGGACTTGAGTAGAGGCCCAATGTCCATCTGCTGAAGTGGTATTTCACTATGGTCTTGATTTGCATTTTCCCAATGACACTGGGATCTTCTCAAGGGCTTATTGTCATTTGCACATCTTCTTTGGTGAAATGCCTATGAAAGTCTTAGTCAACTTTTAAAATAGGCTGTTTGTTTTCTTATTGTTGAGTTGTAGCAGTTCTTTATATATTCTGTGCATTAAATTCTTTATCAGACATCCCATCCGGTTACCAAATATTGTTTCTCATTCTGTAAATGGCTTCTTCATTTTCGTGTTCAATTCCTTTGATGCACTTAAGTTTTTAATTCGATGAAGTCCAACTTATTTTGTCTCTGGTTGTTCCGGCTTTTAGGATGTAAAAATCCATTGCCCCAAACTAGGTTTTGTAGCATTATTTCTATGTTTCCATCTAAGAGTTTTATATTTTGAGTTCTCATATTTAGGTAAACCCATTTTGAGTCAATATTTTGTGCACAGCATGAAGTAGCAGTTCAACTTCATTTTCTTTTTTTCATTTCAATTGCATCGTTTTGCGACTGAAATGTCATTTCAGTTGGCTGAGTACCTGTCAGAGA
Organism: Echinops telfairi; assembly: GCF_000313985.2. Taxonomy (NCBI): domain Eukaryota; kingdom Metazoa; phylum Chordata; class Mammalia; order Afrosoricida; family Tenrecidae; genus Echinops; species Echinops telfairi. The sequence goes on from NW_022111320.1 coordinate 42,663,469, forward strand.
AGCAACTACCCTTTTCCCTTTGAACGGACCTGGCTCAAATTTCAGTTGACCTACTTTTGTTCACCATTCTCTTCCACTAACACATGTGCCTCCACTTGAAACAGTACCACTCCTGACTACCGTGGCTTTATAGTACATTCCAACCAGGGAGTGGGAGTTCTCCAACTGAGCTCTTCCTTTGCAAGTTGCTTTGCTCTTTGGGGCCCCTGGGAATGCCCCATGAGTTTGAGAATCAGACTGTCACTTTTGCAAAGTAGCGTGTCAGTGTCCTCGTGACTATTAATCAGCACTTAATCTTTTACTCTAAACCACACTACATCACTCAGTTGGACGATGCATTTTATTCATCATGTTTGGATTCTGAGGACTTTTTGCGGTTCCCCAAAGTCACATCCATTCTCAAAAGGAAAGAGGTTTGTTTCCATGAAGGATATTCTGAAGTGAGTTCTGCTTGCTAAAAGCAAGTCTCCACACATGGCAAGGTCATCCATCCTTCCATACTGCACGTTCCTACTGAGGGCCTGCTACACCCCAGGCCCTGCTTTAGGACCCAGGAACAGAGCAGGGGACAAAAGAGAGTTCAAACCCCAGCTCTCCAGGAACAACACACATTCCACGGGGGAGACAGACAATAAGCCATAGAATAGAAAACTGTCAAGATAGTGAAATGAAAATAAAACAGAGACGCAAAGTCATGATGAAGATGGAGTGCGTGTCCAGTGGGTATAAGAGGACCACCATTAGAGAGACCTTGTGAAAATTTCAGTATGGGCCCATCGAGCTTCTACCCAAAGGAATGAAAGAAGTCAGAAGGGAGAGAAGAAAGGAGGTAGGGACACAAGAAAGGTGTCTACTTATTTGCAAATTACCTTGCCTATCTCGAACAAGATTTCCCCCTCTATGCTTACTTGTTTGGCTTTTATTCAAAGGGCTCTAACTGGAAACCCAGGAGCTTTGGTGGGGTAGTGGTGACAAGTTGGGCTCTCATTCAAAAGGTCCCCAGTTTGAACCCCACAGACACATGTCGGGAGAAAGCCTGGGCTTTCTACTCCCATAAACAGTTACAGTCTTGGAAACTCACAGTGACAGTTCTACCCGGTCCTTACAGTGTCACGGTGAGTTGGTATTGACTTGATGGCAGTGCGACCATGAAACGCAACCAAGAATATTTACTTTAAGACAGCGGTTCTCAACCTGGGGGTTGCGATCCCTTTGAGGGTCGAATGACCTTTTCAGGGGGGGTCGCCTAAGACCATATTTCCAATGGTTTTAGGAAGTGAGACACCGCTCCTCTATCCCTCTTCAGGCGGGTCTAGCCACGTGCAGATAGGCCCACATACGGGGTCACCACAACATGAGGAACTGTATTAAAGGGTCACAGCATTAGGAAGGTTGAGAACCACTACTTTAAGAGGTAAAACTCAACTATTAGCTATGATTTCTTCAATGTGGATTTTTCAGAACAGTTTCATGCTTGTATAATTAGCAGTTAATATCCATAACAAGATAGAAAAGATCACATCATTTTGGATAATGAAAGCCATGCTGGAAGTAGTAACATTAATTGTTCAGCCAATACCATTTATTGATCACACACCATGTGCAGGTCATTTGCTATACGCTGCACTGAGTCTCTTTAAAACCCATGACTTAATTATGACAAACACTCTGTCGGAACTACAGATTCTGTTAGGGACATGGGCAGCAAACAGCTGTATAGGTAGGAATGAGGGACACAATGAAAACTAGGAAAAGATCAAGAGTTCTTTTATAATTTTGTCCTTCAACACAATTTGCCAGACTCATTAGAGAAAATGAGTCTGGCAAATATTGCAATTATATTTATAATGGTTATTGTTCACCTTTCCAGCACAGAGTAAGAATAATAAGCCACACAAAGTTTAAAGTTCTGGAAAAATGAGGACCCCCATCCTGCGTCTTTACTTAGGTAACCAGATAGCAAAGGTGAAGCTATTAAGAACCTCTTGTAACGCCTGTGCGGTACATCCTTTCTAGTTCTGAAAAGGGGCAGAAGAGTTCAGAACTGCTAGACCTAGGGTCTCCTTCTGAACCAATGCGGAGAATAGAAGGTGGCTGCTGTCACCCTCCGCAGACATGCTGGGGGCCGGCC
>NW_022111320.1:42666959-42682937 GCF_000313985.2 Echinops telfairi
CAGGTAACTCTGGTCATAGAAATCTACGTTTTGTAAAGTTGACTTGAAAATTGACACTAACTCGGGAAACATATATCCTTTGAAAACTTTGGCACATTATACAATTCCAATAGGAGTCCTGATGGTGTAGGGGTTACGCATTTGGGCTGTGATTTGCAGGGTCAGCAGTTCGAAACTACCAGCAGCTCCCAGGAAAAAGACAGGGCTTTCTCCTCCCATAAAGAATTCCAATCTCAGAAACCCACAGTGGGGTTGCTCTGAGTGCAGCATTGACTCAGTGTCGGTGGGTGGGTGGGTGGGTGAGTTACAGCCTCGGAAATCCACAGGAGCAGTTCTACCCTGTCCAATAGTCACCGTGTCTCCATCACTTGATGGCAGGAGGCACAACTGCAACTTGCTATATTACTGAGCAATAACAGTACAATTCTGTTCTCTTTTTGTTCCATTCTTCCCACAAGTTTCTGAAGCCCTCTCTTCGATAGTATGTTTACAAGCATTAGAGTTTAAAGGGTGTAAGAATATTACACAATTCAAAAGTTCCAGGGAAATGGGTTAAAGCTTAGAGGTATATCTGTCCAGAAAGCACTGAATGGGCAGGGTAAAAGGGTGGTCTTGGAGCCAAAGAACCTCGAATTAGGTTCCTCTCACCCTCCCAGAGCCCAAAGGTTCTGTTCCTCAGGAAAAGCTATCGGTTATTTTTCTTCAAGAATGTTAGCCAAGGAGAAAACCCACTCAAATTCCTTTGCGGTAATGAATTTGAGAACCAAGGAAATAAACAATCGCTTGCCAAGCAGCCTAGCAAGGACAGATGAAGGATCATAGTCAGGAACTGTGTTTGGGAACTCAGTTCAATTCTGGTCCACATGGAATGAGAGAGGTACTGTGAACTAAGAAGCAGGCTACTCTACGGGTCCATGTTGGGGACACACAAATCACTTAGCATCGTATAGTTATTGTGTGAAAGCCTTTACATAGGTATGGACATGCAAACATACATTATTGGATTTGGGTACAAGGAAACGTGTTTTAGAAAGTTGGCATGTCTTTCCATGTTATCTCTTGCAAATCTAAACAGTTCAGATTTGGAGAGTTTCACATAATTTTCTAATTATACCTTGGCAATACTTTATCATCTAAGCATCGCAAAGGTTCTTTCTTGAGAGGTTTAAGACGTAATGACACAAAATGAAATGTAATGCTGCTAAAGTAAATATCATGTATGATGAAAAGGAGCACATGGGTTTAAAATCTCTAAGATGCCCTCATTTAAGTAAGAATTTAAGTCACTGCATGGCATAGGCGGTACAATGAAACTGTCTTTTCTCTCAGGTTTTCTGCTTTGCATCACAAATAACCTTAGATGAAAGTCCAGCACCCATACCCACGCATAACACCCGAGAGAAACAATAAAAGACATGAAACAAGCGGCCTTTGCTTTGCAAGGACGAGGGACCCAGTCTGCAAGACAGCAGCCTCTCCCCTTCCTGGCAAAACAAATGCAATTCATTCTCGTCAAACATAAAGCAGATGGCCACCCCTTTCCAAGAGGCTGGTTGGGAATTGTCTACGCCTCGAAAGGAGACAAATCTAAACTGTGCCGTAAACCACATGGCTGGGAAAATCTTAGAAGCAAAAAATAAGTTTTAAAAGTATGCATAAAACAGACGTATTGAACTTCAACCCTGATATCCTTTAAGACTAGATTTTTTTCAATGGAAAATTTTACTTTCCCGTGCTAAAAAGTTCCCCGATCACAAACATAACCGCTGTAAAAACATTTGTGTGAGCTCCACCCCAGTGCCAGAGACTCCTTTTAAGTAGCCTTTGCCAATTACAAAGTATGTATTTTCAGAATTAAGTCAACAGGCTGTTCTTAAAATGGGAATTGGCTCATCCTGTGTCACAGGGTTTCTTAATCTTGACACTTAAAAAAAATTGTTGTTTAACTTGTCGGGCCAGATACTTCTTTGTTGTAGGAGTCTGTTGTGTGCAACCTGGGAGATGTCTACGAGACCCTTGGGCTCTACCTGCTAGATACCAATGACACCTCTCCCATAGGTGACTACAGGCCTTGTTAAATCTCTCTGAGGTTATGGGTGGAGCAGAGTTGCCCCAGTTGAGAACCGCAGTTCTACAAAGTCAGGCCATATTGTACGATGGAAGGGAGAACAACAGACAGAAAAGGCAAATGTTCACGTCTAGTAGGATTTAAGTCTTGGAATGTACATAAAATATTTAAAACTTGATCTTGACTCATGCAATTTGTTAAACTGTTGCCACGGATTTCTTAACGTTTTAAAATATCACTATCTTTAAATGCTATGCAATTCTAAAATAATGAAGGGAAAAAAACGTGTTTCTTGCAAAGTCAAGCAATTTATAAGTTCAATAGAAATAATTTCTTATTAATCCCCAGCAGGAAACTAAACATTTTAGGCAAGACTATTTTAGGTAGCAAGTATTTGTTTTATTGAAAATGAAAAATAAAAATTTCCTATACTTAAAAGTTTGTGTGTGTCTAAGATAGAAACCAAAAGCAATGTGTCAAATCTTTCAAAGAGTGAACAAAAGAGGTATATGTCTACATTTAATTTATACTCCTCAAATTAGGTTTCATGGGATATTTCCTAGAAGTTTCCCTAGGAATTGACTCACCGCAATGAACTGCGGGGAGCTGATTCCAACTCAAAGGGACCCGATGGGACAGAGTGCAACGGTCCCCTGGGGTTTCCAAGAGATCAATCTTTACGGAAGCCGCCTGCCACATTTTTCTCCCAGAGGCTGGTGAGTTCAAACCCCTGGCCTTTGGGGTAGCAGCCAAGGGCATCTCTGAAGATGTTCTCTGATAGAGATTTATCTGGGACTTCAAAGCAGCTCTCCTGGCTCGGTGATGAAGCATTTGCCTCCCAATCAAAGAGCTGGTGGTTCGCACCCATGAGCTGTTGCCTGGGTTACAGAGGTGGCAGTCTGTGTCCACAAAGACGACAGCCTGGAAAGCCCTGTGGGGGTCCTCTGCCTCCTACTGGGTCTCTCCCAGTAGGCATCGACTCACCAGCAATAGGGCTTTTTGCTTGCTTGCTTGTGACCTCAGTCAAGAGACCACCTGATTAACACCATTCAACGCCACACAATATCATGATACCTAAAGAAAACAATCATAGATGGCTAATAGATGCTCCCCAACTAATTTACATATAGTGTCTATTAAAGTATACAGCCTCTACAAGATACATGCTATGCTCACCACCTCCGGGGGCCTGAAGTCCAGGTACTGCTGACAGGTGGGCATATACCCCTCCATCACCCCCATGGAGACATGGAACCGCTCGAAGACTTTTTTATAAAGTTCCAGGGGGTAGTCTCTCTTTGTTGCCCTTCTTCCCAAACAATCTTGGCATGAACAAAAGCCAGATTATTCTCAGGTAAGATTTCGAGCTGTCAAATCCCATTCTATATGAGATGGAACAGATAAGCCAGGTCTCTAAAACATATCCATGAAGTCCAGATCTAGGATCAAGGTCCCTTATGTCTACAACGTTTTGGGGTGGGGCATCACCCTTAAATGGATTCTTTCTCTTCCAGTTTGGCAGAATTTCCATAACACAGATGGTCTTTGTGATCACACACTGTCCACTGATCGTTCGGTTGACAATTGCATAGATTTTTATTTTTGAAGAGACAATGTAGTCATAAGGTTCAACAGTATGTAAAAAGTTAAACTTCTTTTCATTTTAAAAGTCTCTGAATTTCCTGTACTATGAACTATTTACCTTCTTTGCAAGAAATATGAACATTGGTTTGTTGCTTTTCTTATTAATTTGTAGGATATATACACTTAAATGCCCTGTATTGTAGGATATATATATCTATTTATATACACACATAAATATATATACGGATCTTCTCTCTCTTTTCATTTAGAATACGTATTCCAAATATTTTTTGGCTACTTTTCATTCTGACTTTGCTTCAGAATGTTTCTGCTACACAGAATTCTTTCTCATGTGGCCTAATGCACCCTGTGGTGGTGGTGGTGATTTTGTTTTGTTTTCATGTTAATGTTCTTGGGTCTCTGTTATTTCACTGTCTGCGCCAGTAGCCTCATTGGCCCCATAGTACTCTTGACTTCTGGTGCAAGCCCTCTTACGGACACATGGTCTTCTCTTTGCCTGGAATGCCCATTCCACCTACGTTGCCCCTAGCCCTGAGGGGCCGAGGAAGGGGGCTCAGACATACAGCAGGAGTCCACTCTGTTCCACCCTCCCAAGAGATGTTCTCAGCCTGAATGTGCTCACTGAAAAGCCAATTGCTGAGCTCCACCCCAAAGACTCAAGATTTAGGGGATGAGGCAAAGAACTGCATTTTAAACGGGAGTCTCCAGGATGTTCGGAGTACATTTAGGAAAAACCTCATGCGTTTGGAAGTTGATGTGGGGGTATCGAAGCAGCACCAAGTGGTGGGCACTGGCAGGGGAGAGGGGCAGTGAGATAGGGCATCCAGTGGACAAGCCTCTCCCTTTGAAGCTTTCTCTCCAAGTTGCCCTAGTCCCGGATAAGCACTCTCTTTGCCCTCCCTTGTCAGGGATGGAGGTTCCTTTTGGGAGAATTAAAAGGAGAGAAGGAAGCTGCTAAGGGCCTGGCTATATCTTGGCTTCCGTTGGCTTCTCTAATTGTTAGTTAATTAATTCTTATTTGCCTGAGAGAGTCTCTGATTATCCAACGCCAAGTCTGTGAGAAGATGCCCAGGGCTCCAAAGGAGCGGCCCACATCGGAGCGTGACTGCCTACATTTAACCTTTAGAGACTCTTCTCATCTTCCAAGCCAGGTATGGACTTTCCCCTTGAAATTCATGCTGACTGGTTACAACTGCTGAAGCCCCTGGCAGAGCTGTGGGCTAGGCGCTGGGGTGCTAACCACAAGGGTGGTGGTTCAAACCTGCCAGTGGCTGTCTGCTCCCATACAGATGTGCCATCTCTGAAACCCTACACAGAGTCCTTATAAAGGATTAACTCAAGGTCAGGTGTTTTGGGGGTTTGGTGGGCCACTGTATGGGATTACCAGTGTAGTCTTTTAATCTATGTAAGTAACTCATTTCAGTTCATGTCAAAACTGCTGTTTATACAGTTGATCTCGGGTCATAGAGAATCATGTAGAAGGAGGAAGGTGACACACAGAGGGGTTCAGGTGACTAATGGAAAGTCAGACAGCAAGACATGGCATGGGGCTGGGGGGTGGGTGGGGGGAAGCACAACAACGAGGTAGCTGCATCCTTTCATCCATCATGCAAAACCTAAGAGCAGAGCTGCCTTCTGAGGTCCACCAAAGCAAAAGCTATTTTCTCTTGGGCGAAAGTTTTCCAGAAGCGCACAGGTGCAGTGCTTTCACAGTGAACAGTTGACTTTCAGCTTGCTGGGTTGGACAAGATAGGGATGTGAGACACATGGCTTCCTGGGCGCCACAGCTCCTCAGGACACACTAAGAACCAAGGAGCATGCCGGTGAGAAAAGGTATCTCTGTGTCTTTAAACCCTGGGTTGTGTAAGTTGGGTCTGGGCGTGTAGGTTGTCTCCCTGAGTGGTCAGACCCTCGTCAGCTTTTAGGTAAGTCACTTTCACCAGGTTTGATCATAGCTGAAATGCCAACCGCCCCAGCGGACTCTGGAAACCATAGACCCAACACCAAGCTCACTGCCATCAAATTGATGTGAACCTATAGGAGAGGGCAGTGCTGCCCCTGTGAGCGTTGAAGATTCTAATTGTGTAGGGCAGTCGAATGCTCTGTCTTTCTCCTGAGGAGGGGCTGGTGGTTTCAAACTGCTGACCTTGCAGGTGGCAACCTATTGCACAACCACTATGCCACTAGCACTCCTGCCCAGCAGACTAGAAGCAGCAAATTAGAAAGGCGTTAAAAAAAAAAAAAGGGGGGTGGCACATAGCTGGCACAGCAGAGCCGGTTAGCCGTGGGAAGTGAGAGTTGATCATGCCCTACCAGGCCTCCTACACCCTCCTCATCACCCATTTGGATCACTTGTTGTTCCCTTGTCTCTGGGTTTGTTAACACCACTACCTTTCCCCCCACCTCCCCCTCTCCCATGTCCCCCTGGAACTGTTGGTCCCGTTGTTTTCTCCTCCAGATTGTTCATCCAGCCTATCTTATTTAGACAGACCTGCGGATATAATAACATGCACAAAAACAAGACAAAACAAAACCAAGCAACAATATACAACAACAACAAACCAATGACAAAAAACAAAACAAAACACAACAAAACAAGAAAGAAAAGCTTGTAGTTAGTGCAAGAATTGTTTGTTGGCCTTTCGGCGTGTTTTCCAGTCCAGTTTGTCCGGGCAACAAGCCCTGGCCCCAAAGTCTACCTTCAGCATTCCCTGGGGACCTCGCTGCTCTGTTCCCTTGCTGTTCTGTTGCACCCCCTTAGTGTTTTGCCTTGGTGTGGCATAATCAGATCGGGTGCAATTCCCACACTGTGTCTCTGGTGTTGTCCCCTGTAGGGCTATGGGTCAGTGTGGGACGTCATGTCTCATAGTGGGGCCAGCCATGTAGTCTTCTCTGTAGACTGGCTGCTCTGAGCGGGAACCTCATCCACAAGGCCTGGTGGCCCAGGATGTGCTCCACTTTCTCCTCCTCCCCCTTCATCTGCTCCCATGTGCTCTGATCAGAAATGTCCCTCTCCCAGCGCTGCAGATTCAGTGTCGTCCTCTGAAATAAATTCTTCTGCTGGCAGGGCATCATAACCTTCTGTGGGAATCCTTATGCCTTGAATTTACCCATCCCCAAAGCCCCTCTGATACAACTGTTAAGACTGGACTTGGCTATCTGGATCATGTTGGTATATCCAAGACTTGATTTTGATACATAAAACCATCTTCATAGCTTCAATGGTGCTTAAAAGATGGATGGAAAGATCAGCTCTTTGAGCAAGAGTACCATCACCCAATGCTCGTGGCATCCATGGAACTGAAAGCCTGCTGAAGCCAACATGTCTATTTAACACTGAAAGAACCCAACCATGTGAGGTTCCAACTTCATTCGCTACCACATCGCTGGTACTTCCCTTCTTCAACCAGTTTCTGGACTTCAGCCAGTTTCCTCACTTGTCAAGGTTGGTGGCTCTCCCTCTTGGATCACCTGTGAGGTCTTCCTGACCGTCCTTAAAACACTCGATCCATTTGAAAACTGCCGTGTTATGTGAGGCAACATTCTTTGCAAACTTGTTGCAGATTCAATAATGTGTGAATAGCCACTTGAATTTTGTTGAAAATTTAATATTTGCACGATCTCAAATTGGTTTTACTTTTTGCCATGCACAAAAGTATCATATATATTTACTTAAATTATATTGAGTTATAATTAACATATCATACAATTTGATAGTTCAATCATATCAAGAAGGGTTGCATACATATGTACAAATATGCTTGATACAATTGATGAATGGATGGTTACATGAGCTGTACGAGCCCCCAATACAATGATCTTTAAACTAAAAATTTTTTTAAATGAACAAAAAAGGAAAAGAAATAAATAATTAAATAATGAGAAAAGGAAGGGTTGTACAGTCATCTCCATAATCAACTTTGGAAGCTGTTCTTCCAGCCTGTATCCATTGATGTTGACTTCCCATTATGACCTCATAGCGCCTTTCCATGCCCCCATGTAATCATTCATCCATCTGCTGTTTTCAGACATTCACCCATCCCAGTTTCCCTATACAGATAAATATACAAAACAAGGGCAAGCAAACAAGGTCCCAGCAACAAGGACCATATAAAACATAGAAAGACCTTAATCTAGGTCCTAGATTCAAGGAGAAAGCAGAGAATATAAAATTTTTAAAAAAAATAAATTCACACTGAGTCCAGAGGAAAATCAAATGACAAGGCGTTACATTCCAGCCTATATACAGGTACTTAAATCCACTTTGCAACACTCTTTGTCTCATATTAGGGTTCGCAAAATTTCTACTCTATGTGTATTGGTGATTTAGCAGGGAGGCACAGTCCAGGTAGAGTCCTGAAAATAGATTTTTGGGTTACCATATCCTCCATAGCTTTCCATACACTGGGTGTTTAGAATTTAGGCCCTGGTACTGCTTCCCTCTCCTGGTTTGGGTCTTATTCTTTACAATCCTTGGATCACACAGGCTTGGTGCTTCTTTTGTGTGGACTTGGTTGATGCCTTACTTAGACGGCTGCTTGTTTTGAGCCAAGCCTTTAAGCCTCCACGTCCTATTTTTCCTGAGCCAAGCACCATCTGATTTCTTCACCACACTTTGCTACGGCAGCCACGTGATTGAGGGTGGAGGAGCCAAGCCCTTATTTTTCATTTAATTCTTTAAATGAGGGTTATAAATTGGTGCCCAAAATATTTTAAAAGTTCTAAAGTAACCCTCCCTTGCAGCACTCTGATGACCTATATCTTCTCATTTGTTGCGGCAAGATTGGAGTTTTGCAAACAGAGTAGCAATTACTTATCACGAGTAAAAATCTTATTCACGAGTCTTTGGAGCCCAATACAAATGAGCAATTCTTCATATGACTAAGGACTGTAAGCCTCTATCATAACTGTAAGTAGGAGAAACAAAAGATCAAGGGACCTAAAATAAGTCCTCGGGATAACAGAAGGCTGTGTAGGCGTTCAGCAGTAACTGTGAACGCAGAGGATAATCTTTAATATGCATAAAGATCTTTAAACCCAGAGCAACATGAAACTTCACACAGTGGTTATTCCCCCCATCCCCCAAAAAGAAACCTCGAATAGACAGGTGTCTTCAGCATTGATTGAAATACAAGCTATGTTTTCAATATAAACACAAGGCGTTCTTTATTTGAAACCAAACAGAACACAAAGCCACATTATGCTAGAAGTGATCAGATTTCCCTAGCCAATGAAGTTGCAAAGAATTGACAATCACTCAAATTGCTGAATTAATAAACAGTTCTTCTTCCTAACAAATGTAGTTTCAAATTTTAGTAGTTGGCAATTCTCATAGCGATACTCATGTTTAATAGAGCTGAATACTTAATAAGTCAAATCACATTTAGTCAGTTAATATTTGGGCGACAACTCTACACAGAACGGTAGGACAGATGTCATGGGTAAAATACAGAGAGTAGCTGAACATACAATCTTGGTGCCATAGGAGCTTATTATCCTGTTTGGAAAATGAAGTGCAGGAGTAAAATGCACAATTACTGAGAAGCTTTATCATCTGAAACAAATGAACGGACTCAAGTGTTGAAGCGAATGATTGGGGAAAATAAAGCCTGGAGTCATAAAAGTCTCCAAAAAGAGTGTTGACACAAATTGAAGAGAAAAAAGAATACAGATCGATGGAAAGATAGAATATGAAAATCCAAGAGACTAGAAACTCGCAGAGACTGTGGAAGCGCCAGCTCCAGGGTGGCATCAGATGACCCACTGGATCTTCCTTCCCTTCCTCGCTGCTTCCAGAGCCGTTTCGCTTAGGTATCTTCCTCTATGATTGTGAATAGCTTCCTGATAGACCCTTTGCTGGGTTCTGCTCACCAGAATATTCTGCACATCGCTAAGGCCATCACCTCAAAACTCAGCTCTTCTCCCCCTCAGCTCTAAAACCAATGGCTCCCCACTGCCTTGCAAATCATGTTCAGGCTCCTGTGCTACGGATAGAATGGGTCAATGCCTTTGGTGGAATAAGTGTTACTTAAATATGTGTTTACCTTCCTAATTCCTGTTTAATTTCAAGATCCTGAAAAAGCAAAATCCAGGCTTGGTGATTAAAAAAAATTTTTTTTGGGGGGGGTATGCTATAGCTACCAAGTACTTGATGCACAGTAGATGTTTAAAAGGAGGAACAGATGGCTTAATTAATAAATACATTGTATTGACCAAATGAGTGGGCCAGTTGATAGAAGACCTTTCGTGAGTGTTAGTGGCTTAGATTAGCTTAAAGGGATGCTAGGGAATTACTGGACGATTCTGTAAAGGGTATGATCAAAAGGGTATTTGAAGCAACTTGTCTAGAGTGGTGGATTCATCTGGAGGTTGAACCCCAAAAGAATTTGAAAGAGGAAATTCTCTTTGCTAATGATTTTTGCTAATAAGTTTGTTTACAAGTCGCTAATGTAGATATTCCTTCAAAAAAACATACATACACTAAATGCATGCATATCTTTGTCTTCGGGGTATTCTCAATGGGCCCGCCCACTACGCTGCTGAGATAAGATCTAGTTACCCTGACACCAGGCTAGGTAACAGCCACATGGCCTTGACTTTAAAGGTTGATGCCTGCAGCCCAGAACCTCGGAACTTCAGAACAGATGTTTTCATTGCTGATTCATATATATTCTCCACATCAGTGTTTTCCAAATTGACACTCAAGCAAATTTGCAAAACTGAGAAGAGCTCCATTTTGTCTACTGGTGTTACAATACAGAATACTTGATATTGGGGGAGGCATGGGGGAGGTGGACCTTGCTACATCTAGGAGTAGCCAGGTGGTTGTTTACAAAATTAGAATTTTATGATCTAGTGTAACATGTGTATGATAACTTAACATTAGTAAAAGAAAAAAGGAAGCCAATGTATTTATTACAACATGTCCAGAGAGGTAGCCGAGGCTCACTTTCCTTGAGACCATTATTTCTCTGTTCTAACTTTGCCCTCGAGCCGCACCTTGTCTGCCTTAACTAGAAAGGCATGGGTTGGTTGCCCAGGTGATGAGAGGAAGGGATTCTTCATCTTGGCTGTGCATGATAAACACCTGGAGAATTTCAACATCTATTTAATTCATCCCCATTGTCCACAGAGCTTTAAGGTTCTCCAAGGGGGTTTGGTATCCAGGGTTGAGAACCACGTTTGCTGGCATTTCTTTAAGATGGTTGCATATTTTTTTCAGATCTCATTTTCTTGATGAAATACCCCAAAAAGAAAAAAATAACAACAGTCTTGCAGAAACAGGGACAAAAAATATGGTGCCGCTAAACGGACTGTAACAGAAGAGGGATTTATCATGTTGTTTGTTGGTCCAGTTGTGGGGTTTTGTTTTATTTATATTGAGGTATGTCTAAATGAAAGTCTTTGATCTTCATCAAGAAGTGATTTAAGTTTGCAGTTGAAGCAGAAAAAGAAAGAGTGCTGTTGTCGGCACAGGTCAGAATGTTCACAATTCTCTTCCACTCATCTCCTTCCACATTTAGTCCGGCTTCTCAGACTTTTTGCTCAGTGTACAGACTGAATAAATAGGGTAATCTGGTAACAGGGCTTGCTTGCTCTTAAAAATTGGTGACATGTTTTCTAAAACTTAAATTGAGTTCAAATTATATTGCTAATATTACTTGACATCATTTTGCCCCCCAAATTCTATTGATCACAGAGCAAACTCAAAATCTTACTTAGTGTAAATCGGGGATCATTTGATTTTTGTCTCTTCTTGTAGCCTGAGTTGCTAATAGCTTTCATAATCTTGTTACACATTGCTGATCAATTCCAAGAGGAATTTACCTATGTTACAGGTAGACTGCATTGCTATTGGCGTTGTGAACATTGTGATTTCTTTAAAAATATTTATGACCTATGTGATATAAAAAAAGACTTGATCTTTGTCTTCAATAAACCCATAATATAATGTAAAAAAAAAAAAAAAGACAAAGGATACATCTTTCACTTACCTGCCTTCTGACAATGTACAATCTTCTCATACACAGCATCTGCATTTTCAATCAATGCCTTGAGGGACTGAATCATCTGCAAAGAGGATCCAGATGTAAGATTATACTTGACGCCGATCTGACCCCCTCCTGTAGTCATGCTTCTTATTTCCCTCCCAAACATGGGCTCATCTGACTTCCTACTCCTCATGTCCAAATACAGATGTATTTCGTCAAACAGTAAAGCCATGCATCCTCAGGCAATTAAATAAGACTTCACTGTTATGTTCCAAGTGAAGTTGGGCTAACACAAGACAGAACTTGAACCTTGAGGCAGCACCAAACTTAGTGGACGAACTACTAATAAATATGCAGACACATCTCCTCTGGGTTTCAAACCACATTGTCATCCAGTAACTCATTTTAACCAAGTCTGCAACTTCACCTCATAGAAAGTGCTACCACCCTCATACCTCACCCATCTCAGCCAGAACGCTTTCACCTGAAAGCCAGTTTATAACCCCCACAGAGCATTGATTTGATTCCCCTCATCACTAATTATACCTGCCCAAATAAATGTATCACATCAATGATTTTAAGATATTCGAATTTGAGTTTGTGTCCCAGAGGGTCCATGCTGATCTTAAAAGCCCATGTTTGACTAAGAAAAGGATGGGACGCAGTTGATGAATTATATTCTCCCCAAACAAGAGTTCAAAGTGTTGAAACCTGTTGAGTCATGGGCAACAAAATAAAACTAGAACAGATATCCAAATGCTTAAAATTTTGGTGAAGTGGAATGATAACGGGAACAGCAAAAATCATGAGGTGAAGCCCTGGAGTGGGAGACCCTTGGAACAGTGGTTCTCAACCTGTGGGCCGCGACCCCTTTGGGGGGTCAAACGATCCTTTCACAGGGGTCGCCCGATTCATCACAGTAGCACAATGACAGTGATGAAGTAGCAACGAAAATAATGTTATGGTTGGGGGTCACCACCACAGGAACTGTATGAAAGGGTCGCGGCAGGAGGAAGGTGGAGAACCACTGCATGGGAGGAACCCGATTCAGGATATTGGATTACTGCCTGCACTGCCGACAACACACATTCACAGTGGCATGGTCGGCCGGCCTCTGTGAGCAAGGCACCATTGTTTCTGACTTTCATGGTCAAGAGCTTTGGTTGCTAAGCAATGTGTATGTTGCCCTGATTTTCTAAGCAAGAGGCTAAGTTTCTAGCATGGCGTGAACCCATCCTTTTTCCAGTTCTAGTTATGGTTTCATAAATTCAGGTCAATTCTGATTTTGCTTCATCACCTATGACCGAACTGGGGAGAACTGGTTCAAAGCCTTCCCCCAAAGCTAGGAAAATACCTATCTCAAATAATTTTTTTTGCTCTAAGATCACTATGAAAATGGGAGAGGCAGATTCCACTACCATGGCCCAAAAGGGTATAATGATGATGCTTGCCTAAAGTATCGATCCTCATTTTTGTATTTAATTGTCCAAGTATTTTACATAAAAATATCACTCATCCATTTACACGGCCATCTTATTTTAAATAACTAATACCCATCCTCTTAAATTCTGCCTTGTTTTTCATGATCACATTTGTCACTCACTGCCACGTTATTTCATACTCATGAAATATAGTACATACATCTATTTCATGGATGGACACAGTGGGTTCCAGCAGAGGAACAACTGGGAAGATGGCGCTGAACCAGGCAGCATTGTGCACAGGGTCGACATGAGCCAGCTGATAGCACCTAACAATAGCACCATTAGTTGCACAACTGAAAGAATACAGTATTTTGACTAATTATACTTATGTAAGCTAAAGCACAGGCAATATGTTTTTCAGTGAGTCCACTGGATTCTTAAAACGAGTCAGACAATATTTATCAGTTTCTACTGTTGTAAGGAACCATAGTAGGCACTGGGAGGTTAGAAGGCCCAAGCGGGGTTCCATTTATGTCTCCACTGGTTATTCAAGGAGGGTCGACAGGCTGCCGTTGGGCAGGAACAGTGGCTACAGTGGCCTATGTGGCATTGCCTCTATCTTCATGAAGTCTACAGTCCGGTGGTGGAGCTTGCACTTCAGAATTCAGCATTTCACATTTCTTCTTCTTTCAGATCTAGGTTACTCCCATAAATCTAAAATCTTCCACTTTACAGCTTGACATATTGAACAGGCAGTGATAAAAATGAATAGTTAAGAATTTGATTATGCCAATATAAAATTATTTGTGCCATTATATAATCTGCATACTGAAAAGGTTCAATAACGTCAGCAGTAACCTTTTCCAGCTTTGATGTCAATCCAAATGAGAGAGATGGAGAAGCAAGGACTTCTTTGAGCATGGAGAGTCTCCAAGAGCTGGCCAACTGTGCCTCCATTACACAAGCGGAAAGAGTCCCATGCGACGAAATGAAGCGAGTCATGACTCAGTGGACAGGATGCCAGAGATAAATGAAGCAAGGTGGGAGAGACAACACAGCAGCAGTACACACAGACAGTCTGCAGGGGTCAGGGGACCCAGACAAGCTCTTCCCTGGGGGCAGGGTGTGTGTGTGAGCAGAGGTAGAAAGCAGAGGGATCTATACGGGTTCAAATATGAGGTCTGATATTCATGAGTTGATTTACTTATTTATTTATCCAGGAGCTTTGTCACATAGGAAAAGATCTGGGATAAGATACTGATCTCTGCGGAGCCACAGTTTAATCAGACCCTGTGCTTTGTCTTCAGAGGATGAAAGAGAAAACACTGGCCAATCTTAGGTGTCAGCCCACTTCCTAGTTGCTCAGAAGGCCAGGCAGCTTCCCAACTAGCACAACGAGCACACGCTCGTTCTGTGTGCTCTGGCAAGAGTTCAGACACTCAGTACTAATTTTAGTTTGACTTGAAAAGCTTGGTGTGAAGCAGCAGCTCAGCGAAACAAGCAACGGGTAATGATGCCCCTTTCAGCTATGGAACATAGGTGAGGCTTAAGAGATGCATACCCATCTTAGAAGCCACACTGCAGAAGCTTGTCTGCCTCCCACGCTCTGCAACACTTGAAGGATCATTGCTTTATTCTTGGGACAATTACTTGCTGAGAGCCTTTTATGTGAAGGAACCCAAAGCTAAGTGGAGAGGATCAGTAAATAATACTTGTTGACCCTGGAAGTGTGGCAGGAAAAGAAGCCAGAGGGAGCAACAAACGTATCCCAATGAAATGGAGTCCTGGTGCTGATGTGGGTTAGGCAATAGACTGCCAACTGCAGGGGCGGTGGTTCAAGCCCACCAGCTGCTCAACGGAAGCAAGATGAAACTACTCCCATTAAGACTTACAGCCGCAGAAACACTACCTAAGACCACCATAAGTACTAATGGACTCTATGGCATTGGGGGGCGAGTGGGGGGGGGGACCTGTAGGAGGCTGTAGCCTATGTGCTTTGGGGTCTGATAAAGTTACATACCACTCAGTCCTGGCTCCTGGTCGGGATAGTGAAAGCTGGCACCCTGTGACATACAAAGAAGGCAAGTCCAGTTGTGCGTGGCTCGGACTTCAGTACAAATGTTCTTCACTCGATATGAGGAATGACTGCATGCCCTGTCTGCTCAGTAGTCATACATGGAACACGGAGGGGGAGGTGGTGAATACACCACGGGAGGTAACACAAAGGTAGCGAAGACCCACTTCTCTCCAGTTCCACAGCAGCCGCTTTGCAGGAGGTACCATAGGAGCGTCCCAGGGGGAGTGGGTCTAAGAGAGGGTAAGCGCACAGCAAACAATCAGCAGACCTCACACAAGGGACGAGGAAGAAAACCCACCCAGACCCAAGCAGACAGGACCCGCTTCGGCCCCTTCCCTCATTATTCAATATTTCCATGGCTTTCCTTGATATCTTTTCATAGATCAGGCACATCTTGATCATTAGGGTACATATCTAGAATGAAATTAACCTACGGTAAATTGTTTGTAGTTCTGGCCGTTAGCACAGGGTTATTAATTCTCAGCCCTTGCAGCATTTGTGGAAGTTCTCCTGGGATGGGAGAACCCCTTCAGGTATTGTTGATGACTCTCTCTGCACTGAAAGATCCTGTAAGGGCACTGGCAGACTGAGAGGGCAGAGGGGCACTGGACCCACCTTCCTGCCCAGGGCTGGCTGATTGCTTGCCTTTCATATGGTTAATTATTCTGTTTGAGGTCTGTCTGGATAGGACAGGCTGGATGAACAATCTGGAGGAGAAAACAACGGGACCTACAGTTCAGGGGGGACATGGGAGAGGGGGAGGTAGGGGGAAGGGAAGAGGTGTTAACAAACCCAGGACAAGAGAACAACAAG
>NW_022111320.1:42684075-42723796 GCF_000313985.2 Echinops telfairi
GGGCTTAAGTGGAGAAAATGTTTTGAGAATGATGAGGGCAATGAATGTACAAATGCGCTTTATACAATTGATGTATGTATGGATTGTGATAAGAGTTGTAGGAGCCCCTAATAAAATGATTTAAAAAAAGAAGAAGCATATTACCCCGACAGAGGAAAAAAAAATTTATTCTGTTTGACAGCATGAAGCATGCCACTGAGGTACAGCAGGGGGCAAATGGTGCATATCAAAAGGGCAGGAGCCCTGGTGATGGTGGCTATGCAGTGGGCTGGTAAGTGCAAGGTCAGCAATACGAAGCCACCAGCTGCTACAAGGGAGAAAGATGGGGTTTTGTACTCCTATAGAGAATTACCGTCTCGGAAAACCCAACAGGGGCGGTTCTACCTGTCCTATTGGGTTGCTATGGGTGGGCTCTTCTGGACTTTAAAGAGTCTGGTGCAGCAAACCAATGCAATGCCTCCTTTGATCTCCTGACAGCTGCTTCCATTATCATTGACTGTGGGTCCAAGCAAGGTGAGATTCTTGACAACTTCAATCTTTTCTCTATCATGATGTTACCTATCTAGTTGTGAGGATTTGGGTCTCCTTTACATTAAGTTGTAATCTGTACGGAAGGCTGCAATCCTTGATCTTCATCAGCAAGTGCTTCAGGTTTTTCTCACTTTCAACCAGCAAGGTTGTGTCATCTGTAGATCCCAGTTGTTAACCTGCGGCCAAGCTCTTCTTGAGATAGTCCAGTTTCTCAGATTTGCTCATCATACAGACCGATTAAGTATCGCGAGAGGGTATAAGGTGGGAGCACACCTGTCCTGACTTTAAACTATGCAATATTCCCTTGTTCTGTTTGTACAACCGCCATGGGAAGGTTCAACATGAGTGCAACGAAGTGTTCTAGAATTCCCTTCTGCTCTGTTCAGTGGGTCCACTTGTAATTCATTTGTACAGAAGATAACTAATTTCTATTTCAATCTCAAATGACTAGAATAAGCAATGGAGATGTGACAAATGAAGTGTGTGCTGAGTGGCATTAAGAGATAAGCCAAAAGGACAACCTGCTTCAGGTGACCTTGTTTCCTCAGTGTACATTACATCGATATGGCAAGATGTGAAGAAGCCACAGATGAGAGCTGGTGGCTTTGTAAGTGCTCTTGGTATTCATGAAAATCCATTCATTCTGTCCACCTCCTTTCAAGGGTATACATGCTTGGCACCGGCTAACAACCGTCTTAGCAGCCTGCCACGTGGGCACGCACAAAGCTTACAGAGGACAAGACGCTTTCCTCCCTACAGTTGTTGCTAATGGCCTTTATATTAGTGTCCTGTTATTAATACCTCCTAAATGTCTCGAGCTCATCCAGGAAAATCTATTCAGCACAGCCTGGAAACCCATTTCATAAATTTAATTCAGAACTCACGCAGATGAAATGAAAGAGGTTTCAACTAAAGGCAAAAGTAAACAAGAACATTCACACTTTATGAAACTGAAAGGAAACCAGAATGCCAGTCCTGAGAATGCTATATTTTGAGAGGCACTCCTCTCAAGTAATTTGGAGCAAATGACTGTGTTTAGATATGGTTATGAGAAGAAATGTCACGGTACTAGATCTTGCTACAGCTCTATAGGCTGCTTCTTGGCTTTGCTTTGGAACTTGTTTATCAATTCCAAACCAAACTCACTGCCATTGAGTCAATGCCAACTCATAGTGACCCTGCCCTGGAGGACAAGGGAGAACTGGCCCTATGCTTTTCCGAGACTGTAACTCTTTGTAGGAGTAGACCACCTCATCTTTCTCCCTCGGAGCTAGCTGGTGGCTCTGAACTGCTGGGCTCCTTGTATATCAACTAAGATACTCTTGATTTGGGACTAAGCTCTGTGATCTGATGTAAGGATCTGGTTTTGGACAATTTACCAGACTTCCTTTTATTCCAGCAATACAGACTTGGGCAAGAATTACAAAAGCAATTCATCAATAATTTTAAGTCCGTGGGTAAAAGAAGTTTAAATAGCAACACAATCTTCCAATACTAGATTCCACCCCACCCCGCCTTTATTTTGAGATAGAAAATTCCTGTCTACCAACCCCTCGACTTGCCAGTCCCCATACATCCCACACAGACTGCTGTTTCAATGTTTCAATGAAGTTGAAGTCTGAGAAAGTGGGCAAGTTGTTATAACAGAGCAGTAGCTTTAACATTAGGGAAGACAACACTGGAGATACAGTGTGGGAATTGTGCCTGATGTGACCCCACTACATTGGGGTGAACCAGGAAAATCAATGGCTGGGGATCAGGTATCAGACATCAAAGACCCAGAACAAACAATCATATCTATGCGAATGAGGGGGAGGGCGGAGTGGAGACCCAAAGCCCATCTGTAGACAGTTGGACATCCCCTTACAAAAGAGTCACAATGCAGAGACGAGCCAGTCAGGGTGTCGCATGGCACCAACAAAACATACAACTTTTCTCTCGTTCTTTAATGCTTCCTCCCCTCCACTATCATGACCCCAATTCTACCTTGCAGATCCAGCTAGACCAGAGCATGTATACTGGTATAGATAAGAACTGGAAACGCAGGGAATGCGGGACAGATAAACCACTCAGGACCAATAATGAGAGTAGGGATACCATGAGGGTAAGGGCAAGGTGGGGGAGAACATGGGAACTGATCACAATGATCGACATACAAGTCCCCCACCCCCCCAAGGAGGATGAAAAATAGAAAAGGTGAAGGGAGACAGTGGTCAGTTTAAGACATGAAAAGAAATTAATAAATTATCAAGGGTTTGGGAGGGAGGGAGGGTGGTGGGAGGAAGGAAAAAAATGAAGAGCTGATACCAAGGGCTCAAGTAGAAAGAAAATGTTTTGAGAAGGATGAGGGCAACATATCGACAAATGTGCTTGACACAATGGATGGATTGTGTTAAGAGCTGTAAGAGCCCCTAATAACATGTTTTTGTTTTTTTTTTAAAGAAGAAGATGGGAACTAATTCAAACCAATGTTGTAACTGTCCCTCTGAGTGGAATGACTTGAGCCGGCAGCCCCGCCAGCTCCTGTCACAGGTAGACTGTCAACCTTGTGCTACTCAGCCCTACAAAACAAGTCAGGTCACTGAGGTCACAGCTGGGGCAGACAATAAGAAGAGTGCAATTCACTCGGGACTGTAAACCTTTGGCACCTACATTCTCGACAGAAGCATCTTTCTGGGTTATCAATGCAGTCTGTTTAACACTTTACAGCCCTTGCTACCAAGAGAATGAAAACTCTGGGTCAAATGCAGGAATACTGGGGCACTAGACTTCTCAACTGAAATTCAAGAGGTTAGCACTTTCTTTCACAAACACTTCCAAGGCCAGGAAAACGTCGCAATGTTGAGCTAATGGAAGAGAAGCCATTTGTGAAGTTGGAAAACACAATTTATAAGTGATCTAGCTGGGTTGGGGTATGAGGGATTTATCACAGTGGGGGTTTTTTGCCCAGCTGGCTGCTATAATTAAATCCAGCCCTCCTTCCCATCTTACAGCAGGGCGATCCTGCAGGAACAGGGAGGGCAGAGGGTGCTGGTGACCTCCCAGAGTCTGAGGTTTGCCATGTCAGTAACAGCTGTGGTCAGCGGCTCTTCCCACAAGGTCACTACAAAAACACTTTCCAAACAACAAACCGTTTCCACAGTAACTTGTTCTGGTTCCCTCATGAAGCCTCACTGCCACTTACACATTTTCACTATGCAAATTATAGGTTTACTTTATTTCAGAAAGAACCTTCATTTCAGAAAGATGGACCTGCCAGAGCAGAACGCACCCCTGCTTGGGTCTTCCTGTAGGCAGGACAGGGGAGGGGCAAGACATACAGCCTTGGATAATAGAGTTAGGCTCTCAGGGAGCATCCACTCATGTTACAGGAAAGCAGGGAATGCGTTTAGAAAATGAGGGCACTGCCAGGCTGGGTAACGAATTCTACATGGGGCAGTGAGGTTTCAATCTGAGCCCTTGGCGATTTGATGCCGAGCAGCGCTGGGAGCCAAGTGGAATTTCAGATCCACAGAGGAGGATGTGAATGAGGATGCAGGAAGGAAGACTTGGAAGGAGGGCAGACACTGGGGACAGGGAAGCAGGCGGGGAGCCGCTGCTACACCAGAGCCCAGAGAGGTGGGGGTGGCAGCGGGCCTGGAAAGGAAAGGGGAGGGAGGATGAAAGACAGAGCCGGCTCAGTGCTGGTTTCTAGTAAAGAAAGGACCAGTGAGGATGTGGAGGGCAAACTGGCTTTATAGCCCACACAACTAATGAGCCTTTCCGCATGGTAAGCTCGCCCAGGATGTGGTGTTTCAGTGTCATTCAAAATCAGTGGAGACTAGGTGTGCGACTCGTAACATGCAGAACCCGAGTAGCTGGTAGGTGTGAGGTGTGGGCATGGGCAGTCCCAGGTCATCGGGCCCACTTATCTCTGTTTGCCTAGTGGTCCTGTGGACAAACTGCGCAAGAAAATGTGAGACGCATATTATGCCTCATCTGTACCTTAATGGGGCAACTGCCGGGAGCGCTGGTGGTGTAGTGGTTGTATTTTGGGCTGCTAACCACAGGTCAGCGGTTCAAAACCACTAGCTGCTCCTCAGGAGAAAGATAGGGCTTCCTACTCCGTCAAAGGGTTACAGTCTCTGAAACCCACAGGGAAGTTTTACCTTGTCCAACAGATTCCCTGAGTCAGAATGGAGTCAATAGCAGTGAGCTAATGTATCAATTGCAATGGAACCAATGTGTATTTTTCAAAGCAAAAAGTATTCTATCCAAAGTGATTATGAAAGTATTACCAGATATTCTATGAAATATTTTAAAAGTAAAGCTTTCTGTTTGCTTTTATTGTGGCATCTAGTCTATTAAACCCAAAACTATGGTTTGGGGTTGCTGTAAGCTTGGTTCAATCATTTCTTGTCTGAGAGCAGATGCCAAATGCTACTCAGATTTAAGCTGGGCTAATAGGCCTAAGGACTAATTCAGGGTCCCTGCCCAGGAAACCCCACCCTCGCCAACTTCTCAGGATGTCCTCCCACCTCATGACGTTCACCTCAGAGTCAGGGCAGTATCTGTGACGAGCCTTGTCTATGAGCCTGAAGCTCTTATAAGCACTCAACTGTCAGACAGAGTCCTGTAAACTAGCATCCCAACTTACCTGAAGTTGAGTTTTTGCTCATCTTACACTTTTTTCATTATCTAAAAATGCCACATGAAGTTAATCTCTATCTGCCACGGTTCGCTCTAAGTTAACATATACCCAGGTTCACACACTTAGGGGAGAGCTGCATTTCTCGGATTAAACTTCAAGTACAGTTTCTGAAAGGAATTAGCATATATGATAAAGGCATTGGGATTACTATACCCAGTGTCAGACACTCACTCCTCACTTAGCTGCCTGGCTAGGTTCTAAAGACCAAAAACTAGTCTGTGACGCAAAATTAGCATTGCGTCACGAGGAGGGCAGAGAAGAGGCTGATGACCCTCGGCTCTGAACTGCCGGGACCCTGGTACACAGTGCTTGCATCCTGGGCCCTACGATGGGGTTGGTGCTTGAGTTGGTGCCTGGTGGCTAGACTACAAGGCCGTTCGGCAGATCTACGGTTTGGGAAACCACTGCAGAGGGGGTCAAGACCATCGGTAGAGGTTGCTGCCCATGCCCCCCCTGAAGCTGCCTGCTCAACAGTGCCAGCCCACAGGCCAAGGAGCATCCCACTGTTAGGCCTGGAATCCAAGCTGAGCGTCTGGAGCCTGCTCAGCAAGAACAGCGTGGAAACCTGGGCCAGGGAAGAGGAGGAAGGGATGGATGGCTTGGGTTTAGCTCGCAGGCCTGGAATTATCCCGCTACCCTTCTCCTGCTGCAGAACTGTCGTCCCCTCAAGGTGCTCGAGTAGACAGGAGCAGCAGCAGTAAACTCCTTCAACCCCACCTCCCCCTGTCATCCCCCAACCCCTCCACTTCACCTACCCGCTGGTCCTGAAGGCCTCCCTCCAAAATTCACCTCCATTCACGATTTTGCACCAAAAGCTGCCGCGTTGACTCCACGGTTGGGTGGGACCAGTAAGGGGCCTGCTGAAAGCCAGCTGCTTCCCGCTTCGAACCAGATAGACAGCGTGGTTCTGCAGCCCAGGAGGAAACCCAGGTTGATGCCCAGGACGGTCAGATACCAGAGTGTTTAACCGCTCTTGCACATGCTAAATGTCGGATAACGAGATTCTGAGTATAGGAAGAGTAGGTCTATAGATTCCCCTGCTGAATCGCTTCCGACACATGCGAGTAGCCATTTGGAAATAGTGTAAAATACACAAAACTAAATGTATCTAGTAGTCACCACAACCACTTCATCGCCAGGGCTCTTGCCTTCTACCCAGTACTGGGGCATCCAGTGCACACTAAACCCCAGACCAAACTCGATGCTAGCTCGTCGGAGCTGACGTTTCCACTTCTGGGCATTTCTGAGCAGCAATTCCAGGGCTGGCCACTAGAAGTCCTTAGTAATACACATTTCTATGGCGGGGAGCAGATGGGAAAGGAACTGAACTAAAACTGGGACTAGGCAGAAGCAACCACCACAGGTGGAGAAGCAAAGAATGAGATGGGGAGAAAATGAATTCAAAGCCACCACCAGACAAAAGGCCCAGAGGCAGGGATTAGAGGACTGCGCGCAACACATGCATTGGAGTGACTCTCTTACCAAACCTGGAGTACAAATCATATAACAATTTTTATTTTACTTTCTGCAGACAACTGAGAAAAGTTGAAAGCCACAACCAACTTTTCATTTGAGAAGAATTCACTCACATTCCTTGATTAGTTGGGATTTAGCATTTACCAGAAATATTCATCTGGCCCCACACATATGTAAACAGAATAAAACTCACTGCCATCAAGTCCCTGCTGACTCACAGTGGGTCTCAGAGACTGTAACTGTTGAGGGGAGTAGAAAGCCCAGTCTTTCTCCCGAGGAGCTGCTAGTGGTTTCGAACTGCCGACCCTGCAGATCACAGCCCAACACGGAACCAGGGCTCCTCTGTAAATAGAATAGGGCTGGAACAGCTCCGGTGTGCAGTCACCTGGGCCAACAGAACAGTCCTTTGAGGAAACCAGGTGTTCTCATTTGTCCTCTTGAAAGACCAGTTATGATGTCAATGTGAAGATTTTATGTCAGTGGGCCTCAACCTTCCTAATGCTGTGCCCCTTTCATACAGTTCCTCATGTTGTGGTGACCCCCAACCATAAAATCATTTTCATTGCTACTTCATCACTGTCATTTTGCTACTGTTATGAATCGGTGGCCTCTGTGAAAGAGTTGTTCGACCCCCAACAGGGTTGCGACCCACAGGTGGAGAACCGCTGTTTTATGTGTTTATTCCACCATAAATGGGTGGCAAATTCACATTTCTAATGAAGTTTAGCCCACATTTTAAGCCTTGTCAGGTGTTTAATCTTATTTCAGAAAGTAAATAGAATGTTGGAAGTTGGAAAGAATTCCAGTTTGGGTCTTGGACTGCTTCTAGTCCTGTACAGGGCCACATTCATTGAGAAACAAAACTTGGGAAGAGTCAAGTGTCAGAACGGAACCTAGGCCACCGTGAGACAAGAGCTTCCCTGTCAATAAGGCCCGGTGCAGTTCCCCCAGCTCCCGTGAGAACTCAGCATGCTTTCTCTGCAGGAAGCACGCCTCCAGTGAGCGCAGAGGTCTTTCAGTCTAATAGCCCTCTTACTTCCCTGCTCTTGGGTGAGCCCTGCACAAGCAAGAGCCTGCTAGGGGAGGGCTTCCCGGGGGGTGGGGGGGTGGGGGGAGGGCCTGCAGGAAGCCGCCTGCAGCATTCTCACGTCAAATAGGCCCCTTTCTTTCACTTGATGCATGCCCTGTGCACCGAGGTTACATCAAGGGCACACACAGAAACCCCATCCTCTCTGAAGTCTTGGTCATGTCAGCCTCTTCACAAGGTGCTTACACAACGCCCTCAGCAGCCTCTCATCCCAGACTGCACAGACCTAAGGGGCACCTTGTGCTCAAAACCCTCTACACAGCAAGAGATGAGGAAGGAATGCGGGTGAGGGGCCCTAACAGCCTCTGGGCAGCTGGGCAGAGTCCAGTCAGGATGCAGCCTCTACCCAGCCCTCGGGCTCTGCTCCAGCCAGTGCCTGGAAAGAGAATGCCAAGGGCCAAGGGCCAAGGTCCAGAGTGTCTCTTACCAGTTTATGGGCAGTGAGCCCTGGGGGTGTGGTCGTTACATGCAGGGCTGAAATCCCAGTGGTGGCCAGTGTGAACCCCCCAGCAGCTCCTCAGGACAAAGACTGAACTTCCTACGGCTGTAAATAGTTAGTCTCAGAAACCCACAGAGGGTTGATATGAGTCAGCATTGACTGGATGGCAGGGAAAGTTCAAAGGTTACATCTTGCTGTCTCCAAAGCACTGGAAAGGATCCTCAGAACTAGAGCCTGACTCATTCTTCTTGGAGAAACAGGGAATCTGAGCTCATTGAAAGAGCACCGGTGGCCCAGCGGTTAAAGCGCTAAGCTGCCAAAGCCTGAAGGTTTGGATGCATCTGTTGCTCTGCGGGAGAAAGACATGGCTGTCGGATCCAATATAGATTTCCAAGGTGAGCAAAAACCCTGTGGGGCAGTTCTACTCTGTCCTGCAGGGTTGCTATCGGCTGGAACCAATTTAATGATAGTGGGTTTGGTTTTATTTATATCAAACCTTTTCTCCTAGGAAGTCAAGGTGATTTAGAAACTTCTACTGAACAGAAGGTGCAGTAAGTCCCCAGGTTACAAACACACGCAGGCAGCCTGCCTGGTTTTGACCACATAGTTCCCGTGTGCCCATGTCTTCCTCTTTCAGAGTGGAAAGACAGGCAGCTCAGTGAGCAAGGTGGTGGAGAGACTTACCTGCTGTTTTTCATTGTGTAAATTTAAAGCTGCTTCTACGCAGTAGAGGACCGCGTTCTCCGTGAGGCAAAGCACATACTAGAATACACACACCGAGAGAGGTTTTAAAGCTTAGAGAGCTGCAGGCTTCTAGCCTTTGAGAACAATGCCAATGATAAAGATGCCCATGGAAAGAGGATGTATTATGTTCTATGCAATTGCCCAGATTTCCTCCTTCAGTCTCACCCCTTTGAGGTGGGGGCATCAGTGCCACTTTACAGAGGACAGGGACTTATCCTCAGTCACAAGAGTAAACACCAGAACAGGGTGTGCCTCATTATCGGGGCTCAAGGTGTTTTACTAGCACTTCCCGAACCCCTCAAAATAAACAAATACACACAGAGAACAAGTAAACAAGAAACCACCCATCTATTTCTTAGGGCACAGGGAGGCTTTCTCATCTTCCAATTTCTACACACACATGGTCTTTGAGTAAGAACCCAGTGGGCTGTGTGAGTGCCCCACGGTACTTAGGACCCCTGCCTTCTGGGAGACATCCCAGGGCAGAGCTTCTGCTGGGCACCCTGAGAAGCAAGTCCAGTTTGCCCTGCGTGTCAGTTCACGGTGGCAGGTGAGACAGAAACATAGACATAGATTCCTCAAGGTCACACTGAGCTCACGGATTGGAGGGGTGTGTGTCAAGGTTTCCTCCCCGAGTAGTCTAGGGGTGTGGCACAGGGCTGACACGGGGTTGTACGAGAGCATCAATTCTGAGCACCCGGTTTGCAGAAGGCTATGGCTAACAACGAAAGCCCAAAATCCACTTGCAGCGTCCCCATGTGGATTAAGCCCCCACTGAATTCCTTCTAACCAGAGATGTGAACAGTCTTGTTCTCAGGCAGAGTGCACTGGAAAAGTGGGTTCCTTCCACCCCATGACCAGTCCAGGGTGGTGCAGTTCTGGCCAGAGACTGCCACACTGGGGTCCCACAGTCATGAGTCATGATCAGAAAGCCTAGGACCAACCTCGTAAGCTCTTCTAAAATGTTATGTGTTCCAATGTTATGTGTTCCAGCCATGGCTCTGTTCCTGCTTCTGTAGTCCCACCCACAGCTGTAATATGTTGATCTGCCCTCAATCATGCTTTTGTGAGTTTCCTTTGACTTCCCCTGTCTTTTTAAGGGTTCTTGAACCTCAGACACCATTATAACATCAGCCAATGGTCTCCCTCATCTAGATGATGTGCCTTTGTCTTATCTTTGTCCTGTTTAAGATTTAATGTTCTCCTTAAATTACAGTTGAGATTTCGGATCTCTTTTGTATCCATGTACAGCAAGAGAGGGAAGACTGCTCTCCGGGTTTCCAGGGCTGCTCTGCTTGGCCCGATGGAAGCCCAGGCCTGCCCCAGTTGTGCAAAAGCCCCACACACTAAAATAGTTCCACCCTGGAGCTTCTTACTGTTACATCATGTAACATACGGATTTATGATCATGCTTTGGAAGCTGTGAAGTACTGTATATACTCGTGTATAAGTCGAGTTTTCAGCACATTTTATTTATTTATTTAAATCATTTTATTAGGGGCTCATGCAACTCTTATCACAATCCATACACACATCAATTGTGTAAAGCGCATTTGGACATTCATTGCCCTCATCATTCTCAAAACATTTCCTTTCCACTTAAGCCCCCAGAATTAGGTCCTCATTTTCCCCCTCCCTCCCCGCTCCCCCCTTCCTCATGAGCCCTTGATAATTTATAAATTGTTATTTTGTCATATCTTGCCCTGTCCGACGTCTCCCTTCACTCACTTTTCGGTTGCCTGTCCCCCAGGGAGGAGGTCACATATAGTTCCTTGTAATCGGTTCCCTCTTTCCAACCCATTCTCCCTTTACCCTCCCAGTATCGCCACTCACTCCACTGGTCCTGTAGGGATCATCTGCCCTGGATTCCCTGTATTTCCAGTTCCTATCTGTACCAGTGTACATCCTCTGTTCTAGGCAGACTTGCATGGTAGAATCCGTGTCATGACAGATTTTAGATTTTAAATGCAGTTTTTCGGTAAAATTAGGTGTCTCGGTTGATATTCGGGTCAGCTTATACTTGAGTATATACGGTACTATCCTTGATATGCTCCTGTCTAGCCAGGGGGAGGGGCTCTCCTCTCTTCCTCCTCCTCTCCCCTGCACTCCTCAACCCAGAGACAGGCTTTCTGGGTACATATAAACCACAAGCAAATTTGGTGGATCTAGGCAGATCCATAATGGTAATGTCATTGAGTTCAAGGTTTACTTTTACACATTCGTCAGAAATAAAGTTTGTGTGTCTGCTCTGTGCCAGGCCTGTGTCTGTGCTGAGAATACAGTGGTGGACAGCAGACTGGGTCTTGGAGCTTATATTTGGCGAGTGGAAGCAAGACGTACCTTAATCAGGGAAACAAATGTGTAGTAATAGATTGGGAGGAGGGTAAGGCAATGGAGATTGTAAAGAAGTGTAGGGTGTGGGCATCTACAGAGGGGCTGCCTGCCTTTTGTAAGTGAAGAGAAAACTGAGGCTGACAGGAAACAGGGGTTAGCAGAGCTGCCTCAGAGCTGCTCACTGACTCCACCCACGTACTTCCCCTTCTCTGCCCAGCCCTTACCGCACCTGACCAAGGGAACGTAGCCCTGCCAAGCAGCAAGATCACTCAATATGTGCAGAGTTAAATCAATCCCTTCTTTCCTTTTTTTTTTTGGTATTAGAACACAAAACTCCATGGACAACTGGTCGGTTGCCACCCTCTTCTTAGCACTACTGAAAATCAGAACACACATTAATGTGCACTGAGCTGGAATCCACTTGATGGCAGAGGGTGTGGGCGGAGTTTACCTCCTCTGGCTCCCAACTCTCGTTTCTCGACGTTGTGGACCACAGTCAGCTCCAGGCTGCAAGGCCTTTTCTCTTCTAAGAGAGGAAGACTCAGGCAAGTACATCTAACAGTCTCCTCCTGCTGAGTTCTCAGGGACCTTGACAAACTACAGCCCACAGGCCACATGCGGCCCACCGCGGACATTTAGCTAGCCTCCCGGGTGTTTTTGCCCCATTTGTTTTTTCACTTCAAAATAAGTTATGTGCAGTGTGCATAGGAATTTGTTCATAGTTTTTCTTTAAACTATAGTCCGGCCCTCCAATGGGTCTGAGGGACAGTGAACTGGCCCCCTGTTTAAAAAGTTTGAGGATCTCTGTTCTTAGGGATTAAAGGTCAACATGCACACAGGAGATATATTCTTTTCCCTAAAAAAAGGACTCTTAAAAACTGTTATTGGGTTAGAAAAAGTGAACCCAGAAACTGGTATATGAAAATACCCTAAGGGCTTTTTCCAATCCCTTCTGTTGTCTGCAGGAGCGGCAAGTGATTTCTGTAAAGGGCTGGAGAGCAGTAACTCTCCCCGGCTTTGGGGGTGTTCCTTTGGGTCGGAGCTGCTCCGCTCCGCTGGTGCGGTAGGACAGTAGTCCCAGATCACAAGCAAGCAAATGCTGGCAGATGTGCACCTGAACTTTACAGTCCCCGACGTCAACTTCTCATAATGTTCATCTTCACAGGTGTTATTCTTCCCCACCCTCAAATCATTTAAAAATGTAACACGACACACCATGCTGGTCACACGAAAACTGGCGGTGGGCCAAATTAGTCTCCAAGCCCAATCCAACTCCTCTGCAAAAATGCTACTAAAATCCCACCCTCACTCTGACTCATAGCAACCCCAGAGGTCAGGGCAGGCTGCCCCTGTGGGTTTCCGAGGCTGTAACACTTTACAAGAGAAGATAGTTTCTTTCTTCTGTGCTAAGTGGCTGATGGTTTCAAACTGCTGACTTTGGGATCAGGAACCAGTACCTAACCACTGCCATAGCACTGACTTTGATTTATCCTGACCCTAAACACCAGAGTAGCTTGGTCCCACCGGGTTTCCAAGGCTGTGGCCTTGACGAAAGTTAATGGTCACATCCTCTCCCGTGTGGCAGCTGCCTGGTTCAAACTGCTGACCTTTTGGTACGCAGCCAAGCGCGTAACCACTGTGCCACCAGGGCTCCTTCTATGTAGTGATACAGGACTTAAAAATACTCATGATAATATAGTTTGATATGCTACATACAGGCTCGAGAAAAGGACATGAGAAATCAAATGTAGTGAGTATTTTAAAGAAATAAAAATATTGTGTGATATATGCAGAGGTCAAAGAGCAATGTGGTTATAGAGATTCTAATATTGACCAAAGACTTGCATCATTTCACAAGAAAGGTATGGCTTCGTTTTAAGAAATCAACTGCAAATTAGTAAGTACCATCCCAGTTGTGTTTACTAAAAAGCCAACTAGTCATTTCCATTCATGAAAATATATACATTTGTATTTGGTATGAGAGAAGGGGTTTAAAGTTAAAATTATTCTGTCATCCAATTACATAGATGATAACATAATGCCATTTGATCACTCACCAAAGTAGAGAGTATTTATTATAAAGGAAACTGGAGTGATCAACATTTAGAAGAACATATTTGGATTAGCGATTTCAAAAGCATATGTATAAAAATAGTATAAAAATCCATAACAGTTAGCCTCGTGACTTGACTCATACTAAGTGTGGTAGGGAAATAAATGTTTCAAATTGCTTAACATATTATTTTTAAGCTAATTGGTAATTAAGCTTGTAGAGTTAAACTTAACTCTTAACACATCATATTGTCCACCCACTGAGTTTACTGCGAGAGTAATCTTATGGTTCTGAATTTAAAATGCCCTAATTAAGTTAGAAAAGACGTTAACACTATTATTAAATGCTATTCTTATTCCGGATACATTTGTGTGGTGGTAAAATCGTTTTTTTTTCTGGTCTCACATTCAAGGTGGTTATTTCAGTGAGGGGAGAGGTATTAATTATTTCACAGTAATTTGATGGGAGTAGTAAGGGAAAAGAATAAAACTCAGGCCTGCTAAAATACAGTAACAAATCCCAGTCCTGCATTTCCCATGAACAGGACAGCTGAGGTGGACAGGGGCATCATCTAGACCCGAGCTGGTTTGATAGGTTGGTGAAGGTCAGTCAGATGGGCCCTCCTGCCTGGGCAACACACAGAAGCAGAGTCCACAGGCAATGTTTTCTGAAGAGCACTAAGTCAAATGTAACACCAGCAAACTATGGGCTTCACAATGTACACAGTGTCCTAAGGTTACCTTATAGGAATACACCTGGCTGGGGGGAGGGGGGGGGACGGGCGGCAAAAAAAAGATCACCACCTCATATTCAAAACCCCATCCCAAACCCACTGAGATCAT
The DNA here is from genome assembly GCF_000313985.2 of Echinops telfairi. Lineage (NCBI taxonomy): Eukaryota > Metazoa > Chordata > Mammalia > Afrosoricida > Tenrecidae > Echinops > Echinops telfairi. The sequence goes on from NW_022111320.1 coordinate 42,698,272, forward strand.
TCTGAATCCTAGTGGCCCCAGCTAGAGTTTCTGAGGCTGTAAATCTTTATGGGGACACACCAGCCTCATCTTCCAACACAGCAGCCAGGAGATTTAAAAGTCCAATGTATACTCAACAGTTCCATTTGTTATTCAAAAGACTTTGGAAAAATATTTAGGACCCCCCACCCCGCCCCATCATGACAAGAGACCAAAGAAAATAGAAGTCAGGATTAATGTGTCTGATGGCCCCAGGGAAAGATGTGAGAAGGTGGTCCCAGTCAGTGCCAACTATACACAATGACCCCAAAACAATTCCAAGAACTAGACTTTTTTCATATAAATTGCATATACATTGGTTATTTAATTTTTTATGGAGTGGATTTTCATGGAGTGGATTCTATCCACATTATTCCCCTCCTACTTGTCTGTGAAAACAGATGAGCTCACCGCTGCCATTGACTGGCAAATTTGTGCATGGCCAATAACAATCTTCTGTATCTGATGGGATTCACTGGGTTACCATCAGTCTTTCCAGCCCAGCTCCACGTTGGCCTGGGACACTGCCGACTCTAAGTGAGAGAGCATCTACTGCTTGCTCTAAACTCCACAGGAACGAGTGGCAGTAAATTAAATTAATCCCTGATGATTGGATCTTGCATTTATAAAGTCCAGGGATGCTATTAAGAACATCAAGATTCTAAACAACAAAGTTGTATTATGGCTGCAACTTACCTGCTCCCCAAACTTTCACCTGAATGTGGGTCACCTATGAGACCGAACAAAACACTAACTATAAGATTCATTTGAGAAAAGAAAAATGTTTGAGAAGAATTTAATGTGTGTCCTGCTTCCTGGTTACTTATAAACAATGTTGTCCATCTTTAAAATAATCCCTCAGGCGAGATCTCTCTACTTAACCGGCTGAAGAATGTTCTGATCACTGATGGAGCCAGGTATCAACCTGGGCCACAGGTAAGACAGAAGAGGTCGCCAGCCCACATTCCCAGGCTAGTAAAGGGCCCCCTGGTCTGAAATGGCGCCCATCAGGAAAACAAAGTTTAACAGTAAAGGAGGGGCCAAAGGTCAGGTACTCCACTGAAGAGGGGCCCAAAGACTGCTGGGTGTTCCTACTGGAGCCCGTACCTCAGAGGCCTTGGGGTTCCTGTCACGGTGATCAAGGAGTCCTTGGATTTCTTCTCCAAGCGGCAAACACAGGCTGGAATTGCCTCCTCCACACACCGTATGCCCTGGAAGGTCAAAGGGAGACACAGCTCCCCTCCAAACCCCCCATAAGAAGGAGCCAGTCAACAGGCTCCCATATGCCAGAGAGAAGCGGGCTGGATGCATTAATGAGCGGTAAATCGCAAGTCCTGGGTCAACCAAGCTTCATTTCTGTGAATCTGAAAGGATTTGGAACTCGCAAGCTGCATAAAGACATACAAATTACCATTCACTGAAAGCCAATTAGGTTTTTGTTTCTTTGATCATCACTTTTCTGTTTGAAAAAAGACTTCCACAAAGGGGACAATCAGACGCACACAACTGGATGTGGAGATGATAGCACACTGCGGGTGCTACACAAGTAATTCACTGCAAACGAAGATGCCAAACAGATTCCAGACGCTTTAAAACCTCTTTCTCTCTCTCTTTTTTCTTTGTCCCCAATGGGCAGTGCATTACTAACAGTGTTTGGATGCATATTTCAATAGCAAAAGAAGAAAAAGAAGAACACGGAGAACTGCACTGGATAGAATGGTATAAATGCATGAGCTGCATACCCTTCAAGGTATATAGATTCATATCTATTCAGCTTCTTCTCGCTTGGCAACTATTGGGCTCAGTATCAATGCGTCATCTAATCCAAACACATCAAAGGGATGCCACTTTCCCAGGATGCTCTAAGAAAATTGTAGTCTAACAATACTAGGTAAGATAACAGAATTTGGCTCTTTTTCTCTTCGTGATCAAAATACAACCCTTCTGGCTGATGTAGTTCTTAAAGCTGTTGAATCACATTTCTTTCTCTACCTTCTGGCTCCCCCGTGAAATAGCCAAGTCTTTCTCCTGGCAATTATTTCAGGAAGGTGGTCTTTCCTGCGATCCAGATGCTGCTCCAGTTTGGAGGGGCAGCCAGTAAGCTGGCTGGTTACAGCCCTCTCAGGCATAATGGACTGTGCAAAAGAGATGTTTCTCCCCACACAAGCTCCCAGTGTATAAGTCCTGTGGCCCTGGGGGCTCTCCATCCATTCAACAAGGAGTTTCAGAACTGGAGCGAAGAGTAGTTTAGCTTACAAAACCCGACATATTTTGAGTCAGGATCTGCCAAAGAGAAACTGAAGAGTTATTTCTGCTGAACCAGAAATAACCTGAGCACAGGCTACTCCTTCCGCCCAGGGCAGAGATCACCCTTTCACCTCGGCAGGCCGGGCCAAGGGAGGGAAGGGATGGTGGGAGAGAAAGCAGTAAGCCAGTCTCTTCCAGCTCTGTTGGATGGAAGCTAGGAAATCTCTTCCACTCTGTGGGACAAACTCAAGATGGCCTATCAGGGAAATGGAGGGGCAGTGGTTCTGGGAGTTCGTGCACAGGAATATGGGGCACTGAGGTACTGGGAGCATGAGAAGGCTAGAAACAAAGAGGTCATTCACAGTGGCTCTCTGAAGTGGTTGGGAATGCCCAAACCCATGAGTTCTAGCAGTGGGAGGTAGCATTCCCCCACTGCCCCCCAAGATCTAACAGAGGCAGTCACCACACTGCAGGTACCATATCAGTCTGCACTCACTCAAGCCACTCCCCAGCGAAGACCAGCAAGGACACAGAAAACAATTTCCACAGCCACACCCTCTCCAGTCAAGAGTCGCCAATTTGAACAGCAGCAGAGGGCAGGAGAGAAAGTCTGAGAGACCGAGCATTGTATCTAGAGGTGAGGATTGACGGGTCAAACACGGCTACTGTAAGCTCCTGCAATGGGTCAAGTTCACCAAACTGAACAATAATTTAGGGACACAGGTCTTCCCTCTTGCCCCACACCAGGAGAGATGGCAATGATGACTGTTCACCATCTGTGAGTGAAGTCTGAGCTCAGGCTGCCTCACAGGCATAAAGGCGATGAAGAGCTGGACGAGGGCAATGGCCATGAGAAGGGGAAGGCAAGTGTCTGTGCTCCAGGCCAGAGTACTCACTCAAAGTCTACTGCGAGCCTGAGAAGAAAGGGCTGGTGGCTCTAGTTTCAAAAACAACAACAACAACAACAAAACAGATCACCTGTGGAAGCCACAGTTCTACTCTGACTGACATAGCCAGGCTGTCACTGAGTCCCAGTTGACCCCAGGGAACTGGTTTATAACAGAGCCATAAAGTTTATTGAAAAGACTGGGATAAGAAAGCAGGTTTAGGGATAAGAAAGCAGAGTGCGTCGTGGCTAAGCAAAGGAACTGTGTGTGTAGAGGGACTATAGAGAAAGGACAGCAGAATCTTACAAATGTACAAAGTTGTGTGCTTTTCTTTTTCAATCATTTCCTGAAAGGACCTCGGCAGAGAGAGGAACCTGGCGAACAAGGAGATGTCCTGAGCATCTACAGAAGCACAAGCCCAAAATCTTTTGGCGAAGAAAAGAAAACAGCAGCAATAAACTTTACCGAACTTACTCAAGCACAAAATTCAATATTCAACAGGGAACTTGATGTGACCCTAGGGAGTCACCCCTCTGCTCATGTATGGAAGGAAAAAAAGGGTGTAGTACTTCAATAACGTTAGTTTTATCCAAAATGTCGGATAAGCATAGGCTTATAAAAAAGTTCCCTAGTTTTTCTTGCACTGACGTACTATCTTCATACCTACCTGGAGTTTCAAGGGTTCATGTCCAAATGCAAGTAAGTAAGAGACCATGGACTTTCCTGGGAACTTTGTTTGAAGCCCCCTTCGTATTTTCTACCACAGTCGGCCAAATAAAGTACTTACACAATGAGCAATGCCCGAACCTTTGGAATATGCCACAAAATCTCTAACAAGTAAAAACGGAAACAGCAAAGGCCCTGCCATCATCACGCCCCAAACCATAGCTGTTCTTCAGGTTGCTTTGGGACAAGCAGAACCTACTCAAGAACTACAGCGATGCCAACAGCGGGCTCCCACCGCTCCGCTACCGCTGTGGCTGGATAGTTATTGGTTTTCATGGTCACTTAGAGATTTTGGTTGGTTGGTCAGGTAACACTGGGGCTGCTTAATAACATTGATCATTCCTTGTGTGACGATACCATCTGACAAGGTGTCACCTCTGTCTTCCCCGAGTGTTTAAAGCAGGGAGCAAGTCTGAGTGGTAGGCAGTGGCATATGATGATGTGCCTTTCAGGGTGACCGCTGGCCCCCAGCTGTTCACCGATTCTTGCTGTCAGGTCGGCTCCAGCTTATGCACATCAGAACAAGACGCTGTGGCAGTTAAGATGATTCTCCTCGCTCTCACTGACCCCCTACCAAGCATGATGTTCACTGCTTAGTGTGTGTATATGTGTGTATATGTGTGTATGACTGATCCTTACCACCACGTGTACTGCTTGCCCTGAAGCACTGTGGTCCAAAAGGCTCCTAATCACCTGGGGGTGGGGGCAGCCTGCTACATCTCATCTGCTGGGAGAGATGCCTCTGTTGCACTCTCTTTTAAGCACTTGTCTTTTATTTGGCTAAAGAGTTTTAACGGTTCTGATTAGCACTCTGCCAGATGCGTCAACTTTTCCTCAACCTAGCACTTTAAATTTCACTTTTTTAGCTCAAACTTATCTGAATGCATAACCTTCTATCTGGTTGTTCTCTCTTTTCTCTAGTTATGCAAGTTAGTTAGTAAAGTTGATGCCTTCAATTAAAAGCAGCATTTCATGTCAAGCTTTGTGGCAGAAGCATGGGGGAAGAAAAAAAAAAGGAGCCACAGAGGAGATGGAATCAATAGCAACCTTATTACACACATCATCTCTGCCTTGGCCCAGATAGGCAGACTCCATTACTGATGGAGTTGTGAGTTCTCTCTGTACGGCCCTAATCAGTGGAGGGAAAAACACAGGAAACGATTCCAACAACATCAAACAGAACACTCCTGATGGGTGCCAACTGCCAGGATGTTTGTATTAGGCGGAAAAGCATGCCTTCCCTTCACTATTTTATGTAAGGAAGCTGGTTTTCTTTAGGAATATTTAAAATCTAGTGTTAAAGAGAAAACACAAAAAGTGACATGAAACATTGACAGCGCGCAGACAATACGCTCTCAGACAAAGCAGCGGGTCTCTCTTAGCACTGAAAAATTACCATCTTTCACGCAGAACTGCATTCTCCAGAGTATATTTTCTAATTAAACCTGAAGGTAATCAAAGGCACTATTTATTTAGTTGAGCAGCAAAGAAAAGAGGTTAAAAACAAATAGAAAGTTTGGGCCAAGATACTGCAATGCTGAGCACGGATTCACATGCGATCTCTGAATGAACACCCCAGGGTCTGTGGCTGCCTTTCTTTCCTATGTTACTTTTTTCCCTTCTATTTTTCCTATTATCTATGATTTCACCTTCAGGTTAATTACCATGGTCGGAGAATAACCCTCCATAGAGAGATGTACCAAAGTCAATGGGAAAAAAAGAGACACAAAATACTTAAATCCCCAACGTGGTGGACGCCTGGAACTCTGCATGCTAGTACGGATCTCATAAAACTTTGAACACGTCAAGCCTCAAGCTGATGATTCTGGTAAATCTAAATGAATAAAGATACCTATAGAACAGAATTAGCCCTAGTGTAAACATTCAAAGGATGATAAGAAACATTTCTACCTTAAAAAAAAAATGCATCATGAGGTCACTTACACAGGTATGAGAGGAGGATATCTAGGCCAGGGGAGATGAAAGGTCAGCGTGGACCCAATTCTTCAGAGTGCTGCGCATTACTAAAGAGTGTGCTGTTAGTCACAAAAAATAAAACCCACTGGCACCACGTCACCACTACTCATGGTGACCCGGTGTGGTTCAGAGCAGAACTGAGCTTCTGAGGGGTTTCAAGGCTCTGACGTTGAGCGTTGGGCCTTTCTTTCATAATCCCTGGTACATAGTTATTGTTCTGTTAGGTGCCTTCCCGTTGATTTCAACTCACAGAGACTGCAGGTGACCAAGCAGACAGCCCTAGAGGGGTGTGAATGGCCTTGCTATCTGACAGAACTCATTAGAAAGTGGATTGTTGCAGATGCAGTTAGGTTACAATTTAGCATCCTATCATTTGGTCTCACTTATGATCCATTTTAATTTGTTCTAGTTTTTAATATTTTCTGCTTCTTATCGATTGAGGTTTTAAATCTGTTTTGCTTTGCTGTTGTTAGTTGTTGCTTTTTGTTAATGTTTTTCTGTATATGGAATCCAGAATAGGTAATTCCATAGAGACATTAACTGGATTAATGGTTTCTTAGGGAGACTATGGCAGGTGAGGTGGTGACAGGGACTAATAACAATGAGTATAAGAATGAAGAAAATGTTTTAAAACTTATCGTGGTGGTGACTGTACAATTCTTCCTAATGTGATTGAGCTATTGAATTGCATGACATATGAATTATATGTCAATAAAATAACATCACACAGTCTCCTAGGCAATGATCTTTATAGGAGCAGGCTGCCAGGTCTTCCTCCTGCAGAGTCAATGGATAGCTTTGAACCACCAAACTTTTAGTTAGTAACCAAATGCTGATCCCTCATGCCACCAGGGCTCTGGTTCTCAGTAATAGTTTTTATTTTGTCTAATGAATGAACAGTGTCTTACACATGATAAGAGTGTATAAAGGGTGTGGAATTGATTATAGGCACTGTCACATATTTTTCTCTTGTTGAAATCAACCAATTAGATTTGCTACTATATTTCACTTCAGAAGAACTTTACACAGCATCTTAACTAAAGTGAATAAATTATTTAAGTAACAAAGTACAACCCTCTGATTCAAGTAGAGGATATAATATACTTTATGCAAGCGATATAATACACATGGGGTGGTGGGAAACAGCTCAGCCACATCTCTCTCTAGCCATCCTTTATCTGTTGACAGGAAATACAATGTTGTTATTGTAAGATGTCATCCAGTCAGCTCCACTCATAGCAACCCATGTGCAGCCTGCCTGTCCTGACCCTGCCTCACCATTGCTATGTTTGAGCCCAGGGCTTCAGCCACTGTGACAACCCATCTTGTCAAAGGTCTTCCTTACAAAGCCAAGGGCAAAAGAGCCACAGGAAAACAATTCACTGTATTGCAGTTATAAAAACACGGTCTCAAGAGTCACTGCTGTTAAGGAGTCAGGGAAGGCAAGCCGACTGGGGGAGTCTTGACTGAGGAGAATCAGCTGAATCCCTAATAATTAGGATAGAGGGATTAAGGGCACTGGCCTCCTGGAGACAAGAAGGCCTCACCTAACGGCCCAGGCTGCATTCAAGCCTCTGAGAGCATGACAAGGTACCTTCGATGCCAGAGTGATGTGTCTTGACAGGTGTTGACCAGCAACTGTCTAGTCCCACACTCCATACTGGCTCACTCTGAATTTTTACCCCTGACCCCCCACCCCACCCCATCTCCCTAATCTAAGAAGGTATCTTACTTGTTCTCTTTATCCTTCACTCCTGACTGACTTTTACACCTGCCTTTCTGAACAGGATCTGGGCTCAAACCTTACCAGTCCCAGACCCCAGGAGGCACCACAAACAGGGCTACATCATCATCTGAGCAACTCTGAAGACGTTCTGTTTGTTGCTCGTAATCACAGGACCCAGTAGGACCATCCATAACCAGGGGGACAACAACACAATTCATGTCTAAGAATTAAAGGGGGGGGGGAATTGTTATGCATGGTTCATGTTCCCACAATCAGCCTCCATTTGCATACAGAAACAGGCATATTTCTGACATCCCCTTTTATTAATAGGAGCCTTGCTGGCACATTGGTTACTCAAAAGGTCATCAATTTAAAATCACCACCTGCTCGGTGGGAGAAAGACTAGGCTCTCTACTCCCCGTAAGGAGTGACAGTCGTGGAAACCCACAGGGGCAGTTCTACCCTGTTCTGTAGGATCACTATGGCTCAGAATCTACTAGATGGCAGTGAATGTGGAGTGGGTTTTTTTAATCAAAGTTTAGAAGCTGAAGGCTGATCGGAGCCTTGTGGCACGCAGACGCAGCCATGCATTTTCAGGAAGTGTGGTGCTGCAGCAGAGCTGGCTGGCAGACCTGCTGTCTTCTGGAGAGCACATTTTCTCCCACTGCCCTGACTTCACACTTGGAGCCTTCAGATGACAAATGGCAAATGAGCAGAATGAAACAAGATCCTACTTCTCAGGTTGATTTTGGGTCAAGCTCAATATACCAGTACAGAAATAAATAGCTATATTTAAAGCTACAGGCTGTCCAAGACCTCTCAGACTTTTCCTATCAATATTTAATCTACTTGCTTGGCTAGTTTAATAAATTAATCTGTACAGGGTGAGAAACCACTAAGTCACACACACACACAAAATGATGAGACATGGCGAGAGTTATAGTAGGCGAGAGTTATAGTATTGCTGAAGCAATAATCTGAGTTTAATTTAATGTATTAGACAATTTATTTTATCAGGTGGGATTATAAACAGATCTACAAAGCCAGAAGTACAACGCAGAACAGCTATTGTAATTATTATAAAAGCCATTTTGCAATCTAAAAAAATGTAAACAAGCCAATATATTCTGTCTTACTACTTCTATAACAAAACACCCCAAACAAACTCACTGCCATCCATCCGGTCGATGCCGTGTAATAGTGACCCTATGCAAATAAGATTTGGGCAATAAAGTGGTTATTATCCACCAGGAAGAGGAAGGGGTGCCAAAGCAAAAGGCACCATGCCCTTTCTGTGTCAAATATCGGGGTGGGAGCTGTCAGGCTGCTGCTGTTGAGAAAAACTTCTAATGTGGACTCTGAGCACTCAGCCAAGGTCACGCTCCTGATTTGGAGCGCCCTGAACAAGGTCCTGCCCAGGAATTCTTACGCTCCTCTGCCACAATAGCACCTACAGGGGCGCCCTCCAACCCCAAGCTCAGGCAGTCTCAGTGGAAAAGGCTGCCATGAACAAACATCCCTGCACTTGCTGGTGAAGATTCCGCATTGTCACCTTCAGTATTGATAATGACTCAATGTAAAGAAGACCTAAGTCCTCACAATTGGACCAATAGGCGGCACCATGATGAATGGAAAAGTGCTTGACGTTGTCCAGGATTTTGTCTTGCTAGAATCCGCAATCCATGCTCATGGAAGCAGCAGTCAAGACATCCGAGGGGTTGCATTAGGTAAATCTACTGCACACATCCTCTTTGGAGTATTGAAACACATGGAAGTTATTTTCTGGACTAAGTGCGTCTAGCCCAAGCCACAGTATTTTCAATTGCCTCATAAGCATGAGAAAGTTGGACATGAATAAGGAAGGCTGAAGAAGAATTGACACATCTGAATTATAGTATTGGCGAGGAATACTGAAAGTACCACAGATTGCTAAAAGGACAAACTGATCCTGTCTTGGAAGAAGTATGGCCAGAGTGCTCCTTAGAGGCAAGGACAGGAAGACTTTGCCTTAAATACTTTGGCTGTGTTGTCAGCAGAGACCAGTGCCCAAGAAGGACATCGTGCTGGATAAAGTAGAGGGGCGGCAATAACACAGTGGCTGCAACCTTGGACGCAGGCATAGAAACAGTTGTGAGGATGACCTTGTGAGTGTTTCCTTCGGGTGCGTGTAAGCTAGCTGAACTTGGTGGCACTCAGTAACAACCACAATTTACCTCACAAAGCAATCTACAAGCTTCCTATGACCACAGGATTCTAGCACACTGGGAGGGACTTTGACGACAGGAGTCATTTCCGTTCTACCTACAGCACAAGGTTTCTCCCAAGGTTTATAAGCACCTTTGACACTGGCTTCCTCCTTGCTGCAAGACGGGTCTCCTGAAGTTCAGTCCCTGCATCTCTCTCCATTTTCGTCAACTCAGCTGGACAAAGCAGGCAGTGATTAAGACTCTGCTAGTGCCCTGCTAGCATGGTGGTTACGTGTTGGGCTGCTAGTCGCAACGTCAGCAGTTGGAAACCACCAGCTGCTCCTTGGGAGAAAGACTGGGCTTTCTGCTTCCATAAAGAGTTACAGTGCTGGAAACTGACAGGGTCCTATAGAGGGGCTATGAGGCGGGATCAACTCGATGGCCGCGAAGTAGTAACTGCTTTTATGAAACTGCCTAAACAGAATTTTTTTAAAGGTAATACAATGATAATCTGCTTTAAAAAATAGGGCCTTCTTTCAACTTGTGCTTCCTGATCCTATTCATCTAAAACCTCAAAAATGCCAACCTTGCTTTGCCTTAGACCAGTGGTTCTCAACCTTCCTAATGCAGCAACCCTTTCATACAGTTCCTCATGTTGTGATGACACCCCCTGCCCTCAAACCTTAAAATTATTTTCGTTGCTACTTCGTAACTGTAATTTTGCTACTGTTATGAATCAGGCAACCCCTGTGAAAGGGTCATTCAACCCCCAGAGGGGCCACAACCCACAGGTTGAGAACCACTGCCCTAGACCCTGGCAGGTGGAGCCTAGTGTTTTGTGAGCTCAGCTAGGATTTTAGGGCAGAGAAGGCTGGGAAATCAGGGCTTCCTGCCCAAGGACCAGGAAGATTGGAGGCTGATCACCCAGTCCATCAAGAAGGGGGACCCATCTTCCTCACAATGAGCACTGATCCTCCTCAAAAGGTGAGCTGACAACTTCCCCTGTCTTCAGCTCTAACCTGTGAGGTCTTTCAGAGTTATAGCAAACCAGAGTCCAGTAAAGAGCACGATGTGGTTAACAAAAGGCAAGGAATACCCTAAGTGCAATAGTGTGATATTCCACGTGTCCTCGGGACATGTCACTAAGGTTAAGCTGGTCACTGGTGTCCTGGAGCAGCTGCTCCTAGAAGGGAATCGTCGCACTGTATCCAGAATCACATGAGAGAAGCACCTGCCCCACTCGGCATTCAAAATCCTTTTTTTCTTTTCCTAATTTAACCATTTGAAAACTGGGAACAAAATGAAAATGAGTGAATAGATGGCTAGTTACAGGAGGGGAAAAAAAAACCCAATAATACTTTTTACTAGGTCTGTGTAGAAATGTCCCATCTTTCAGAATACCATTCAGATATCCACAGGTCTTGAGCTGTTGTCTCGCCTCTCAACCCTGCTTTTTAAACCCATGAGAACAAACGCTTGATTCTTTCACATACAGCCAAGTAGGGGGAATTGAAGTGGGAAGTCCCCCATCAGCAAGCCCTCCTGTGTCCGCTGTATTGTCTTAGATAGCCTGGCACCCAGGCCACGGGGAAGGGAGGAACAGGGACTCACCGTATCATAGGTCGTTACGATCTTCTTCAGCACCTCGGGCACGATTCCCTGAAGCTCCATTGTGGGGTATTGCTCGCTGAGGTTCAGCACCACCAGGGGGGCGTTGTCAGGCCCCAGGAAGCGGGGGGCCACTGCCAGCATGCACTGCATGAGATTGGCCACGGAGGAGAGGCCACACAGCTCCTTGAAGGACGCCACTGCGTTCTGTTAAGTGGAAAGAAGGGAGGCGCTTTATAACTAACTAGGGCTTTGCATGTCTCACGTATCGGGGACTTGACTGCACTTGAAGCTCCAGGTAGGACAATTATTAGGAATGTGATGACAAAATTGGCTAATGGTTATTTTATTTTGTCCTAGAGACCAGCAGGGCATGTGGTTATTTCCCAAAGCGGACACAGTTATACACATTTGTAACACCAATGTAGCAAAAGGACTGAAAATGCAAGCATGTCAAAATCTTCTGAAGAGCAAAGCCTCTGTTTAGATCAAAGTTCACACTAGTGCAAATACTGATAGGCGATGGAGCAAATGAAAAGAATGGCTTCCACAGCCAAAAAAAAAAGGGGGGGGGGGAAAGATTAAGAAAGCAAAATAGAATCAGATGTAAATTATGTATCAAACACGCCAGCCATCCTAACCAGGGGGGGGGATGTCTGTGAGACCGGAACTCGACTCCCTGGAGCCTGCTGATGCCCATGGGTTCCAAAGGACTTTGAGGACAGTGCTGTTTGTCAGCTGCCTGTGCCCAGCGGGGCATCCGGTTACTCACAGCCTTCCTCCAGTCGTGTCTTCACTGATCTAGAGGCTGCTGCTTCGTTCTCTTTTGAATTCATCAGATACAGACCATTAAAATAGCTACCAAAGAAAGCCCTCCACAGATGGGCGCAGCCATGGCCAGCGTTCTTTGAGCCTTGTGCAAGAGGCTCGTTTGTTGCTCCCAACAAGCCGTGTTATGGACGTGAATACAGAGTCTTTGGTGTACTCTCTGTTCTGTGCCTAAAACGTCACACAGGAGGCAGTGCAAGAGTCAAGGTTCTACCCGAATTTTGTTGAGGTGGAGGCCCACGCCCGTTCTCCCTAGGCTGCAGCTGCACTGAAGGTGAAGCCTCATTGGCACAGGAAACCAGGGCTGCTACTCCAGGCATCACCCCCCACTCCATGGTCCTTGTGCCTTCCGTCGAACACCTTGGTTCTTGGGTCTAAGCAGTACTTTTGTTTCAAAAATGAAAAACTTCATAAAACCAAAGATTTCATTTGTTAGTATTGCTTTATACACGGGTGTCAGACCAGATATCATTTTGCTCAAAATCACTTAGGCATTGACTACATCTAGAAAGAAATCATTAATGTAACCCCTACCGTGGGGTCCCTCAATCACACTGCTACGCCTTCCTGCTGGATTGTCTTCACATCACCTACCTCTACCTGGAGCAGTCCTGTGTGTTTATGCACCTGCCACCGTCCCCTCTCCCAGGCCAGTGCCCATGCCCGCTCAAATGAAAGCTCCCTGAGGGCCACCGCCAGCTGGGCTGTGTGTACGCCGTTGTGTCCTCCTGGAAGGACTTCTCAGACATGGCCCCCGACTACTTGGTCCAGACACCCCGGCTGTGGAAGTAACCATGCGATGTCCATGCTTCGCTAGGCCCTGGGGGGAACTGGCATGCCCAGAGCAGCCAAGGGGCCGGGAACCCTGGGTTCACTCACAGCCAAGGGCTTCCCAAGCCACGTTCAGGTAAACAAGAAAGGTCTTTCATGATTCTGCAGTGTGTTTCCTTGGAGGGGAAGAAAATAAAACTTCTCCGTGGGAAATATTGGGAATATAAATTCTGGGAACATAAATACCGGTAAGATGGGAAGGCCTTTCTATTCATCCATCCACAGAATTGGATGATTGGTAAAATACTTTGAATTTTCTGGGTTAAGGTTTTACTTGAGAGAGGTGGCATGCTTCACATAATAAGCACTCTGAGAAGAAATAAACCATGCCTTATAAACGCTCGGTGTTATAAACACTCCTCACACACCAGGCCAAGCGAGGGCCTAGGTCGCTGGGAGCAGGGCCTGCGCTCATTACTTCAGCATCACTCGTGGGGCCTAGGGTACCGACAGGTGCTTGATTAAATACATAATTCTTTGCTGATTGCTTTCAGCCATTATAGCATCAGAGGCAATTATGATCTCTCAGACTACTAATAAATATAGACACAGAGATCCACGTATTTTATTTAAACAATTAAGCAGTTGTCTGCGCTTTCAAGCCAAGAGGAGGCCCACTCTGCAAACCCATTAGCTGGTTTAGAGGTCTAGAGTTTTCCCAGCACTGCAGTCCTGGTGGTGAAGTAGCTGCGCTTTGGGCTGCTAACTACACGGTCAGCAGCAGTTCAAGAGCAGCTCCTGATAGCACGTCCCAAGTATGAGATGAAGTCTCACCATCCTCTCACTTCTAGGAGCTTTCTGACTGCAGCCTTTCCATAAAGGCAAGCCTTGGTGGTGCAATACATACACAGTGGGCTATTATCTGCAAGGTCAGCAGTTGAAAACCACCATCTTCTCTGAGAGAGAAAGATGAGGCTTTCTACTCTAGTAAAGAGTTACAGTCTTGGAAACCCACCGGGGCAGTTCTAACCTGTCCTAGGGGGCTGCTATGTGCTGGGAATGACTTGAGGGCACGAGGTCTTTTTTGTTTCTGATAGCCCTGGTGGTGCAGTGGTTAAAATGCTGAGGGGCTAACCAAAAGACCGAGCACTCTGAGGAAAGAAGATGTGGCAGTCTGCTTCCAGAAAGATGATAATCCCAATCCTTTACTGGCTGCTTTTAGACAGTACATCTTCAGAGGGAGTTTCATTCGCTACGAATCAGAACTGACCCAAAGGCAACATGTATGGACTGTGCTTTTTATGATTCCCCAAGAAAGGCCTGGAACATCTTCCTTTTATGTTGGTAGGAGACCCCGCCAGAGTGAGTGTTTGACTGTGGAACCTTCTGGACTACCAGAGAAGCCATGAACACGGACAGAGAAAGCAGGGCACTGCTAAGCAGACCCAGAGTAGGATGCCAATGTACGGGCACCAATCCGGCTTATTCTAACACGGGATCAATATTTTTCTAAATCAACTGTTGTTTTGGAAAATTAAATGATAAAACATGAGGCCAGTGCTAAACATTCTAGTAGCCCATGAAAAGACAACTGAATTGCAATCAAATACGTGCCTGTTTAAAAAGGAACTCTGGAAGAGTCAGGAAGTGCTGCCCCGAGCTCAGCAGGGACACCGTGGAGGGAGGGAGGAAGGCAGCTTCACGACCTTACCTGCATATTCTCCCGCAGATCCGTGGCATCCCGGATGGGGGGCTGGGCGGTCTTGAACACCTCGTCTATGGTTTTAATCCACAGTGTCCTCAGGGAAGCATATTCCCTGGATTTCTTCCCTTTCCTCACCGACAGGCCCCTCTTGTGAGGTTTCCCTCCTCCTCTCCGGTTGGTGATGGCCACGTGCACAAACAAGGACGCGTGGGCGAGGACCTCCCCTGTCAGCGACTGCAGGGGCACGTGGCGGTAGCCCGTCTGTAAACATTCGAAGGGGATGGTGTACTGACCGATAAATTCATCCCCGATGTAATCATCGTCTAGCACTACAAAGCGTACCATGGCCAGTTCAGGGAGGTTGATCTGAAACTCAAAGCTCTCGTCGAAGATGGGAGTGTCTCCGTTCTGGTGCACCGTTTTGGTCTTTTGCTCGGCACAGTCGGCGGGGATGCCGTGGATCTCAACATAGACGTAAGGATCCACCACGTCACCTTTGGCACCTGATCCCTTGGGCTTGGGAAAGTTCTGCCCGCTGATGATTTTAATGTGGAGAAGCTGAGGCGAGACTCCGGGCACGGAGTCCTTGGTGTTGGCGCTGAAGAAGGAGACTTCCTCCCTCATGATGGCTGGCCGGAGGACGTAGCCACAGTTCCCGTTCTGCCTAAACCAGCCGATGTTCAGGTCCATCATCAGCCCTGGCGTCTGAAAGTTCATGGCTACGATCTGACAACCACATTTCCAAAAATCTTGAGGGTTCATGTTGCTAGAGTCAATTCTCATTGGGCTGGGAAACACCCGAGCCAGGAAACGCTTGTTGTAATTTACAAAGTCCCCTGGGTTCTCGTTGGCGTATTTGCTGGCAAGCACTTCATTAAAGGAACAGACTTCCCAGTACTTCTGAGCCTGAAAGGACACCTGGAAGTCTTTGAACTGAACTGACTTACAGATGCTGACCAGCTCGGAGAGCTCTTTGCAAAGCTGAAACCGCCTCCCAGGCACATGGTTGGGTGGCTGCTCCAAGCTCTCTTTCCCCATTCTCTGGGACATCTCCGCTCCTTCGTCTTCGTCGGTGACATCTCCTTCGACTCCAGAGCAATTGGAGGACAGCTTCTTTGCCTTAATCAGGATTTTCCTTTTGAGGACGTCTGGGGATGGCAGGTAAGAGTCCTCCACATTAGGCGATGTGGTATACAGCTGGTCTCCTAAGATTTTCCTCATGTGTTGAACCATTACCTTCTGCTGTTTAACAGAACAGTGGTTTTCTAAGCACAGAATCAGAGGATACTCTGAAGCAGAGAATGCATACTTGTTGATGATGTCAATGACGCTGCGGAAGACAATCTGGGAGGTCATGGTGTGGCCCGTGTAAATAACAGGCTCGTTATCCGGCCCGTCCCAGACATCTAATTCAACACTCCGGCAACCCATTTTAAGAGCTCGGATGTATCCTGTGATATCGGAGGGACCCCGGAACTGATCCTCTATTAAGTATGTGTTGTGAGATGAGTTTATAAAGTAATGAGACAAAGGCTGCTTCATATCCTGACATACCTTCTTCTGTTCCGGATCAAATATGTAACAGTCCGGTGACATAAGGTAATTTGTGAACCCGTCTATGGAGAGCCAGCCCTGGCCCTGGCCCTCTTTGGATGGCTCGTATTTGTGGATGATTTCAAGGCTTATTTCCTCGTTTATGTGTGCCAACCCCTGTTCTGCCTCAAGAAACATCATAAGGTCCTTGGTATCGAGGAATTCTTTATTGCTGGAAAACTGAACTAAAAGGAAATAAATTTCAGGTCTAGTACAAAGCTCGTGGAAAACTTCAATAAACTCTTCCTTTATGACTTCCGTACCAGCCTTGTCCTTGGACTTGTGTAGTTCTTTGAACTTTAGCTCAATTTTGCTCATTTTCAAACCAGGATTGAGTGTTCTGATACACTGCACAGCGTTACACAGCGTGACGTGCCCCAGGTTATCTAGATCAATCTCGCTAAACATCTGCGACACCCAAGAAGTCCTCATGTTGTCTTGGCTACTTTCTAACATATCAAGTGTATGTTTTCCATAGGAGATTAGGTACCGAAGTCCAGTAACCCAGATGTTGGCAACATCGGCAGAATTGGCGACCAAATCCAGTGACTCGTAATTCTCCCCGTAGATGACCGAAAATGCACAATCCTCCGATATCTGGTCCGAAATGCCGTTGCTGCGGAAGATGTCGGTATTTTTCCCTGTTCGCACTTCCTTGATGGACTTAATGTCAATCTTGGCTTTCTCGGAATCCTTCTTGGATGGCTCCCACCTCAGACTCTGCATGTCGGCATCCAGTAAGAAATAGCGGTGGTAAATTCGAGAGTTGGACCGAACCTTTTTGAGTTCGGAACCCTCCACCATGGAATTGATACAGTCACTGGCACTGCTGATCTTCTTCTCTGTGGGCATGCTGCTGAACGAGACCGTCTTCTTCCGCTCTCTTTTCTGCTTCGAGCCATCCTGGCGGGGGATGAGAATTAGAACAACATAAACATTTCTATGTTACAAATAATAAAATTTGCATTTCCCTGAAAACAGAGAAACCAACCAACCCCCCCCCTCCCATCCAACTGTTAGGACTTCCTGTTCTGTGTCCCATGAGGAAGAAGCCTCACAGTTGGGTACGGGTTGGACTGCTAACCACCAGGTTGGGGGTTCAAACCCGATGGCAAACTGAGGGACTGGATTAGAACGTAATGCAGCTCAATCATCCATGCTCATAAAGACGGGTCTGGAAAGTCGAGTCTGGTGGGGAAAGACTCTCACGCAGTTATGAGATATAAATAAATCTTAACATATATTCTCAGGACTGGACACAGTCCCTCCAATAACCCCACCCTCCCAAAAGGAACTCTCATAAAGGAGCTACCATATAAGATGAATCATTTCTGCCTCTAGCTACTTCACAATGCCTAAAGGTTATCTGTGGATGTGGCAGTTACATAATCTGGTGTCAGTTTGAAGATTAAGAGTGTAGGGGTGGAGCCTAGCCTGTCAATTAGGATATAGCTAATGAGGCCTCTGTGTGGGCATGGCCTTCTCCTGAGGATTCTGGGAATTCCTGTATTCCTCCTTGGAGGCAGGAGACTTTCTCTCTCTGCTCACTCCCTGCGAGACATCCCTGGAGAAGACACATGGAGAGAGGCTGATGGAGTCGACCTCTGGAGGCGGAGGAGCCGCGTGGAGACCCTGCCAATGCTGAGATGCTTACAATACCACTAGATCCACAAGACTTCCCACCCACTGGTCTGTGATCTTCCTCCATTCAGCGTCATTGCATGTGTTTTGTGAATCTTAAGAGGACTTTATAGATTGGTATCGGACATATGAACTAATATCGGACTTTTGGACTTGATCTGGGCTGGGATGTTTTCTCAATATTCAAGTGTTCTTGTATATAAAACTCTTTCTTATATGCATTAGTCTCCCTGGTTTTATTTCTCAAGTCTACCCAGACTAACACAGTAGATTTAAAGCAATCGTGTTCTATAGCCAAACCACCATAAATGTACCAGCCCTCTGGGAAGGACTCAGGGTGGGGTTTCAGGTCAACTAGCAGTAGGTTAAGACGCTGACTCACCTCATTGCTTGTTTATTATGTTACTCGCTTATGATATATTACCTATTAACTATGTAATATGTTAGCTGTACAATGTGCATGCCTTATGAAAACTCTGTAAGCCCCATTATATAGACCCATTGGAAAATACATTCTCTCTCTCTCAGTGCTGACATGGATGAGGAGCACCTGTGCCCTGCTGTCTTTAATATTTTCCATTATTTCAAAGTCACTCCTGAGGAATCATCCGAGTGTTGGGGACCCCTTACCCCAACAATATCCACCAGTTGTTCTGTGGGAGAAAGATAAGGTTGTTTGTTCTCATAAAAATATACAGCCCCCAAAACCCTAAAGAGCATCACTATGAGTAGAAACCGACTCGATGTCAGTGAGTCTGGGCTTGAGCCTCTGAGAATGGTACTCATGCACTTCCTTTGAGTTTACAATCATGATGGAACAGTACGGGTGTGTTCAGAAAGTGCAATCTCAATAGCACACAATAACATCTTCTATACAGAACTGGTGACATAATTTGCAGCCCCAAGACACAATGGAAGCTCAGGACTCCTGGTCTAAACATTATTGAGACTTTTGAGGGGACAGAACCGTGTGTGTGTGTGTGTGTGTGTGTGTGTGTGTGTGTGTGTAAGAATGAACATGTGTGATCCTGTGTGACTGCTTACATACCTGCCTCCACCACCCATGTTTTCCAAAGCCTTGCTGCCAAATCACTTGCCTCAGAATCGCCTGGACTACCTGGTGAGACGCCGACCCCAGGTCAGTTCTCTGGGCCAGATGCCTAGGAATTTCCGTTTCAGGCTGCACCCCAGGTGATGGGTGTGCACACTACAACTTGTAAACTACATCCTGACCGCTGGGACTCCCTGAGATGGCAGGGCTATTTCTGGAAGCCAAAGACACTCAAACCAGAGACAGCCAAGTGTGAACCGCTGAAGAGCAAGACTGTGTTGAATGGGTAGGTTCTGGACTGTCAGCAGGAATTTGGGGCTCTTCAGAGTCCCATTCCCTTCCCGACAAGATCCTCAATAATTCAGATAGAAATGGTTTCACCGTTGCAGTTGGTGGGAGGCCTAGGTTGTGGCGAAAGGGGCTACTGAAGTTTTAGGGTTGGTTTACTGTGCATCCGACCTGGAGCCACGTGGGCCGAAGGCCTCCGTACTTCCAATATTAATAGATGGCTGCCACTACCAGGTGGGACGTTTTGGGCAGCATCTGTCTCAAAGGAAGTCTGCATCTCCAATAACTCACGCCTCGTCACCAGCTACCATCCTAAGGAGCCAAGACCACATGGCCCTGGGTACGTAAGTCCTGGCCCTATACTTTTTTCTTTTCACATCGTTACCTTTAATTGCTCAAATGACTTCACAAAAACCACTCACAATTTTATCCTAAGAAAAACGGCACTGCCGTTCAGAAAGTGTAACGAAACCGGCGAGTTTCTAATAAAAGTCACTACCTCCATAGAGTCTCAGAAAGAACAGGGCTGGGGTTGGGACTATATTACTTCCATGACAATAAAGAAAAGAGCATGCAAAATAGCTTGCCCAGGAATTCTCATTTTCCCACACAGGTTGGAATCTATTTTGAATAAAATCTTCTCTATATCTTAAAAAAGCTATTTTGCTAGCTTCCATGTCTGAAATGCAAAACAATTTTGACTTTTGAACTGCCTATACTTCCAAAAGCAATTTGCAAAAGGTAATTAAACTTAAACTTTAAATCATACGGGTATCATTTCCCTCTAAGTTTCAAAAGGAACCAGCGAGGCTTTTGTGAGCTGAGTGCCAAGATAAAACATAAAAAGCATAAAGCTGAGAATTTCTTTACAATTATATCCTCAGAACAAAAAGGCACAAAAGATGTAAAAGCTTTGATAAGTGTATCCATAGGATGGACCATGGAATAGCTGTCCCAAATCCATCTATTCCGATGAGTTGGCACGAAATTAAATGTGTAATCAGCCACCTATAAGAGCAGGAAACAAAGGCATACATTTCCCTTTTTGTTTTTTTCCAGCATGCAGACTCCCTATACTTAAAAAAAGATACACCTACCTACCTTTGGTAAGGAGAAAATACTAATTACACAACAGAAATTTATTTTACTTATAAATTGTGTATCAAAGCTGCCTCTAGTGGAAAAAAGTCGGAAGGATACATGGTGATGTTTGTTCATGTATCCATTAAATATATAAAAATAGAATTTTCCTAACACTGCCATCTGGCCTTATGCCATTTTTACATAAGGGTTAATATTTTACCACTGTCAAATGATAACATTCCAAATTCATAGGTCTCTTTGTGATTATGGGGGGGAAAGTGAATGGTAAAGTAGACTCATAATGTGCACCAAGCACATACAGCCCACAGGCCCACATTGGGGGGATAGGCAGCGGCTTAAACATCGAACTTAGGGTTTTAAAAGATTGCCTCGCTTTTCACAAAACAGCCCAGATTTTGGTCTCTGGTTTGTGATCATCAGTCTCAGGTGCATGAATATCCCGACCTCTAAGCACAGGCTGATAATCAGGAGAGCAGGGATACCACTTCCCAGAGACTTCCTGTCCCTTTATCCCCCTCCATCTGTGGTTGCCTGGAACCCCCGGTCTCTCTGCAGTCACACACCCAGGCCTGAATGGACAGGTCTCTGCTCCTCTTTCTCACTAGCAGACATGGCTAGCAGAACACATCTCAGGGCAGATGCTTGCTCAGAGAGGGAGGGGACCAGGCGTGAGGGAACCACAGGGTGTGTGATGACAAGAGAGGAAATCAAGTTGAAGGACAACAGAAGCATTTGTGTGGTAAGGAAGGCGTTCAAAGGCAGGAGGTTGGTACCCCCACTTCCCTTTCTCTCTGGAATCTTCATATCCCTAATTTCTCATTTCTACTGGCGTCCACTTGCTAAGCTCAGCAGGGATCAAATGCTTGCCTAAGCTAAGCAGCTGGTCCACAGCAGGGTTCGTATCTATTTCTATGTTGCTTCTTAATGTAGGTGGGTTTAAGTTTAACAATGAAAAGTAATCAAACTATTTGTGCTATGTATACAATCTTTTTTTTTTTTTCAATTAAAAGCAAAATCTGCATACAAATATATATGCCACCCATTGCCTCAAACCAGAGAAACACTGCAAACTCCTGGGACAAAGACACCTTCCAGTAGACTGTGAAATGGAGCAATCCTGTCTCCAAGCTAACTGGAATCCATGCTGCCGGCACCCATCCCGTGGAGCTTCTGGGTGCTGGGGCCAGCAGGATGGAATGTGCAGGCCCATTGCTGGGTGCCTGATACTCCACCAGCACTTTCCACCCCTCAGTATACAAGAAGATGGGAAACAAATGCCAAACAGGAAGAAAGCCAGCTTCCTCCTTTATCATGGGATTTAGAACTGGGAAGACACTCGATTCGTTTTTGTTTTCATTTAACCAACTCATATTTGCTCACTAACGATTTGGTACCAGGATTGCTTACAGGTGAAGTGAGGAAAAGTAAACCATTGAGTCCCACGCTAAGGAAACCTGTCTGTGCTGTGAAGAAGACTCAAAATGATGATAGAGTATATATTTAGCATTAAATTAGCCATAGTGTGTCCTATGGAAAACCATACATTATTTCTAACAAGACTGCCTGCTTTCCGGAAGAGGAAGGGACTGTCATAGCCACTAAGCTGGCAAAATCACCACCTGGAATATTTCAGAAGTAAGAACACGTGGTCAGTTTCAATGTTCACCCTGAAATGAGTCAACAAAGCAGACGGTCGGGGTCTCTCTGCTGATGACAGTGTTTGTTGCAAACCTGACTGATCTCTGCTGGGGACAGGATGCTTGTCGCTGACTCAGCTGATCTTGCTCCCTTGAGAAGAGGCAGTAGAAGCAGTGTCTCAAGGTACAGAGAGCCCAGGCCTCTGCCCTCCTTCCTACTATACGCATTCCTAGTGTACTTCACAACCGATCCGTTTCCATTTCCTGTTTGATCATTCCTCAGCCGACTTCGTGAAAAGACAATGCATCCCAGATACTGGCCAAAATAGTGCAGGCATCAAGGCAGTGCTTCCAATGTGGTGCTTCTGAAAGGAAGGGGTGTCCTAAGAGAATAAAGCCGTCATTCACCCACGGCTACTACTCTAATCTTGATGATAAATAACATGAAAGAAAGGTATTCGATCTTTGTGCTTATCAAAGGGGGTCTGTTATTAAAGATGATCTGAGAAACACCGGATTAAAGAAAGTTCTGTCTTTAAAACACACACACACACACACACACACACACCCCACCACACCACCACCCCTGAGGTCCACTCAGTAAGCACAGCAAGACCTGATCTATCTTGAGCTCACTAACAATCACTTGTGAATTGAAAGAGTACTCATGCAGGGCACCTCAGGGCTACCTTGAAAGGTCTCTCACACATCTTGAAAACACTGCTTGCTGCCTGAGATGAGCAAAGAGCAGGGGAAGGGAGCAAGGTGGTCACCCTAAAGGTTGTTTTCTAAAATACGAGAAATCGAAAAAGAATAAAATGTAGTCACTCAAAGCAAGGTCATATGCTACTTCCTGCTCTCATGGTAGGCCCTTTATGACCAGTAACAAGAAGCGAATTGACCATGGGTGAACGCTTTGCTCATCAAGTCCTCCACTCCCAGAATGCTCTCTGCTGTAGTCTAAAACCCCACCCTGATCTAATCGGCGAGAAAGTTCATGAGGACACCGATCCGATAATGGCTGGAGCAGTTATAGCTGAGGCACAGTGGCAAGGACATTTCAGGGGATGGCTCTGGATACAAAATGTCCTAAGAGCACCTCACTCCCACTCTAACAAGAAAAGGCCGGACAGTCTGTAGGATCCTAACTCCTCAAACTCATCCGCATTTGAAGCGGATGAAGTCAATTAACCAAGAGCTGTGGTTGTGTTAGGTAGGCTAGGGTAGGGCTGGGAAGTCCATTAACGCCTGCCCAGAGGGCCAAGCTATGGAAACAAAGGAGAGGTGCACTGCAAATACTCAGAGGTTCAGGTTTCCCGCGGGGTACCCATGGGTGGTTGCTGAACCTGGATTGCCCCACCTAGGCCAGGTGAATTCAATTCAGCCAATGGGGTCGTCCACTACGCTTCCCTGAGCAATCATTGAAAAGGCAGAAGTCCGGAGTTGAGTGGCAGAACTTTGGCAGAACTTTGGCAGAACTTTGGGAGGACCTTGGGAGACTTTGCATGACTCTGCGAGTAGCTTCCAGGCAGGCTGCATGTTCAGGAGGAGTCCTATGGGTGCGTGTGTAAACCTGAAACTTCTTCTAACTCTCATAAAACTCACTTGGATCACAAACCAGGCTTCACCGTGAATTCTTTCTTGCGCGGAGCCAAGGACCGAGGTATATCTATCTCCAGAGAGATCTAACAGTTGCAACCAAGGAAACAGAATTCCTAAGAGTGGCAAGGCCTCCCAAAGAAGCTTTCCCTTTCGGCAGAATGTGGGAGGAAAAGATGGCTGGTGTGGGAGAAGCGAAAAAGGAATCAGCTAAAATGTCAAGGGAGTCCTAAAGGCCAAGTGGAGGCCAGTGTGTATGTTTCAAGGACCCTGGAATCCCAGAAATGGGGAGCTGTCAGTCATTTGTAAGCCTTCACCATGGGGTTTTCACACTGTGCTCTTGTGGAAGATTGGGCGCTGGCAAGAGAATGCTCATCTTGGGGGCAAAGGTATGCAGGAGGTGTTCCTTGCTCTGGGGACAGCATTCAATCCTGCCTTCTTCCCAGACCTCCTCTCATAGGACACAAAAACGAAGTCATTCGGGCAGGGGCAGAGGTACGCATGCTCTGGAGGCCACTGGGAGAAGGGCAGAAGACCCTTTGGACTCAGAATCTTATACTCATAAAAGCAGAGCTCTACTACCACACAGCTGGCGGTGCTGTGGGTTAGGTATTGGGCTATTAAGGTCGGTGGTTCAAACCCAACAGCTGTTCCTTGGGAGAAAGATAGGGCTATCTGTACCCACAAAGATTTACAGTCCTGTAAACCCTCTATGAGGCATCTATGAGTCAGAGCTAACTCGTAGCAGTGGGTTTGGTTTGTAACCACTTAGGGAGGGGCAAGAAACTCTCTCCTACCCAGACTCACCACAGATAAAGAGTTTCGCTGCCATAGGGAATGGAGCAGGAATGCTGAACAGAGACCGTTTCTGAGTACCAGGTGCACAGGGCTACCTAAGGCTACTGAATGAGGAGAACTAAGAATATCTTCCGGATTCTGAGTAGCCAGCAAGCAGTCTACCAGTGGACAAAGTGTAAGATCAGGGGAAGAGAGCCTTCCGTGACACAGCCATGTGACCACTATCAGCTAAGGGTGGAGCAGGGCTACTAAGCCAACCTTCCTGCATCCCACCCCCACCTCTAATCCCGAGGTTATGGTGGCTGAGCAGTGTGGAAGTTGAAGTCAGTGGTGTACTGAAGGTAATAACAGGAACTCCAACCCAAGCCTGCTCAGTGAATGACTGTAAGGACACAGCTTCCTCAAGACTACTAACCTGGATACAGAAGTATGTCCATTCTTTGGGTATACATGCTATTTAATCTCAGACTTATTAGACAAGATACCCAGCATTCAATAAAAATTACAGGATATTAAAAAAATAACAAACACCACTGTCAAGAGACAAAGCAAGCAACAGAACCAGATTCAAAGATAGTCCAGATGTTGGAACTAACAGGAAAGATCTTTAAAATGACTATAATCAAGATGTTAAAGAATCCAGTCGAAAAGGGGGACAATATGTATGAGTAGATGGAGTGTTTCTGCAGAGATGGAATGTAAGTAATAAAATGAAAATGCTATTAAAAAAAACCCTCAAACAACCATTAGCAGAGACAAAATTCCTCAGATGGACTGATAAAGAGGGAGACTGGGCATAGCCACGGAAGGAATCCGTGAACTTGGAGATAGATTAATAGAAATGATTCAAATCAACAAAGAAAGAGGCAGAGGAGACAAATATAATAACAAAAAGCAGAGCAACCAAAAGCTATCATTTGACATGTATAAGAGGATGATTCCCAGAGAAAAAGACAAAATAGGACACAAGAAAGATTTGAACAGATAATATCCCAGAATTTTCTAAAACTAGATTAAGCTCAAAGTGTCACAACTCGCAATTAAACACATACAGTGACACACACACACCCAGACCTATCTTAGTCAAATGGATAGAAAACAAGCAAAACAAATACAAAGAGGGAAGTTTTAAAGG
>NW_022111320.1:42723896-42729202 GCF_000313985.2 Echinops telfairi
AGCAGATGGATTATAGGTGATTCATTTACAGCTTAACCACATGCTGTCCACTGAGTCAGTAATTTACAAATACACCGCATATAATTTATTTTTAAAATTAGCTTCTAACTTTGTAGTCCCCATATTTCCCAGTACAACAAAGGTCCCTAGTCCAGGTGTTAGTCTTTGAGGGGTCAGTGGAGGGTCTCAGAAGCTCTACAACCTGTGATGAGACTTTGAGCAAACTGTAAGCCCATCCCTCTTCCTTTAAAAAGTTGAGGATGATGGCCTTATTCATACTAATTTTAGGATGCAAAGGAAAATGATGACTGCTTCCTAAGAAAGAATGCAATCCTTAAAAAAGGAGAGTAAAGGAGAGGTAACTGTTCAACAGGATTCTAAAGAAAATTTAAAGTTACCCCAAAGAGAAGAAACCGGAAAGGTAATGCACACAATACAATTTATAGATAAATGTAACAGAATTTTATTAGAAACAGAAAAGTCAATCTCAGAAAGAACTCTCATTTATAGCTGTAAAACTGTTTGCTGGTAGAACAAGATAATCTTATAGTCTATAAGCTTTCTGTCTTGGGAATTACTAAAAGAAATACTACAAGTCACAAACTGTGACCTCGGTACTCTGCACTACAGTTTGTTTACCTGTAAACACACACACACAAAGAAAACTCACTGCCCTCAAGGGGAAGTGGATGCCAACTCATAGTGACCCTCCATGACAGAGTAGAACTGCCTCGCGAGTTTCTGAGAGTGTATTAGTTTATGGGAGTAGAAAGCCCCATCTTTCTCCAGTGGAGAACCACTACACTACCTGTAAAATACATATCAAAATAATATCTACCCCCCCAAATCTAATTTATAATATCTACTTCACAGGGTTCTGAGGAGGATTAAATGAGTTTATATTTTAAAAGAGCTTCAAATGCTGCCTGCTATTTCCATATGTTCTCTATTGTCCTGTGTCTTAAAGTCAATGTCAACTCCTAGTGACCTGACAAGACAGAGGAGTCCTGTGTAGTGTTACATGTTGCACCGAGATCTGGCAGTTCGAAACCACCAGCAGCTGCACAGGAGAAAGATGTGCTATGTACTCCCATAGACAGTTAGAGTTTTGGAAACCCACAGGGGTCGCTATGCGTCAGCACTGACTTGATGGCCGTGACAGGGTTTCCAAGGCTGGAATGCTTACAGAAGCACATCTGCCCCATCTTTCTCTGGCAGAGCAACTGAGACGATCACACTGCTTAACCCCTGCACCACTAGGGATCCTTACATCTTATATTAAGGGGGAGCTTCCAAAAGTTCAAAATGGAATCAATAAGCTAATGAAGTTTTCCATGAACTTTTCGAAGCTCCCTCAGAGCACACTACATCTCCAACTTCGATGACTTCTTCATGGAACAAATATTAGTAAGGGCCTTCATGAAGATAACTTCAATATCCTGATCATGCAGAGGATTTATTCCAAGCTAGTTCCATTCCGGAAGTAACAATAGGCCTCACTCCCTGTGGGCTGGGTTTAACGGATGCTGCCACCCAAGTGTCATGGTGGCTCCACGTTGGGCTGAGATCCCCACTGTCAGCAGTTAGAAACCAGTAGCTGCTCCTCCCGAGAAAGACCAGGCTTTCTCATCCCAGAAGGAGACACAATCTTGGAAAGCCACAGAAGCAGTTCTGCCCCGTCCCCTGCAGGGTCATCATGAGTGAGAAACGGGGCCATTGCAGGGAGTGAGTGGGGCTCCTTTCTGCTGTCACAGAGCACCACCAATCCGATGCTCTTCTTCAGACTCATTAGGACACGCTGCTCACAGATGGGCAGATGCCCTCTTGAAAGAAAGCTCCAGGAGGCCGCCTCTCCCATCTCTAGAGGACAAGAAGCAAACTATGTCTCAATGTCATTTTGCTCGATTTTAATCCCACTGATTTAACTCAAACTATCACTCGATTTCTGCAGAGGTGTTTACATAAGAAAGTACAAATCTCAAGCAATGGCTCCCCTTATGATTTTTGCCACCACACACACACAAAAGTCAAATGACTTTGATCAAAGCACCTTCAGAGTTGGGTTGTGCAGATGCGTCCTTCTACTTCACACGCTCTGTTATCGGCCGTGAACACGAAACCACCTTGCACGTAAAGAAAACTGTTTTTTCTAACCTCTAGAAAAGGAACCGTTCAAGCTAAGGTTAAAGCCTACAAATCATTCCATGCAACGGATCAGATCTGCCTGGAAAAGGAAAGGGATTTTAATTGTGCCAGCAGGGGACCCGAATGAAATGCTAATACCACTTTCATGACAACTCTCTTTTGTGGAAACAACTTTCACTTATGACTGAAACATTTATTCAAAGTAAATTTTACAAAACCAGAAGGTTTTACTGTGTCCAATGTGAACTGCAGTAAAATTCATCGTTTTTCTCCAGGAATGAAAAACATAATGACCAACACAGAACTCATATAAAGTATAGGAGCAATGCTGTACATGCCAGTGAAAATAGTGAGGGTAATGAATTTTAATTTGTGAGCTATAACAATGGTACTGAAGTGGCCCACTAGGCTGTGAAGACTGTTTCTCAACTTTGCATCCTACAATTCTGCATTCAACATAGAGCTGAGCATGCCGGCTTCCGATGTGCTAAAACGATTTAAAAATATGGTGTTATCCCTTTAATTGTTAGTAGCTATCTATTGACATTTAAAAGGGATGCAAGTTGAATTACATAATGTGAATGCTTAGCTTCCAATGTGGTCAATTCTAAGTTACACTATAAATAACACTTTTAGGGATTTTGGTATCAGGTGCCATCAAGTTAAACTCTGTGCGCAACAGAACAAAACACTGCCCAACCTTGTGTCATTCTGACAATTGCTCTATTTGAGCCCATTGTTGTAGTCACGGTGTCAATTCATCTCATGGAGAGTCTTCCTCTTTCACTGCCCATCCACTTTGCCAAGTATGATGTCCTTCTTCAAGAATTTGTCCTTCCTGATAACATGTCCAACGTACCTGAGATGAAGTCTCACCATGCTCACTTCCAAGGAGCATGTGGTTGTACTTCTTCCAAGACAGATTTGTTCTTCTGATAATCCATGTTTTTCCGTATTCTTTGCCAGAATCATAATTCCAATGCATTGATTCTCCTTGGGCCTTCCTTATTCTATGTCCAACTTCCGCATGCAGATGCGGTGACGGCAAACACCACGGCACCCCTTAGTCTTCGAAATGACATCCTTGCTCTGTAAGACTCCAAAGAGGTCTTGTGCAGCAGATGGTCCAAGTGACTGCTGCTTCCATGAGCACTGATTGTGGGATCTGCGCAAAATGAAATGCTCAGCAACTTCAACCTTTTCTTCACTTATGTTTCTACTTGTGAGGATTCTGGTCTTTACATTGAATTATAATCCATACTGAAGGCTATAATCCTTGAACTTCATCAGCAAATGCTTCCTCTTTGCTTTCAGCAAGCCAAGATGCTATCATTTACATACAAAATTTGTTAATAAGCCTTCAATTCTGATGCCATGTTCTCTTTCACACAGTCCAATTTTTCTGATTATTTACCGAGCAGACAGTACGATGAAATGATACAAGCCTGATGCACACCTTTCCTCATCTTAAACTATGAAGTATCCCCTTATTTTGTTTGAACAACTGCTTGCTGGTCCACATAAAGGTTCTCTCACTGCCATCGTGTAAATGTTGACTCATAGGGAATCTATGTTCTGGAATTCCCATTCTTCTCAATGTAATCTATAGTTGGTTATGATTCACAGAATCAAATATCATTGCAGTCAATAAAACACCAGCAAACATCTTTCTGGTATTCCCTTCTCTGAACTAAGATCTATTAAACATCAGTAACGACATCCCTCGTGCCACGTCCTCTTCGGGATTTCTATCAGTTCCCTGTTGAAGTACAACTGCAACAATCATTGAGTGGTCTTCAGCAAAACTTTATTTGCCAGCAATATTAAGGCTGTTGTGTGATAAGCTCCATATTCTCTTGGATCATCTTTCTCTGGAATGGGTACAAACAAAGATCTCTTCCAGTTGGCTAGCCAGGTAAGCTGTCTTCCAGAATGCTTGGCACAGGCAAGTTTTCCAGTGCTTATCAGCTTGTTGAAACATTTCAACTGGTTTTAGCGCAATTCCTGGAGCATTATTTTTTACTCGCCTCTAGTGCAGCGGGACGTCTTCCTTCAGCACCATTGATTCTGGACCATATGCTACCTCTTGAAAGGGTTGGATACCAGCCAGTTCTTTTGATACAGTGACTTTGTGTATTTCTTCCATCTCCTTCTGATGTGTCCTGCATCCTTCAATATTTTGCCCATAGAATCAGTATTCAACTTAGGGGTACCTATTATTTTTTCTTCTAAATTGTGTGGGTTCTTCACAAGCTTCTGAAGAATTTACCACCTTCCTCTATTTTTTTAAGCTTTAGATCTGATATGATTGGGTTTAAGGGAAAATGATGGTAAATCAGGTGGCAGTCAGGAATTAGAGAAAAGGGAAGGTGTAGGAGGGAGGGTGAGGGGGCTGATACCAAGGGTCCAAGTAGAAAAGAAAATGTTTTGAAAATGATGATGGCAACATATGTACAAGAGCGCTCGACACAATGGATGGATAGTTGGATTGCGATAAGAGCTGTACGAGCCCCTAATAAAATGATTAAAGACAGACAGACAGAAAGAAAGAAAGAAAGAAAGAAAGAAAGAAAGAAAGAAAGAAAGAAAGAAAGAAAGAGGATGCTTCCATAGCGATATAAATATAAAGCAAGTCCAGACAAAAGTACTTGGGGCCACATCCACTACACAAGAGAAGAATCTGTAGTTTGAACAGAAATTTAATAATTCCATGGTTATTGAAAAATTAAAATTTAATGAAAGTTATTCTATTTACTATACAATCATTTCTTTTTTTAGTTTCTTGTATCTTTTCTTACAGAAATAAAGTTCTTCCTGGGTCATTTTAATCTAAGAGCTCTTTTGCAAAAGAAACTAGTGGGTAGGGGTAAGAAAAGGAAACAAAATAATGAATCATATAAGAGGGAAACTCAACTTATTATAAAATATTCTTTCAGGTACCAAGCCATTCATGAAGTCTTCCCACATTAGTCCAGTTCTCAATGTTGCCTGCTTTCCAAACCCATATTGTATTTATAGTTTCTACTCTATAATTTAATGCTTAATGATAGTCCTGAGCAGTGTGCTAATAGTTTTATGTGGGTTAATTTTATCTCCTCAAGGATACTGTGCACTTTGAGTGAATGGATCAGCCATTGGCGTAGTGGGCCAAAAGCTGGGTA
>NW_022111320.1:42729302-42731742 GCF_000313985.2 Echinops telfairi
TCCAGATCCTGCAGACCACAGGGACAGTGGGAACCACCAGCTACTGGTGGGCCGTCACCCCCCATACAGAGGGACATATATGTAGAGGACATATATAGAGAGGAACATATATGTCCCATGTAGAGGGACATATAACCTGGGAAGCTTCTGAGAGTGAAAAGGTCACTTATTAATTTAATAAGTAATCTAAACAGTTGACTCCTTTTCATAACTAGTAATCACAGTAAAACCAACACTCTTCTAAATTAATCATCTCAAACCAAACTCACTGCCATGGAGTGCATGATTCACTGCAAGCCCACAGGACAAAGTAGACTTGCTTCTTTGGGTTTCCAAGGCAGTACATCTTTACTGCCAGAAAAAACCCATCTTTCTGTAGCAGAGGGATTACTGGGTCCAAAGTGTTGCCGTGGCAGTTAGCAGCCCAATGCAAACTCTGCTGACACCAGGGCTTCTTGACTCAGAGTAAAAGTAGCACAAAATAAGCTAATTTTTAAATGTTAGTCAAAATGATTGTTCATGTACATTGTGATCTGAAAGGTCAGTTGTTCAAACACAGCCACCACTCCTGGGGGAAAGGTGGGGCTTTGTACTCCTGCAAAGAGTTACAGTCTCCGAAGCCCCTACAGGCAGTTCTCCCGGTCCTAAAGGGTCACTATGTCAGCATCGACTCGATGGCAGTCAGCGAGCGCTACTTAGATGTGTGTGTAACATGACACGTACATATGTAAGCAACTGATATGTGTTATAGCAGCGCTGGAAGAATCCTGGGGTCATAGTAGGTCATGCCTTAGGCTGGGAACTACAAAGTCAGCAGTTTGAAACCACCTGCTGTTCTGCGGGAGAAAGATGAGGCTTTGTACTCTTATAAAGAGTCACCGTCTTGGAAACCCACAGGCAGTTCTACCCTGCCCCACAGGGTCACTATGAGTCAGCACTTACTGCACGGCAGTGGGACCGCAGCCCTCCAGAGAGCCCTGCAGGAGGAGTGGGTGCCTCCTCTGAGAGGCCCCAGCAGTCTGGTGGCACACACTGTTGCACCACAAAACGAAACCCACGAATTTGTACAAAACTGATAGCCTGTGCGCTCACTGGGTGTGTAAATACAACCTACCAACTGTGTTTAAAGGTCAACAACGAAAGGGGGCTCATTTATTTTACAACTTGGAAAAATAACCAGCCTCTTCATGTGGTTATTCTTTTTATAGCTAGGCTGACAGTCCAATAAAACTGAGCAAAAGAACATACATTGCCCCCCCCACCGCCAAAACAAAACCAAAAATCCATAGCTGCCTACTGCCATGGGGGGGACCATGCCAACTCGGTAACTCACAGTGAGCTTACAGGAGAGCACAGACTCTGCCCTGGGGGTTCCAACACCGTCCGTCCAATGCTTAGCCCACTGCGCCACCAAGACCCCTAAAGGATAGCGTATGATGTGTAAATGTCATGCAACCTAACAACTCCATGAATGAATGAAGGAGTGGCTCAAAAATAATACCACCTGAATCACCACCATTCCAACAGCACAGAAATCTATGCTTCTAATATAGTTTTTGTAGTTATCTCAAAATGTTACATTTTTTAATTATTCAAAAAAAGTTTAACTCACTCAAAAAACACTGCCATCAAGTCAATGCTGACTCATAGTGACACCTGGAGGTTTCCGAGGCTGTAACTGCTTATGGGAGTAGAAAGCCCTGTCTTTCTCCTGAGGAGTGGCTAGCGGTTTTGAACTGCCGCAGCACAATGCTTAACCACTACCCCCAAAGATCCATAAACCAGAGTAAATTATATATCCACTGCTTTCAGCTAGAGATGCTATATATAAGTAATCAAAGAGTTTTCTCTCAAACATCTGCTCAAATGTCACAGACAGGCCTTCACAATCAGTGTCCAATTATTAGACTGCGTCAACCTATGAGAGAGCTTCAAAAAGTCACAGGAAAAGCCCAGGTAAAAGATACTAGAATTTTTCCTGAAGCTTTCTGAAGCCCCCTCATATACTGTCGGTCACACCAACAGTAAGCCCCATTTTTCTTCTTTATTTTTTATTAAAAGTCACATTTGGGTCAAGAGATCAATAAAAATGTCAATGCTTGCATGGAAGGATTCCAGAAGGCTCGAGCGATTAATTTAGGGCATTTACAAACTAGAAGAAGGCCCATTTGGTTTGCCGAAGGCCCAGTTCTGCCATTCTCCTGAATCATCATATACCCTTTTAAGACCACAAGTCCCTTCCAAATTAATTAGCGCATCAAACCAAAATGAAGAGCAGTTTTAAAAACCAGGGAAAGGGGGAACCGATGACAAGAATCTACATATAGCCTCCTCCCTGGGAGGATGGGAGGCAGAGAAGAGGGTGGGGGGAGACGTCGGACAGTGTAACATATGACAAAATAATAATAATTTATGAATTATGAAGGGTTCATGAGGGAGG
>NW_022111320.1:42733196-42735357 GCF_000313985.2 Echinops telfairi
GAGAAGAGGGATGTGATACACACACATGACATCATGACCAGGCTGCTATCTGTCACCACTAGGATCCGCCCACACCCCCCATTGGAAAAAAGCAAACCAAACCACCGTAGCTGGGTTGGTTCCAGTTCCGAGCAACCCCATGATTCAAGGCTGTTCTTATGAGTAATCTTTACAGAAGCAGATCACTGGACCTCTCTGCCCTGCTGTCACTGGGGGGACTCAAGCCTTTCAATTCGTAGCCAAAAGCAAACCATTTGCGTCACCTGTGGGCCCCGTCAAATTCACCATCCCCTCCTCAAGTTCAGAAATCCATCATAAGGCTACTGGATCGAGTTTGTCGCATTTAAGAAATCCATCTAAAATTTACATTAGCCAAAAAAATATTTTTGTTTAATTTTACCTTTTCATCTGATGTGATGCATCTCCATTCCCTACTGCAGACTAAATAGGATATAAAATTCACTTGGGTATACTCGGAATTATAATGGCAATGTAGAAATCACATTTTGTCCTTTGGAAAGAGATGGAGTCTGAGCTAAGCCATGTTTTAGTCTTATTATAAATTTATTTGGTTTTTAAGTAATTCAGTTATGCTTTAAAAAGCATTGCTGTAGAGCAGATTTTAATTTAATAAGACTAAAACTTGAAACCAAAGGCTTTTAAACATTAGACAGGATTAGGAGTATGGGAACGTCAAGCCTCTCCAGGCCTAGATTAGCTCCCCCTGGGCAGTCTGAGTTCTTGTAGAACACTACCCTCCAGACAAAAAGGAAGTGACCTTGATTTAGAAAGCATAATTTCCTTTATGAATTACTTTTTTTCTAATGAGGAAGGAGAAACTCTCAACTGACTTCCAAAGAGAATGAAATGCTACATTACAACAAGTAGTTTGACAAGTATCACCTGTTTAAGTTCTCAGCTCCCTGGGGGAGGGGGCCTGGCAACACCACTTGAAAGTGTAAGTAATTTGGGGACACAATCATCCCCCCTCTGGGCCCTGTTCTGTATGGCCTGAGGGTGGAGACCGGTGCTCTGGCGAGGGAAAGAATAGTCTACCAGAGACTGTCTCTGCAGAGGGTCCCTGGGTGCTGGCCTCTGTGACCACCACCTGTTCCAGGCCCCTCCCGCCTGCAGGTGGTGTGGTGTGCTGCAGGGTTCATCCTTAGGCATCTGACCAATACTCTGCTACTATTCAAAAGGTTTCTCCTGGTTTATTTCTCCAACGTGGACAACCTATTCCTTCCTCAAAGCCTGTTCGTCTAGAAGCTCCGCTCAAACCTGTTCGCCGTGAGGGACCCTGCTGGCATCTGAAATACCAGGATCATAGCATCACAGCCACACACAGGCCACCACAGTAGGACAGACTGACAGACAAGTGGTGCTGGATATTGAGGATGCTGAGAGCACAGGGGACTGCCAAAAGGAAGTACAGCCAGAATGCTCCTTAGAAGCGAGGATGGTGAGACTTGGTCTCCTGTGCTCTGGGCAAGTTCCAGAGACCAGTCCCTGGAAAAGGACGTCATGCTTGGTAAAGGAGAGGGGCAATGAAAAAGAGGAAAGCCCTCGATGAGAAAGACGGCCACCAGGGCTGCCACAATGTACTCCCACAGCTGTCAGGATGGAGCAGGCCTGGGCAGCGTTTCGTTCTGTGGTGCATGGCGCCACGATGAGTCAGAGCCAACTGCATGGCACCTAACAACAACAATCTCTAGGTGACCTCACCACCCTCCACCAAGAGGCTTGGTTTCCCCTACCCCACCCCCTCACCCCCTGTCGCTTGCAAATTCCTAGATTAAATTCTCCCTGCTTCAAGGACTGTTTCTCTGGTTGGACCCTGAGCGAGTCAGTGCTCAAAGCTGTAGCTGCAAAGTGCACGGCCAGGTCCTGAGACTGGCTCAGCCTGGTCTTTATTCTACTGCCCTGCCCTGTCCACTCTACCACCCAGTCCGGAGTTCTAGTCCCACCTCCCCAGTCCTGGTGATGCAAAACCTTGACAATGCCAACAAAATTCTCTACACCTCCGCTGCTAATTTTATAACATGAGGAAAGTAATTACTTGCTCTTAATTACTTTCCAGGGTTTCGTAAGGGATGAATGAGGCCACATATGTGAAAAGCACTGTGGAGGCCGACT
Source organism: Echinops telfairi (assembly GCF_000313985.2). NCBI lineage: Eukaryota > Metazoa > Chordata > Mammalia > Afrosoricida > Tenrecidae > Echinops > Echinops telfairi. The sequence goes on from NW_022111320.1 coordinate 42,735,330, forward strand.
ACATTCTCAGTCCTCACATGTTATCCAC
>NW_022111320.1:42736043-42737522 GCF_000313985.2 Echinops telfairi
GCCCTCCCAGAGACCAGCACTACCCTTGGGTGGGTGGCTCCCCTTTTTCCTGGTAGATCCCCCTTCCTGCTATTGCTACCCTGGCTGAGAGCAGTGTGGGTTTCAGCATTCTTACTAATTTTTATCTTACCGTGAAAGAAAAGCATGCTGCCCAGCCAGGTATTTACAGAATACTGGGCTACTTAAATGGTTAATAAGAAACCCTATCCTCTGATTTCCTATCCTATTAGGCTCTCAGTGCTACTGCTTCTATGGCTATAAACGACCTGTTTATGGGGAAATCCCTGAACTGGATTTGGGCTTGGTGAGGGCACTGCAGAGAAACGGAGACACTGTCTAAATCAATGATGTTCAACAATATAAAATGTGAGCCACACATAATAGTTTAAAATTTCAAGTAGTCACATTAAAAGGTTGTAGAAGTTACATAATCTGGTGTCAATTTGTGACTTGAGAGGATTAAGAGTGAAGGGGTCGAGTCAAGTCTGTCAATCAGATCACAGCCAATGAGGCTTCTGTGTGGCCATGTCCTTCTCCTGAGAATTCTGGGAACTCCTGTATTTTCCTCTTCTCCCTCTCCGCTCACTCCCTTAGAGACACTCTACTGACAAAACACATGGCACTACACTGATAGACCCCGTGCCCTGGGAACCAAAAAAGCCATGTGGAGACCCCTGCCAGCACTGAGATGTTTACGACACCGACACCGTTGGACCTCCAAGACTTCACAGTCACTGGCCTGTGATCTTCCTGCATTTGATGTCATTGCATGTGTTTTGTGAGTCTGAAGAGGACTTTATAGATTGTTATCAGACATTTGGGGTAATAGCGGACATATGGGCTTGGACTGCTTTCTTAAGTACAATTACCCTTTATATAAAACTCTCTCCTATACAGATATGAGTTTCTATGGATTTGTTTCTCTGGTCTACCCAGACTAACACAAAGGTGGAGGGCAAACAGGTGAATAGAATTTAATAATTTATTTAACCCAACCCAATGTGCCCACAGGATTATTTTTACATATAACCAGTAATTCTTTTTTTGCCATACCAAGCTTGCAAAATTAGACACAGTTTGCATTTCTAGCGACATTTCAGTCTTAATCACCACAGGTGGTTAGTGGGTCACACCTGAGTGGTAGGCATTACAAATTTAGATCACAAGCCCCTTAAGGGAAGGGAATTGTTGTAGTTTGAGTCTATATTGGCCCTGCCGTTTCTAGTGTGGTATTTTATCATCCCAAGTAACCCTGGCACTCCCCAAAGAGTGACTGTCACTCATAAATGCAGAGGCACCAATACCAACCAAAGCCCCTGCCACCGAGTCAATTCTGACTCACAGTGACGCAACTTGGGCTCCTGAGACCGCAAATCTGAAGACAAATTGGTGCATAAGCAAATGTGGCGAAGAAAGTGATGGTGCCCGGCTATCAAAAAGTATAGCATCTGGAGTCTTAAAGGCTTGAAGGTAATCAAG
>NW_022111320.1:42738278-42739306 GCF_000313985.2 Echinops telfairi
TAAATAAATAGATAGATAGATAGATAGATAGATAGATAGATAGATAGATAGATAGATAAAATAATGTCTCCATAGTAGCTATTTTTCAGCATTTAAACTTTTGGGAGAAAGGAGTGGAGAATACAATACATCAATCAAAATTCATCTCTCTACTTTAAAAACAGATATACCGTACTTACTCATGTACAGCTGAGTTTTTCAGCACATTTTTTATGCAGTTTTTGTGGTAAAATTGGGTGCCTTGCCTGTTATTCGGGTCGGCTTGTACTCCCAGTATGTACGGTACTTATAATTGGTATACTTTTCCCTGGAGGCAGACTTTACCTCCTTACTCATTCAAAACATTGGCAGCACCTTCTTTTGAATTGTTTTGTGTGTCGTGCCAGTCTTTCATATAGTGCCCAATTCAAAATCCCTATCTTTAAAATTCTGGATAGCCACTTGCATGGAGCAAACTAACTGCCTGCTTAACAATGTGGCATGGTTTTCAGTAATTCAACCATGTTGTAAAGATGACAAATTTTATGTAAAAGACAACTTACCCCTTGCTGAAATAATCGGTTTACTACCTTGCCTTGTGCCTTTCGCGGACTTAATAAGTACTGATTCAGAGTGTGGCATATGTAGACACTGCTGGGTCTTGGGGTTACTAATCAGAAGGCAGGTGGGCCCTCCAAATGCTCTCAAGATGCAAGGCTGCACTGGCCCCACTGGAAGCTTTAACAGGTGGCCCTTCCACATTTGAGCATGTGTCTATGGGGCTTCCAAGGGCTGTGGTCATTTGGAAATAGCCAGTCCTTTTTTCTAAGGCACTTCTGGCAATTGACTACTTAACTGTTAATACCACCTAAGGACTCCTTTCTTCTATGCATACTTTAACAACAGTTCTACTATCCCCAAGATGGGCACTAAAGAGTGGGTGGGGTCCTCTCTTCAGTGGGCTGATGCACACTGCTTGAAGTGGGGGATGGGAAGGAGCTCAGCTGGTGAGCAGTTATAGTGTGCCAGGCTAGTCCCCAGTGAATCTC
>NW_022111320.1:42740120-42761850 GCF_000313985.2 Echinops telfairi
GGGAAAAATTGTTAAAAATCGGGACTGTCCCGCCAAAAGCAGGACACCTGGTCACCTTAGACTAGTGAGAACTGCCCTGGTTCTCTCAGCAATGAGGACCAATTTGGCATCTGTCAGTGGAAACAAGCACATGCCATCCCATGCTCAGTTGCCGATAAAGGTGAATAACCCTATTTACTCTGCTTGACTCAGAATAAATAGAGAATAAGACGGTGTCAGAGGACATTGTAGAGCAATTGCTATCACTCCTTATTGTAGTGCCAAAACACAGTCCTATAAAGGGAGCAACCCCAAGACCTTTTCATATATTCCCTTTGCAGAGGTATGAGTACACGGAGTATAGAAGTCAGGGCCCAGAAGCAGCCATAGCTCCTACACTGACGAAGGATAAGAGACCAGAAGTTTCACTCACTTTTACCCTTTGATGTGCCAATGTGTGCGATGTTTGAGTATCACACCAATCAAGCAGACTTGAAGTACTAATCTTCAAAAATAAACTCAGGGCAGCCCACTTCATATTCCATCTGTTAGTTCAATTTAATAGAGAGCTATTGCACATACTAAGGCGAGTACTATGGAAGGAATACAAAATGCTTATAGTATGAGAGAGATGGCAGAAATAGATGAATTCAAAACTGCTGGATGAGAAGCTCATACAAAGTATGACTAGGGAGCTATGGGCATGCCGAGTGGAGCCAATATCTCTAGCCTGCAGATTCAGAAAAGGCTTCCTGGGGGGGAGAAAGGGGAACTGATCCCAATGTACGACATATAACCCGCCCCACCCAGGGTGATGAACAACAGAAACCTGGGTGAAGGGAAACAGCGTACAGTGTAAGATATGAAAATACTAATAACTTATAATTTATCAAGGGTTCATGAGGTTGAGGGAGGGAGGGAGGGGGGAAAAATGAGGAACTGATACCAAGGGCTCAAGTAGAAAGAAAATGATTTGAAAATGATGATGGCAACATATGTACAAATGTGCTTGACACATGGATGTATGGATTGTGATAAGAGCTGTAAGAGCCCCCATAAAATGATTTTTTTAAAAGAAAAAAAGGCTTCCTAGGGAACTCCTGAGCCATCAAGTAACAAAAACACATAGAGCTCAAGTTATCACATGTTTTCCTTAAGGAAAAAAAAATCATTCAAGAATTCCACGAGAAGTGTTCTCTGCCAATGATATTCTATAGCCAGAGATTAGGATGAACTACTTTCACCTTTTTCCTTCAAGAAAGGCTACAGAGCAGGCACTCCTAACTTCTTTCCATAGTCTGCTAAGCTCCGAAACCACTAACTCACAGGGTTCTTTTGGATTCTTGAATCCCACTCCTTGCCCTATGGCCCCTCTTGGTCCAGCTGCTTTCCCTTTGAGGGACAACAGCTTCTTTCCAATGCTCCACCTCCATGTTGAATGATAATTTCTCTCCCTTTCTAAGTCCTGAAATTCAGAAGGGGTAGCCCTCCCAAAAAGTCACAGAGAAACAAGAAAGTCTAACCAAAGAAAGAACTGGGGGTGGCGATGGTATTTCTTATTCAATAAAATCTCATTTTCCCCAATTGTTAGAACTTTATAACCAATTACGAGTCTACTAAGAAAACTAAACTCAAATCGCTGAAGTGGAGAGGCTGAACCTGTGAAAACAGCTAGTGGTAAGGTATTTTTAGTCCTAGAATTATTAGACCCTTATTTCTTCTTTCAAAATATCAGACTTGATGAAACCAAACTAGTTCAGTTTATATAATGCCTCCTTTCTTCTAGGAACAAGTATCAACACCTATTAATGGAGCCTTATTATTTAAGATTTTGTCTATTAGGAAAACAGAGCTCCCCCACCCACCCACGCACACACACATATTCAAGAATCAACAGACAAAATAACACACCTCTAGCAGAAACCATAGAATTATCCCATTTGCTGTCTTGATTGTAAATACCAATTTACCTAAATGCGTGGCAATAAATAATGTTCATGTTTTGACTGAGTGCTTTTACAATCTACAGAGAAATGTTTTCTGCTGACCCATATCGAGTTACAAAACCATTACATTTGAATATGTGACTGTATAATGCAGTGAAGGCCGTGATTAATTAAGGAATAAGAATCATCTTACAAATGTTTCTCTGGATAAAGTTGAAAGAACCTCTACCATGAGAGTTGCCTCTCCCTAGTAAAACTGCCTGAATTCAAATAGGCCATTTATGAGCATTGCTAAGATGAATTAGCTAAATGGTCCACTAACCTCACCACTCACGTGAGTTCTAAAGCGTTATCTAAGCTTCTGTCATGTCTGGGCCAATTTACTGCCACAGAGGTTGCAGACATGGCTTGACTTTGTACCACAGCTCCAATTACACACTCTTCAAATTGGTTGGGTATTTTGTAAACCCCAAAGCACGTATGTGAGAGATGGTGGCAAGGTCATGAGGAGTCAAGAGCCTGGGAAAAAAAAAAAAACCCCACAGGTGATCCTTTAACAACAGCCATGCTTGCAATGCGTACAAATGGACAGTACCAGTCAGCAGTGACGAGAGCCTGGGGGCAAGGCTGGAGGGATGAACGTAGAACTACGGCTTCAAAACACACTGGCACACACTGTTAAGGACATAAAGATAAATAAGTAAATCACTGCTTTGGAAAAACAACTCAGAACAACTTCTAACTAATGAACAGATTTAGATGTTTATCAAATATATACCACAGCTATTTATAGATGGAGGGAATACAGATATGCACGGAGATGTGAACACATGGTTATACAGAGATAAAAAGATCATCATGGATTAGAGTGGATTTATCTGTCACAAAATAAGGAAGGATGGATTTAATGTTTGTGAAAAACCACCCCAACGATAAGGCTTTTTTTTTCCTTTTAAAATAAGAAAACATGCAGCTGTAGACCTGCTGCTGTTCTCCGAGTCAAGGAAGGGCTGAGGAGGACGATGGAGCAGGTGCAGAGAAGGCTGTTCGCAAAGGAGGTCCCTTTGCACTCTGCCATCGCGGAGCTCATGTGCACCGGGGGGAGAGAAGACAAAACGGCCAGACACAGCCCGAGCCACCTGATGGAAGCAGACAGGCCTGGACAACACCTCTGCCTCCGAGACTTGCCCCTCAATCCAACAAGGCTGGTGGCCCCCTACCTCAAGTGTGCATCTCTGTCTTGGGTTTGGGCCACATCCCTGGGCTTTGATACATGTCCTAGGTCCCAAGTGCTGCATGTACGATGATAAAACACCACTCCTCCTCCGTGAACACACATACACTCACACTCCGCAGAAAGAAAACAATACAAAAATGGTGAGCCACGGCACGGCATGGCTCAGAAGTGCGCACAGAATTCTGAGAAAGAAATGAAGCTCATCTGAAGTTCATTTTTAAAGCGGTGGGGGTGGGGGAGTTAAACAATAGTTCCTAGAAACTTGAATATGCCTAAGTAAGTTGGTAGAACGACAAAGAAGGTAGAGATTGTAGGGGAACGGGCACCAATGCAGAAAAGTCAGAGTATGGAGAAAGACACGTGAGGTATGGTCTGAACAACGTGACGGATAACCATGGAGCAGCTCTCTGGTGCCACGAACACCTGGAACCGACTGTAGATGTTATGGCACGAGACAAAGACAGCCTCTGCTTCCGACGTCCCTCCTGGCACCGTGTCTGTAAGGGCGGAACGATTAACCAGACATATTTTTAGAACATGGTGTCTCCTGTCTCCTGACAAAGAATCCAAGGCGGCTTATGATTACAGCAAAGTATCGAAGAGGAGCGTGTGAGATGAAGACAAGAGAACATCAAACGAGACCTTTGAGATAAGATGGTATCCCACCACAGACGTAAATGAACCTCAAGGGTTAGATGATACTTGATCCGGCATCATATTCTGACAGCAATGTCACAGAGAAACCAAGTCACACATCCTTTACTGAGCAACAAAATCACAGGAAACAATCATTGCCAAGACTCACTTTTGGAAGCTAAATTCAAGGGACAACCTCATCACATGGTTCATGGGTGAGGGGTTTCAAAGAGTTGTGGAAAGATGGAATTAAAAGAGAATGGATCTTTTCCATGAACCTTTGAAAGCCCCCTCCTATCAGGGGGCTTTGAAATACAGTAGATGGCAACTACTCTTTCTGCACAGAGCATAAAACCTCAAGGTGGTGTCAGTCAATAATTAAATTAACCCATGGGGCCGTCTTTGGTGTGCTGCAAGCAAAACACAAATCCTTGTGAAGATTTCGCCTACAGATAACATACATTGTAAGTCAGCCCAATATAAAAATTGTAGAAAACTTCATTTCTGTTTTAACTTCCAGATTGTGTCTTACAAGTGTTGAAGTTGCCCATTTCTCCTCTCAAAACTCATTGCCATCGAGTCGATTCCGACTCAAGGTGACCCTATAGGTCAGGGTAGAACTGTCCCTGTGGGTTTCAGAGACCGCAATTCTTTAAAGGAGTCGAAAGCCTGGGCTTGCTCCTGTGGAGCTGCTGGTGGTTTTGAACTGCAGCCCTGAAGTCAGCCGCTCATAGTAACTACGAGGCCATGGTGAAAATAAGGATTCGGCGTGGCTGCTAATGGTGGGGGTACGTGGCATCCAAAGGTAAACCACGTCAACAGCAGTAACACGGAAGCAAATTGCCGGGGCTACGAAGCAATCACCAACCAAAAGGAAAACCTCGCCATCCCTCAAAATTGCCCCTTCTTGACAATGACTCTCTGAGCAAATCATTTGTCTCAGCCGAAAGTTCCAAAAGAGCAGCGAGGCTGACCGAGAAGAAAAGTGCACACGGGTTGCCAATGCTTTGGCAAAGGGCTAACCTGTGGTTGCCAACGAACGGCCTAATGTGTGAAGAGTCGTTTCCCATACCTTTCCAGCATTGAACACTGCTTGTTACTGGCGCTCTGGGCAGACTGGACTGACACAATGGCCTCTGGCAACTGAGTGTGCCAGGGCCGCGATGGTGAGACAGTGAATTCGCAGGGGGAGAGAGGATAGCCTGACGGCCAGAGAGCCTCTGACAGCCAGAACTTCACCGTGGGAGCATCTCCACTCCGGTACTGCTGTGGTGCGGCGATCTAGTCTCTATTAGAACCTCCAGAGGAGGGCTTAAATTCCTTGAACAAACAAGCCAACGAAGTGAAGGCCGACTCCGGTTCACTCCCTTTATGCTGCTCCCCCCATCCCCTTCTCTCCTTCTTCCAGGAAAAATGACTAAGCCGCTGCTGAAGGAAAAAAGCCCTGAGTCATGTGAAAAACGACGTTTCAGATTGCTAACTTTCTTCACCAGCGCCTAGAGCAAGACATCTTTAACCAATTTGGGAGTATTGCTGAAAATGGAGGCCGGGGATAAAGAAGTCACAAGTGATTTTAATTCTGAACTGCAGCCCTTCACTTGAAGCCTTCAACTGATCGCTTTTTAATTGTTCTCCATCGGCAGTAAGAGAGAAAGTCTTCATCTAGCCTCTAATTTAATTCAAAGGAGAAACCAACACAAAACAAACCAAAAAAACACTAAAGTTTGAGACCGTACAGAAAACTAGATAATCAACTCAAAATGATAATGTACTGGCTGAAGAGATTTCCAACAGAGGCATCAAACATAATGTAAAGACAGCCAGAGGCCTCAGTGGGATGTACTTCATTAACACCATAAAACATTCAAGATGCTGAGTAAGGCTATGAGCCCCTGCCCTGTAATAAAGAGATATATTTAGAAGAAGGCGGAGTAGTGGAAAGAGGTTCTAAATACAGAGATGATTGGTTTGCATGTGGAAGATGTCAGTGTTTTGGTTTTGTTTTGTTTTAATGAATACTGTCCATTACGTATAAAGTACACGATTAAAGTACTAGACATCATGAGCTATCCAAACAAACAAATGATCAGTTCTACCCAATAAGGCACCTCTATCTAAATCAATGAACTCCAATCAAGGACCAGGAGTCTGGGACTCTGGCTAGTAGCAATGATGGTTACCTTTTTGGGAAGGGAATGATCTATCATAAGCCATCCTCCCAAATGCCACCCCAGGGTGGACCAATGGAAGGTTGAAGAGCAGTAAGAAACTGAAACAGATAAAGCTCCACATATGAACACAATACTCCCTTCTCTCTCAACCTCCCTAAGAATAACCTCTGAGGGGGGGGATGGAGGGGAATGCTTAGCTAACAACCCTCCTTTCTTTAAGAGATGAAACCACGCACGAGCACTGTGACCTGGCTGTGGCTTCTCCGACAACCATCCTCCTTTCTCAATAGCTGAGATGTCAGCTTTGCTTCCTTCTCAGAGGTAATCACCTAGATCAGTGGTTCTCAACCTTCCTAATGCCTCGACCCTTTAACACAGTTCCTCATATTGTGGTGACCCCACAACCATAGTTATTTTCATTGCTACTTCATCACTGTCATTTTGCTACTGTTATGAATCGGGTGACCCCTGTGAAAGGGTTGTTTGATCCCCAAAGGGGTCGCAACCCACAGGTTGAGAACCACTGACCTAGATGGTCAAGGTCCAACTCGTCCTTTCTTCTCCTGCCAGTTTCATGACAAAGGGGTATTTGAGGTACTTTCAACACTGTCTGCTCCAGCCAACCCAACACTGCCCTCAACAGCTCAGCCACACCCTGAGTCAGCCTCCCGTAAGCTCTCTCCTTGCTAAGAGAGGGAGTCTGGAAACCCCATGATGGTGCCCCAAGACTAGGGCACCTGAGAGGTACTTTATCCCTGGCACGCAGAGGAGCTCAGTTTTTCAGCTTCCCTTTCCCAATTCAATCACTGGGGACTTCTGTCCAATCAGTCTTGGAGATTTTAGCTCGTACATCCTCCGACCCCACCCCTATAGGCAGCTGCCTGGAACTCCCATAATACATCTCCCTCCACACAACTTCAACATGTTTCCATTTTCGAACACCACTGAATCTAGAAGCGCTACCAAGAAGTCTCTTCCACCTGGACCTCTCAAATGGCTGCCAAACTGAACAGTCAAGAAAGCTACATCCCCTGAACACACAATGCTTCACAGGGGCACAAAATGATAACGATGAAAGCTCCTAATATGCTACCATTATGCCCCAGGTGAGACATGTCAAAACACCCGTAGCTACTAGCTAAGCAACCCAAGGGCGTCAAATCAGAGGTACACTTGGAATAGTGAGAGACCCAAATCAAGCTCCCCATCACTCAGAAAAGGTCAGTGGAACTTCCCTGGGGCTCCAGCTCCAAACATAGCCTGACATAACTCTGTGTATCAAGGAGGGATCTTTCCACCTCTGTCCTAGTGTGAGCTGGGGCTACGAGAATGGTCTCTTCCATGAGATCTTTTGGCAGTGGTGCTCAACCTCCCTAATGCTGCGATCCTTTCACACAGTTCCTCATGTTGTGGTGAACCCCCAACCATACAATTATTTTCTTTGCTACTTCATCACTGTCATTTTGCTACTTTTATGAATTGGGTGACCCTTGTGAAAAGGTTGTTTGACCCCCCCAAAGGGGTTGCAACCCACAGGTTGAGAACTGCTGTTTTTGAGAAAAAACATACTCTTGAAGCCACACTGGGATTCTCTTGCATCTGTCTCATCATCCCTTCTACACAATTAATGTTTTCTATTTTGCCTCTCCGGTTTCTAAAATCCATTGCAATGGCTACACAGAAACTCACGGGCAAAAGTCACGATTAAAGCGTTCATTAAGGAAGTTAACAAGTTGTAATGTCAGTGAGAAATGCTCAGAGTAGTGGTTTTCCAGGACATGCGAAACAATTTCAGGTCTGCTAATAGAGGCCCAAAGGGGCATACCACTCTGCTGTCTCAGCCCGAATGCAATCCAGCTCAAGCTCTGCGGACTAGCAAACCCAGCTTCCTGAATTAAATGCCAGAGGCACCCCAACCCAGTAAGCATCAGCCCAAGGCCATTCAGTTCCATTTCCATGGGTCAGCAAGTCCAGCTTCTCCCAACTAAGTGAGCAGAGGCACCCCACTCTGTGAACCAGTCTCCTGCACAAGAGCACTCAGCTTTACTTGCTCTGTGGAATGGGAAGTCCCTCACTCTGTCCCATGCTCTGGCTCCTGCTTCTGCTGCTGCTCCTCTGATGGTATAGCTGTCATCTGGATCCAGGAGGATCACTATACAGGGATCCAGGGTCCAGAGGATGCACTTCACTCCTGTCTCTTGCTGTCTCTGCTTCTCAGAGGGCCCATTTTATACTAGCACAATGGCATTCCAGAGATGCCTAGGAACAATTCCATACTGAATCCTATCAGTATCTTCCCCTGCTTTCTTACCAGACTCGTGCAAGGAAAGGCCATTTGGTGAGAGTTAGAGACTTTGGCTAGAAAAGTAACATTAAATAATTTACTGCCCCTGCACCTTCCAAACAAGCAATCACCAGGACATGAAGCAAGCGCCCTTTCCTCCACTTGAGCACACTTCCTTACAACAAAAACTTATAATTAGAGGGTGGGGAGGGGGAGTCTGCACCAGAACTAGAAAAGCCGGAAGCAGGCTCTGGGGGACTAAAAGTGCCTCAGAAGTAGACATAGGCCCTTACCCTTTTTATACACAGAAGTCTTGGAGGAAAAATGTGTATGTACTTATTATGCAAAGTGAGACATACTGCATTTTCAGAGGTTATTAAATCTTATAGGCCCGACACTTTTGGACTTAAGTTTTGACTTCACTTATCAAACAATGTCGGGCACAGAAAGCTAACCATGATTCAAAACACAACTGTTAAAAGTGGCTAGAGAGCTACAAAGTGCGTTTAGAACTCATAGATGAAAGGTATCACACGTCCATCTGGATGGCACCAGCCTGGTGCTCTCAAGTTCTGTCCAGCTGCCTCTTGGACATCTCCTCTTAGTGGCCTCAACTGAAAACCAAACTCACTGCCATCGAGTTGATTCCAACTCATAGTAACCACGCAAGTCAGAGTAGAATTCCCCTGTGGGTTTCTGATACGGTAACTTCTTATGGGAGTAGAAACCCTGATCTTTCTCCCTCAGAGCAGCTGGTGGTTTTGAACTGCTGACCTTGCAGTTAGCAGCCCAACTCGTGGACCCGCTATGCCAGCAGGCTCCCATGCACCTCAAATAAACATGTGGAACTATGTGACCCTAATTGGTCCTCTGGTGGCATTCCCCAGCCAAGAAGTATCATTGAATGACTCCCTTTCTTCAGTTCACCCTGTACACATTATCCCTAAACTCTTCACAAGCCCATCCATTCCCTGCCTTTCCATCACCATCCTTATGTCCAGCAATGAACTCCTGGCCCGGGGCAGTGACTCAGCCCTGCTCTGTAAGTCATTCTCCACTGTGGCCAGAGAGATCTATTCTAGATAGCCACCTGCTTAAAAAACGTTTAATGCCTTCCTTTGCCTTCCTGGATGGAGATAACATGCCTGAAATGGCCCCTGAGGCTCTGCAGGGGCAGGCCTCTCAAGTCCCGGCACGTATCCTTCCTCATTCTCCCCATCTCTACCGTGTCCCTAGCAATACCAACCACTGGCTTTTGCCTCTGCTGTTCTGTTTGCTTAGAATGTTTTTCCTAGTCCCCTCTTTGCTTCATGTAATTCCAACTCAGGCTTGAGATTCAGGAGCACGAGACTTCCGGATCTCTACAAAGTCTAATTCTCCCATTACTTGCTCTCATAGTACTGTCTCCTACCTAACACTTCTTGGCACAGCTGTATATTTTCCCCTAATATGATGAGTATGAGCATCTTTCTCTCCCACTAGACTGTAGGCTCATCGAGATCAAGACTATGACTTTCTACTCACCAGTGCCCAGCACAGGGCAGGCCCTAACTAAACATGATCGGAATGAAGGAGGCCCAAGCTGTCTACAGAACAGCGACAGCAGCACTTCCCTCCACGTTGGGATTATTCGCGCTCCCAGGGTGACACTCACGATCTCACCATTCAGTTCAGGGTTTTCTGAAACAATACTCTTTAAAACCCTGCTGGCTGTTTTGTTCACCCCACTCTTAGGTTTTGAGAGACTGCAGTGAATCCATGTTCAAATTGCTTTTGACAATGTACTCACTCACGAGGACACGAGAAACACAGCTTTCTGACAATTCAAGTCGCTTACAAACGTAGGTATTTGCTAAACGTAGGTAACTGGAATTACGGTCACGTTCTAATAGGCTAACTGCCTACCATGGGTGACGCATGTGCTAGGTCTCAGGATGACAAAATGAGTAACCCAACCCATAGCACTGCCCAGTTAGTTAAGCAGCACCAAACATGCTATCTCATTTCAAATTCCTGACCAATGTAACTTCAAAACCAGAGTCCTAACCTTCTCAAGCAACTAGAGAATGGAGGTATGGTACTAACAGCATTCATCATCACAGATCGCTCTATGATGTACCGACTGTATATAAGGCACTATCTATAGAGCTATTTGTGTATTTCTGAGTACCTGTTAGAGAAAAAACCTCAGAAAAAAAAAAAAAGATTACTCTCTTCTTCCAAAAAGTTCTGTCCAGAGATGAGTGAATGGTCAGCCAACAATTCTAACATGGATTCTAGAACACGCACAATTGCATAATCTGGTTTTATTACCTGTTCACGAACTACTAATACAGAAGGTACATCATAGTCAATTCAACCAATTAGCCCAAGACAAAAAGAACTTTTGGGGGATGACATGATGTATCTGGACGTAGGCAATCACCAGAAGATTCCGGTCATGTATCAAAGTCCATGAAGATGGCTCAGGGGCTGGTCACGCTGTTCTGTGGTACATCAGGTTACCCTGGGTTCTCAGGAGCAGAGTCCACGGCAACAATAACAAAAGTCTCCGTAACCATCAGTTGTTGTTAGGTCCCTTCCAGTAGATTCTGGCTCAGCAGCCCTCAGGGCAGAGAAGAACTCCCACAGCGGGCATCCCACGGCTGTGATTTTTACAGAAGTAGCCTGCCACATCTTCCTCGCTCAGAGCAGCTGCTGTATTCAAACCCCTCTCTGCTGGTTCACTATCTCTGCTACCTGGGTTCTTTATACCTTCATTAACTTACTGCCTTTGAGTCCATGCAGACTCACAGCGATTCTACCTAGGTTTCCTGAGGCTATAAATCTTTACAGGAGCAGACAAGACAGCTCGTCTTTCTTCGGTGGAGCAGCAGGTAGGTTAGGATGCTAACATTTGGGTTAGCTGTTCAACAGTTATCCAGCAGTGCTGTCCCTTCATTATTACTAAATTATGCAAACAGATTGTAAAATAATTGACATTGATAGTATTTTAAAATTTATGTTAACTGAAATCTTTTAAATAAACACATATAAACAATCAAAGCTGCTCCTTTCTAAACGGTTCCTTCTTGCTTTTAAAAGGTAAAAAATATCGTAGTCACATCTATACAATTTACTCTTCTTACAAGCTAAACTTTTTTTTTTAATATGGTGGCCAGTGGCTGTCCTAGCCAACTAGAAGGCACTAAAGAAATGGAAATTCACTGGGCACACTTCTGAGGCTGGAATACCAGAGCAGGTTGTGGCTGTGCTGGCTGATGAAGGGCTCCCAGGTGAACTGTGCTGTGCCTCTCAGAGGAAGATGGCTCCGAGCAGTCCTCGGGGCCTTCACTGGCACATGGCTGCCACCCTTCTGGGCTGTGTGATTTTGTTCTTGTGAAAGACACCACTTAGGTGGAGTTAGGACCCACTTTACTGCAGCATGGTCTCACGTTAACCCCAACATTACAATTCTAAACATGGTGTCATGGTCTCAGGTACTTAGAATTAGCGCTATAATTGATCTTTGGGGGAGCATAATTCAGTCCATCACAGCGTGTTTCTTACTGTTCAAATTTGATAGCATGTTGTTTCAAATGCTTCTGTGTGTGTGTAATTTTTTCCCCAGTTTTACTTCTAGTTCCAATTTTTCTTAGAAATCAAAGAGAGGGAGATTTTTAATAGTTGGAGGTCCCCCCTACCCCTAAATATTTTATTCATTAGGTGTTCTCATCTTAGAAAGACCTTAGTTAATTAATTTCATGTCCATTACTCTGAGTTATGTTTTTAATGATGTTTAAATTGCTTTTGCTCCCTTTCTATGTGAATTCCATAGCTTATTTATTATTATTATTATTTTATAATATCAAATTTCACAGGCATTGCCATAGGACAGGGCTAGCATTAAGAAAATACCAATGAGCATACTCATTCCTTTACTCCCAGTCACCTAATCATTTCTAGTTAGGTCCCTTAAAACAATAGATTGTGAATTAATACTACTGAAGACCTATAATAATAGCCTATGAATTAACCACGAGAAGACTGAGATTCCTGCTGGGGCTCTAGATTACAATGGGAATATAGGCATCGCAACAACTACGAGCTGCCCCAACTCAGAGTTGCCGCATTCCAAACAGACTTCTAGGGAGATCGGTTAGCTTGGTTTCCCATTTCCAGACAATTATAGGCTTTTGAAATAATGCCTTAATCTCTTCACTAACGTCCCTTCCTCTTCATTCCTTATTTCTTCTCATTTCATATCATCCACCCCAAGAGGCCAATGTCCACTTTTCCCTGTAGTCAGTGCTTGGGCTCCCATGTTCCCGGAGCTCCCCGCTAACAACCAAAAGCACTGCCACCGAGTCCAGTTGGATGCATACTGACCCCAGAGGAAATACTGTGGGTTTTCAGAGCTGTACCTCTCCATGAGTCGAAAGTCTCATCTTTCTCCTGCAGAGTGGCTGGTGGTTCGACCTGCTCACCTTGCAGTGAGCAGCCCACGTATAACCCACTACGCCAGCAGAGTCCACTGCGCTCCCTCATAACTAGTGAAAAATTTGCATCACTCTTTCATAACTGCCATGCACCTTGCTCCTCAGTCCCAGATTCCTCCGGGCCAGAGTCAGAGTCTGAGCACCCTGGGGTACTACAAACTTCAGAGGGGTTGATTCCTGCCAAGCAAGCCTCCTGTGTTACCTAGTGTTGATCTTTTGCTGGGTATCCAGGAGGACTGTCCCAAGCCTTTTTCCTCCCACCTTCTTCACAAGATACAAATGAGCATGCAATAAAAATACATAGCACTGAGTTTAGATTCTGAAGATTCACAGACATTTTGGTAATTCCAGAAAGAAAGGTAGGGCGTGGAGCAAAGCAGGCAGTCCAAACAAGGAGGGCAATGTGTCTGAAGGCATGAAAGCAACAATGCCGCTGTCTGACGTGCCTGCAAGTGCTATGAAGTAAGTATGTGGGAGACAGGGAGAGAGCAAACTTTTGAGGATCCCAAGAGTCAGGTCCAGATGCTATAACCAATGGCAAAGCACCTAGGGACCTGCTGGATGGCTAGTGCTTGATTAGAGGAGGGTTCAGAGAGCTTAATCAGGCCACAGTAAATCCAGTGGAGTAAGACAGGAGGCCAGACACTCTGCTGAATGTTCAGGTACAGGAATCATTTAAAAGCAAGGATCAACATAGCACATGACTAAAAAGAGGGTGGAGTGGGGTCATTTATGGGAATGTTCAGATTATTTAACTAAATCAGTGAGAAAGGAAATGGTGACATCACAGTGGTGAGCCCTGGTTAAGCATCAGGCTGCTCACCATAATGCTGGTGGTTCAAACCCACCACCTGATCCAGGGGAGAAAGAGGAAACAGTCTACTTCCATCCAGATTCACCCCCTCGAAACGCTATGAAAGAGTTCTACTTTGTTCTATGAGGTTTTGGTCAATCAGATTCAACTCAATAGCAGTGGGTATCACTGAGGACAAAGAAGCAAGAAACTGATTAACTAATTAAAAGATGGCTTACTTTCTTATCATCTGAAGAATCACAGGTTCTCAAGTTGGAAGGGCATTAAAAGTGTGTCACACAATTGAAAAAGTTCTGACACCTAGTAGGATACAGTACTGGTGGCCAGAAAAGCATTCAAGACTAGAACTACATTGAAGAAACTTTTAGTCGAGAGGTGATATCTTGTTCTTGCAAAAGCTTTCCCAAGAGAGAAAACAATGATCAGAAAGGAGTGGAAACCAATGAATGAACTGTGAAGAATGCCTAAAATCAAACAACAGGGGGGAAAGTAAGTGCACAGCAACCTGAAAAGCACCAGTTATAAAAGTAAAAGAAGAATTAAGATGCACAGCGAGACAAACAAGGAAGGAGAAAGGGGGTGGGCACACCCCAACTTATGAAGGGCACAGTCAGCAACATTCGTGTTGAAAGGCCAATGGGATTAATAACAAACAAGAGACTATTTCCTACATAAAGATCAAGGGTAACATCAAAGAAGGAAGTTTTTTCAGTAGGTTGATGGACAAGAGAATAGTTTGGAAAGGCCCAGAGATAGTCGGCAAGGACCATTTGTTCATTAACAGTGTTTCCACTATTTTGCAGTAAGGAGGAACCACAGAGAACAGAAGTGAAGTGACACACTGCATTGTAAGAGGGAGGTCAGAAATGGTTGAATTCAGAGGACCTCAAAGACCGTAGACCAGAAATGGCACAACCAGAGCTAGGGGTGCTGCCCAGCATGGGAGGAAGCACTGCAGTGGACTTGGAGCACCCTTTCCTCTACATTTGGATGCAGAGCTGGAAGCCAAAGGTGGTCTGAGGTCTCCAGGAGGCTACATTTGGAAGATAAACTGTGGAAAATAAAGTGCAAAGACATCTAATCCCAATGGAGGAGGAGGTGGATTAGGGAAAAGGGTCTTGTGATAGGTTTCCTGAGCTAACATAGCTCCTATAAGAACATGTGGGTGGAGTTTTAGCTTGTCAATCAAGTCACAGGTTGATTGGATGGTGACATGATAAATGGCTTTCCAAGGCCAGCCTCCTTCTCTTCATCTCCCTGGTAAAGGGATCAGCGTGCTGATGCGTGAGCTAGTCCTTTGCCTCAGTCATGTGCTGTGCTACCTGTGGGCAGAGCCAACCCATGGATGGTGACACTGTGCCATGGATTGCTGGAGCTTGTTGCTCTGCTAAGGCTGGGCTTCTCATCTTCCTGCATTTGCTGCCCCACCCTGCCTGTCTGCTCCTCTTGCCTAAGGGCAGATTCCAATGCCTCCTTCCATGACCTTGAACCAGGGGCTGTGAGTTGAAGGACCTTCAGGATATCACTGTCCCAAGAAAGGGAGTTGAAGTGAGCCCTCTGTACTGCTGTGTGGACTAATCAGCTGTTGTGTTCTTTCTTGCTACATAAACACACACACACACACACACACACACACACACACACACACACACGTGTCCTGGTTTTGTTTCTCTAGAGAACCCAGCCTAAGACAGACAGGTCTGTAACAGTCATAATACCTAGCTCTATTGGCAGGATGTTAAAGGGAACCTGAAGCCTCACCTAACAAAGTAAAACAAAACTAAAACCAGCGAGCAGACACAGGAGTTATTTCTGAACAGTTTATGAAGCAAATACATACTAAAAGCCAAATGCCAGTTTAAGAGTTGAGGAATACAGTAAAAGAAAAGCCAGTGCATGAGTTTAAAAGTGACTAAGAGTGAAGTCTGGCAATGTTACGGTAGTGATTTCATTTTCACAGTAAAAAGACTGATTGACACTCTCTGTTAAGTGCAACAGACTAGGTTCCAACCACGGTAACCTTAGGTCCAGTAAACTCTGGACCTTAAGACCAGAACACAACGCCTCCTGGTCCTTTGCCATCCTCACAATTGTTGTTATATTTGAGCCCATTGTTGCAGCTCCTGTGTCAATTAATCTTGTCAAGGGCTTTCCTGTTTGGGACTGCCCCTCTACTTTACAAGCATGATGTCCCTCTCTGGTATGTTTGACAACATGTCCAAAGTACGAGAGACGAGGTCTTGCCATCCCTGACGCTAAGGAACATTCTGGCTGTACTTTTCCCAAGACAAATGTATTGGTTCTTTTGGTGGTCAAAGGTACTTTCAATATTCCTCACCAGCAACACAATTCAAATGTATCAATTCTTCTTAGGCATTAATGCCCAACTCTCACACGCATTTGAGGCAACAAACAATACCATGGCTAGGGTCAGGCACATTTTAGTCCTCAAAGTCACATCTGCTCTATTCAACACTTGACGGAGGTCTCCAGAAGTAAATTTACCCAATGTAACGCGTCCTTTGATCTCTTGATTGCTGCTTTCATGAGCACTGATTGTGGACTTAAGAAAGACAAATCCTTGACAACTTCAAGCTTTTCTCTAGTTACCATATTACTTACTGGTCCAGTTGTGAACAGTTTAAGGATATACAACACATGGGATAATTACATCAGACCACAAAATGGAGGATAACTGTACAATACTGAGAACTATGATCCAGCTCAATTGACACACATTTGGGGGGAACAAATTTCAATCCGCATGAAATTCCTCTCCAAAACCAAACTCGCTGCCATCAAGTCAGTGCTGACTCGTGGTGACCCCCTGTGAGTTTCCAAGACTGTAACTGTTAAAAGGAGTAGAAAGTTCAGTCTCCCGAGGAGCTGCTAGTGGTTTTGACCTGTCAACCATTCGGATCACAGGCCAACTCGTAACCACTACACCACCAGGGCTCCCTCAAGAAACTCCTTGGAGCTTTTAAGAAAGATTACCCTACATTAATTTTACCCTTCCTTTGTATTCCTTCCTCAGGATAACAAAATATCCACACTGGGGTCATGGAACCTGTAGAAAGGATCTCTGGTGACGTAGTGGTTATATATTGGGCTGCAAGGTCCAAAGTTCAAACCCAAAAGCCACCACCCATCCAGAGAAAGATGGGGCTGGCAACAGTGACTGTCTTAGAAACTCACAGGGGCAGTTCTACTATAGGCTCGAAATAAATTGGCATCAACTCGGTGGCATTGAGTTTGGTTTTTCTGTTTGGACCCATATAGGATAAATGTCAAGTGAAATAGCCACTAGTTCACTGATGTCAGAAATTGCTAAATATCAATTACTTGACACCTATCAAATTAACCCTCATGTACCATCCAGTAAATAGAGTAATTATACCAATGAAAAGGGGAGTTTTAAGCGACAAGTTCCTCACAGACAGTGATATTTAAGATGCTTAATATATAGCTTGACACGTGGTTATTATAGACAAAAGGAAACCATGCAAGCACTATGATTATCAGATATCATTTCCTACCCTTCGATATTTGTTTATACTAAAATGTGCTTACATTGTTAATGTGTCCTGTAAAAACCCAAAATGATAGACATTAATGAAGTGACGTCACTCAGGGTCTGCACTTTGTTCACAGGTGGTTGTGGTGTTGTAGGTGCTGTTGAGCCAATGGAGACTCATAGCAACCCAGTGTGCAGCTGGTAAATGTGACCTGCATTCATCAAAAAATGCTTAATGCACGTTTATGTGTACACATTCAAGATCCAGTGAAATTCTTCCGTGCTTCTATAGGAATTGTGGCAGGAAAAATCCAGAGCAGAGAAGTTTCTCAATCAAAAAATGTGTATAGTCAAAAATTTACAACACACTGCTAACTTATCATTACCAAAAATAGGTAACAGTATGTTTCCCCTCTAACATGCTCCAATATAAATTTATTCATTTTTTCATTATTTGCTCATTTTATTTATTAATTTCAACTTAATTGAATATCTATATTCTGCCAAAATTATTTAAAGCACCCCTGCCTTTATAATTAAATATTATAATAATAAAGTCAGTATTAACCTAATTTGGGGTTATAGGTGGACTATAAATAAAAGATTATTTGGAGGAAGTTGCTTCCAGAGACATAATTTATTATTAAATAAATCATTATTATTATAATTTAGGAAGCATAGCCAATATAAAGAATAAAATGAAAATTTAACATCAGTAAAGTGTTAATGAAACCTTTTACTATATTAATATATTTAATGTATGTATACTGGTTTTCACAAAATATGATCATATCATATGTAATTTTATATCCTTCTTTATTAAGATACTTTATTCCCTTCCCCATACCTTAAATATTATTTTAAAGGCATGATTTTCATGTCTGTATAATATTTCTTCGCTTATTTAACCATTATTGGTAGGCATTTACTCCTAATTTTTCATTATAACAAAGAATACACAAAAGCATCTTTGACTGCATCTCTGATTATTTCCTTAGGTTAGATTCCTAGAGGCTGTTAGAACTAGTTCTTCTGAGCAATGATCAGCATCTTTGTAAATATCATGACCTGAGGTTTCTGTTAGATACACCCCAACAGTGTGGGGAACTCCTTATTTCTTACTGTAACGGGCAACATAATTAGATTGACCAAAAAAAACAATAATCATAAAGATTTTTATCACACTACTTAGAAATCATTAGAACACAAAACTGCATCAGGACACAAAAGCTAAGTTCATGTGAATAATAATTTAACAAGCTTTCATCTTCAGCATATTCACAAGAAGTGATCGTGTATCGGCCACAAAGAGTCGGTCAAAGTAACAGACGTGTGGCTAGACAAAACTCATGGCTAGTGAAACTTTGCAAGGCCCTGGCAACAAGTGTGTGGGTTAAAGAAAAACGCCACAATGAAAACCTCCATGCTTTTTAAAATGAGGCATGTGAAAAATTTAGATGCTTCTAGAAATTTCATAGCCTTTAATCACCTGCATTAGAAAATAAAAGCAAAGAAAAGTGATATGCATGTTTTACTCAAAAGTCGGGGAAATAAAATTAAGCAGATATTAAGAAAGATCTAAGAAAGAAACTGATGAATGAAAAATCCGAAAACAAATGACCAAGTTGTCAAACCACAATAGAGGTGGTAAATGTAACCAAAATCTGGTTCTTTGTGAAGAGAAATAAAAGTGATGGACCCTTAGCAAATTAATTTTTCTAAAGGAATAGAATAGAAGTATTAACTTTTGAATTCAGATAAAATATGATCAACCTGCTACAGATAAAGTTCAAAAATAAACAAAATGGCTAATTTTCTAGGGCAATATAATGACCAAAAGTAGACAAGGAAGAAACCTAACAAAGCTGGTCCCCTTTAAGGAAGCGTGAGGAAAGTTAAAGACTCACTCCTTTAAAACATGTTGCCGACCTAGGTCACGTTATAGGTCAGTTAGGCCAACATGCAGAGACCAGGTAAATTCCATGTCACTGTAAACTGTGCAGAAACACAAGGGGACAGAGAAGAAAACTATCAGATTTATTTTATTCCTCTTCCACAGGGTTTCTCAACCTTGACCCTTTTGAAATTTGGGGGGAAGATTTCCCTTTTCCAGGGCTGCCTGTCCTGCACATTGGATGGTATAGCATCAATGCTAGCCCAAACAAGATAATTATACAATCAAAACAGAAAAGCACATCACAGTAATGATCAAGGGGACTAAGTAAAATACTAGTTAATCAATATATCAAAAACAAGTCGAGTTACCCCAGAAATACAATGATGTTTTTACAGTAAAATAATTCTATCAAGGTAATTACTCTGTTAACAAATTTAAAAAGAAAAGGGCTTGATAAATGCAAAACACATTTATTTTAGCAAACTAGAAATAGAAGACATTGTTTATAACTTTAAAAAGAAATCTTCTGGAGAAGCCTTGGTAGCGTCGTGGATCATGAGTTCAGCTGCTACCTGCAAGGCTGGCAATTTGAACCTGCCAGCCACTCTAGATATTGTTGTGTCTGCTCCCGTACAGATTCTCAGCATTGGAAACTCCAAAGGGCAGGGCCACTCTGCCCTGGAGTCACTACAAGTCACAGAATTGACTCAAGGGCTGTAGGTTTGAGACCAGAAACCAATGGTAAGCTTATTACCGTATATACTCGGGTGTAACCCGAGTTTTCCAGCACACTTTTAATGCCGTTTTTGTGGTAAAATTAGGTGCCTCGGCGGATATTCAGGTTGGCTTATACTTGAGTATATACAGTACTTAACGATGAAATGTTAGGGAAGAAAACCAATTAAAAAAATAAAACTTGTAAGCCAAAGCAGTATTGCAACAAAAAAAACAATGACATGTATATATCAGTAAGAAAGAAACAAGTGTCATTATTGGCAGATTTTTTTAATGTCTACATAAAGGGATAGGAAAACCCACCGACTAACCTCTCAATCTAATGAAAAAAACATCAGACAGGAAATAAAACATCAGATCACAAACAGAGCTATTGATTTTTATTTTTTTATTTATTTTTTGCTATTGATTTTTATTTTTTTATTTATTTTTTGCTATTGATTTTTATATGCATCACTAATATTTAATTTTAAAAGCTTTTCAAAGTCAATTTCACAGGTGTTGGGTTGTAGCATGTGACCACGATTCTACACACAGATCCCACACCCAGAAGCTGGGCTTGCATCTAAGAGTGTGTCTACAGGAAACAGCGGAGAACTGCCCCTGAGAGTTTCTGGGACTGTCATTCTTTGTAGAAGTAGAATGCCTCATCTTTCGCTTGTGGTAGTTTTGAACTACTGACCTTGCAGTTTAGCATCCAAATGTGTAAGCCCCCATACCACCAAAATAACCCCCCAAACGTACTGCCATGGAGTCAAGGCTGACTCATTGTGACCATCTGTGGGTTTCTGAGTCTGTAACTGTTTAAAGAATAGAAATCCCAGTCTTTTCCCCGAGGAGCTGCTAGTGGTTTCGAACTGCTGACCATGTGGATCACAGTCCAAAGTATAACCACTACACCACCAGGGATTCTTTCAAACTTGGCGAAAAAGAAATCAATGCTGTTAAAATTACAAGTTAAAAAAAACTTACAAGTTAAGACTAATAAGACAAAACCTATACAATTTTACATATTAGATAACATAAAATAATAAAAGATGAAAATATCACTTGATGGGAAGATGAAACACTCTAAAGATGTTATTCCTCACAATTTAATTCTAATGTAATCCCAACAAAACCCAAATGAAAATTTTAAAGTAAGGCAAATAAATAAAACATATAAGTTAGAGTCTTGTTCTTGCCCTACCAGATATCAAGCAACTGTGTGAAGGCAGAGGATAATTAAAACAGCATGATCCTAGTACAGGAATAGATGCAGGTTAATAGAGCGGAAAACAGATTTCAGAGACAGCCCAGTGACTTATATGGGAATTCAAAATTTAATAAAGGTGACACCCCAAATCGCGAGGCAACGATTAACTACACAACATTTGCAAAAACTACAACGTAAAAAAATAATTAACTCTCTCCTTCATACCCAGTCTCAGAAAAAAAAAAAAGCCAAAGTAATTAAAATCTAAACCTAAAATAGCACATGAGCAAGATCAGCTACATAATTTGCAGGGCCGGTACAAATTGAAAGGGCAGGGCCCCTTGTTCAGAAATCATAAGAACCCTCGATGGCAAAGAATTAAAGCTAGGGAGTGGGGGCGGGAGGCAAACCAGTGCGGGTCCACGAGAATCCTCAGAGACCTACCGCACATCCATGCAGCCAGCCCTGCATGGTAGTGAGTAGATTTATAATCTTTGGTTAGGAAAATCTTTTTTAAAATACAATAGGCGCTGATACCCAGGGCTCAAATAGAAAGCAACTGTTTAGAAAACAATGATGGCAACATATGTGCACATATGCTTGATATAATTGATGTCTGGATTGTTATAGGAGCTGTAAGAGCCCTCAGTACAATGATTCAATAAAAAAATAAAATACAACATAGGCCAAAATTCATAAAGGAAAAGAAAACTAAAGTTCACTACAGTTTGAATCCAGAGAATCAAGAAATAAAGGGTATTTGGGTACCTGTGAAGGGGCAATTTGACAACACTGAAACAGAAAATGGGTCCAGTTCGACCTCCAGCAGCTCCTCAGGAGAGAG
>NW_022111320.1:42762271-42763846 GCF_000313985.2 Echinops telfairi
GGCTCCTGATCATTACTAGGGAATGGTAAATTATTATACATATTACCGCCAGGTATGTATAGAATGAATGCACTACAAGAGTTAAAACGGATAGTGCAGAACCCTATGCCCACAGGCATGAAAAGCCTTCCAAGACATGTTTTTAAGGGTAAAAAAGTTGCGGGAGAATCCACAGTATGAAAAAAAAAAAAAAGGACTCCACAGTATGCTACAGTGATGGCATCTCTGCCGTTCTTACAAAATCACATATCCAAATGATGTGTTTCTATAGAAACATACGTGTGCATATAAGATACACAGAAAAGGTCCTCAAATACTAGACCAGGACACATCAATGGATAAATCTGTCCTAACCCAAGCAGCATCTTTTCTCTGGAGAGAAATGTGATTGGGGAATTTTAGTTGAATCTGTTTATGTGTGAATATTTTCTGTGAGCAATAGTAGCGACTTATTTCTATTACTAAAAATAACTTGAAAACATGTACAAATGAACACTGCTTATGCTGAAGATGAGTTTCAGCCTAATCCATTCCACCTGGCCAGCACTGAGCAATTTCACAAGCCAAGGAACGTGTTCGCCTTCTAACACAGGAAGGCAGGAAGCCCAAATATTTTCTAGAAATCTCTAGGGAAGATTTTAGAGCATTTCCCCTTTATACAAGCAGAATCCATTATTAGTGACTTCAACTCCCTAAGTCCCAGAAATAACTGTACTGCCTAAACTGCGTTTTATGTTTGTGGCATACAAACTATGACACTGTAGTTGGCCTGCAGCTACTGGATAGCAAGGTCACCCTAAAGCAAGCATGAAATTCTTTATGCACCTTCATAAGCACAGCACGGTGTGTTCGTCATTCAGATGTTAAACAAAACCTTTCCGTATACTTAAACACTGAGATCTGATCCTTACCATAGTTGTTAGGAGCTGCTAAGTCCTTAGCCACTTGTCCCACCCATTGTAGATTCAAAGGCTACCCCCAAAAAATCCCAGAATTTTTTCCCCCAAAGCTATGTATTTAAATTTTCTTTACAAAATAACCTCATCACCTTCAAAGTACTCTCCATTACACTTAATACATCTGTCAAATCTGTGATTCCATTCTTGGAAACATTTTTTTCAGACTTATCTGTTTGGATGGATGACAGCAGCTCCCAGTTTTTTTCTTCACCTTTTCTACATCATCAAATTAATGTCCTTTCATGTTCCTCTTCATTCGTGAAAACAAAAAGAAGTCTCATGGAGTGAAGTCAGGTGAGTAAGGTGCACAGGACAAGAGAGGCATGTTGTTTTTTACCCCAAACTGGCACACTGAGATGGCTGCGTGAGCAGATGCATTACCACGGTGGCAAAACCAGTCCCGTCTGCCACAAATCAAACCTTTTTTGTTGAACACTCTTACACATATTTTCAGAAGTTCTAACTAGAAAGCTTGATTAACAGTCTGACCAGGTGGAACGAACTCCAAATGCACTACAAGTGGACATTTTTCTGTTTGGGAAGTTGATGGACATCCAGAATGTTTGTGATCAATCAACATTTCACTTTTTTTGAAACCAGAAAACCACTCCTACAC
>NW_022111320.1:42764806-42766284 GCF_000313985.2 Echinops telfairi
GTCTTCCTTTCTGACAGTCTCAAAACAAACTGCTATTCTTCCAACCCCCATTGACTGAGCGTGGTTCCAGGGACAAAGGCAGGGCAAAATCCTATCTATTGAGGAGCTCACCTCTTTTACATGGTCTAATCCTATGATGATGAGAGTTTAATAAAATCTTTACTTACTGCTTCTTGCACCATTTTAGTAGCGTAAACATACAAAAGGATGATGTTGCATAAAATAAACCTTTCATCTTCTGGTTTACTCACTTAATCCCCTTAAGCTGGTAAACAAATTTCAAAAAGCAATACTCCAACGAATTACTCTCTGCTTAAGACTCGGCAAACAAAGAACTCTTACTCATTTTAAAATGGACTTACTGTATATACTCGAGGATAAGCTGACCCGAGTATCAGCCAAGGCACCTAATTTTACCACAAAAACTGCATAAAATGTGCTGGAAGACTCGGCTTATCCACGAGTATATATGGTAATATAATAATTAGTTTGAAACAGAATTGTTTGTGATGGAACTTGAAACTTCCTGAGACCCTTTGATGAGCTGCAAACTAATTATAGAATTGAAGGGACAAAAGTACAGGAAAGTCTACTTGCTGACTGGAAAGGCCAACTGTAAAACCCAAACCAAACCACACTATGAGAAACACAGTTGGAAGAAATCAGGTCACCATTAAACAAGTTCCCCAAATTTCTACAGTATCAGTTATTTACAACCCAAAAGTCATTCTCCCATAAAAATTACATTGCAAATAGCCCTCATAAACCCAAACTAACTCAGAAGGGCCTAGTTAATGTATAATGTATCTAAAGTGCTGTAACCAAACAGCATAAGTGAATGAAAACAAATGTTACAATATTAGTAACTAAACAAAATAGCAAACAGTTAAAATGAATGAAATCCCCTTTGTTTAGGAAATGAGGGAAAAGCCATCTTAATTGAAGGAGAAGGAAGGCTCAAAACCCTGTATATACAAATTCAGAAGGGGCCTGAGGAGCTGTTCAAGTGAGTAGATGGAGGTGGCCCTCAGTCTCTGTTCTCTCTCTCTCTTTCTCTCAGCCACTTCTCTGGCAATCAGCTCTGCTCTTACTCTTTCTTATGCATCAGTGATGGCTGTTAGCTCACAAAGGGGTTCAACATGAGGGTGGATGAAAGAAGAGCAGTGAAACTCTACTGAGAGAACTAGAAAAGAGCTGGAAGGTAGAGAGGAAGGCAGGCGAGGCAGGTATGCATCACCAGGATGAAGGAAGGTAACAGGAAAACAATACTGGGTCCGAAAGGCTCAGAACTCCATTCATAAAGTGGAGCTGGGACCTCAGATTCTAAAACTTGCCTTTAAATGGGAAAGGGAGTTGGGAGATGGGGTGGCTTTGTGAATGCTTCTAATGAGATTTCATTAGTTGTTTATTGATCACTTACTATAGAAGGTACTACTGAGAATATGAGAAATTTTGTTCTGCCCAAGTCATTAATCTGA
>NW_022111320.1:42766634-42832687 GCF_000313985.2 Echinops telfairi
CCTCACTGAGAAAATATGTAGCAAAGATTTAAAGAGTGTGGAGATTGAGTACCCTGGATTATCTAGCAAAAGACCGTCCCAGCAAAAGGAACCAGTAAGCTTGGTAGTTAATCAGCTACAGGAACAGGAGGCAGGTGGGCTGAGCCGGCGAAAAGGCTTGGAGAGAGGAGATGGAGGAAAGGTTGGAGGTACTGCCGCTAAGTGGCTAGCTCAGGTCGTGACTCTTGGGCATCAAGACACATTTAAGCTTTTACTCTACATGAACTGGGTCTTAGGGAAAAAAGAAAAACATGGTCTAATTTAGGATGCATCACTTGACTGCTGGACTAATCCAGAGTAGGAATGGCAGTGGCTTGGACTAAGATGGTAGCAATAGAAGCTGATGAATATGGCTGCAAAATCATAGACCTCTGTATTAAATAAAATATCAAGATGTGACACTATTGTTTCTTGACATATCTTCTGTCTAGGTCTATATTCTAGTGAAGGTAGTTTCCATCTCTCTAATTCTTCCCCCAAAGAATTCTGTACCTTTTTATTCATATCATACAAAATAGAAGTTTTGGCACCCACAAGGGTTTCAAATCATATTCCTTTTCAATGTTCTGTGATTTTTAGGGGACAAAAAAATGTCTGAAGGGGCAAGATTTGGGTCTGTGGGGTCAGTGGAGTGAGGTTTCCCATGAAATTATAGGACAGTCCATGATACACTTGAACGATGGTGCATTCTCGTGCTATAAAAAAATTCCTCATCTATTGGTACAGATAGGAACTGGAAACACAGGGAATCCAGGACAGATGACCCCTTTAGGACCAGTGGTGAGAGTGGTGACACCGGGAGGGTAGAGAAAGCGTGGGGTAGAAAGGGGGAACCAATTACAAGGACCTACATATAACTTCCTCCCTGGGGGATGGACAACAGAAACGTGGGTGAAGGGAGATGTCAGACAGTGTAAGATATGACAAAATAATAATAATTTATGAATTATGAAGGGTTCATGAGGGAGGGGGGAGGGAGGGGGAAATGAGCTGATATTAAGGGCTCAAGTAGAAAGCAAATGTTTTGAGAGTGATGATGGCAACAAATGTACAAATGTGCTTGGACACAATGGATGTACGTATGGATTGTGATAAGAATTGTACGAGCCCCCAATAAAATGATTTTTAAAAATTCCTCAGCTCAACTTTCCTGATGCTTTTTCCACCACAGCATTTTCAATTTTCCTAAAGCTTATTCCTAATAAGCCCCCATGATTGTCCAGAAGAAAGGATGGTCTTTCAGAGAATCTATCAAGATTACCCTTGGGCATCCCAACGAGCAATTGCCATAGCCTTCGAATTGAGCCTTTTTCTCCGGATCTTATTGGTAAATGCGACTCCCCCACTTATGATTCATTACGTAAGATCACTTTCTTTACTTTTCATCTTGCTGAAAAGGCTGATGTAAAGGTAAGCTCTTGAAGGGAGGTGATCTTCATGCAATGCTTTTGGCATGCAACAAGCCAAAAGCACACTGAGGCAAGTGGTTCACTTAAACTTGGAAATGTGAGATCCCAACGTCTGTTAACGATCATGTCAGTGGTAATTCTGTGGCTTTCTTCCACCAGTTTCTGGCTGTCAGCCACTTTCTTCACTCATTAAGGCTCAAGAAAGGTCTTTCCTTTCTTGGTTCATCTTTGAGGTCTTCCCAAACTTCCATGGAACAAATGTGTTTTATATAAGGCAGCATTCCCATCTCTACTGCACTGCCTGAAGGAAACAAGGAGATGGGAAGTGTCAAAGATGACTCCATCGTTTGGGGCCTGATGAAATGAAAACATGAAAAATCACCCAGCTCACTTCTGAATAATACGTAAATTTCCGGGGGTGAAGAGGAACACTGAACATAGAGATCCTAAGAAGAAAGCAGATGAACTAACGTATGGAGTGCTTATTATTTATAAGGCATAAGCTAAACAATTCACTTACCCTAGCAGGAATACCATATCCCAATCATCATCGCCAATAACAATCAGAGTCAAGGTTAAACAAAAACAGCGTCTAACGTTAGAGACTTGTTCAAGGTCGCACAGCTGATAAGTAGAAGTAAAATGATTTGGAGCCAAGCACTGTGGTTGCAGTTGTCATGTTCTTAAACACTGTCTGCACTGTCTCTTCCATGGGTAACAACATGAGTTGAAGGCTTATGCTGGGGATTGAATTGTGACCTTCAAAACGTGTGGGAATCCTAACTTCTAGACCATTGGGTTTTATCCCATTTGAAACCAGTTTTTCTCTTCTTGTGGTAATGAGGTCCTTATCAGTGCTAAACCTAATCACTTCTGTATCACAGAAAGGTCTGATGACACACAGGTAGGCGCAAGCACAATGGGGGAGGGGAGTGAAGAAGAGGGTAAGAACTGGGAGTAGGTGGAAGCCATGGGAAGACTATCAAGGAATACCACAAATAGCTGAAAATAAGGACCTTCCCCAGAGCTGATCCAGAGAGAGCCTTCCGGCAGAGCCTGTGCCCGGAATGCAAACTCCTAGTCTCCTAAACTGGGCGAGAAAGAGCTGTGGGGGCACTAATGTTAAGAGCTTGGCTGCCACCTGAAAGTCAGCAGTTCAAATTGCTCCCTGGGAGAAAAGACCGGGTGGCCTGATCTGTAGAGATGGCAGCTACTGAATTTGCGGGGCTGCTGAGCCAGAATTGATTGAGCTAGAGAGCACACAGCAATAAACTACAAGAGAATAACTTTATGCTCTTGAAAGGTATACCCATTTGTGGTATTGGTGTTACAGCAGCACTAATTTTTAATTGATCATAAGTGTAATTCCCAAGAGATCATCAAGCTCAACCAAACATTTTACAGAGAAGCATAATTCCAACCAAAATCACTGCCACTGAGTCAATTCCAACTCTTGGCAATCCTATAGAGCAGGGTGGAACTGCCTTAGTGCATTTCCAAAACCCTAACTCTTTTCCAGAGTAGAAAGCCTCGTCTTTCTTCCTCTGAGAGGCCAGGACTTTCAGTGACCTGTGGTTAGCAGACCGAGTAACTACATGGCTTCTCAGAAAAGCATACGAATGTAAACACGATTGATTTTTGCCTGTTTCAAACTATTATGACAGATCTTAGTTAGAAAATTAATTTCTTTTATAATACAAAAAAACCCCTGAAAATAACCTAAATGGAGCTGGTAAAAAAAAAAAAAGGAATAACTTTACAATAAAGCCCCATGAAATCATTAAATGTACACTAATTGTGGTTAAATCAATTTTTAAAATCAGGTAATAACATTTTAAAACAATCTTTAAGAGATATCATCTGTGATAGATATGTGTATGAAGGCATGCTGGTGGCACAAGGGGTTAAGCACTGCGCTGCTCACCCAAAGGCATGTGGTTCGAGCCCTTCAGTTGTTCCTGCTGCTCCTCGGGAGCAGGATGTGGCGGTCTATTCCCATCAGGACGTACAGCCTTGTAAACCCTCTGAGGCAGATTTGCTCTGTCAATGTAGAACTCTCCCGCTGGCTTTCTAAGACTGTATGTCTTTATGGGCCCAGACAGCCTCAGTTTTCTCCCGTGGAGAGTCTTGTGGTTTCAAACCCTGGCCTAATGGGTAGCAGTCCAACACATAATCTGCTATGCCAGCATTTTTCAAGCTGTAGGTTGCGACCCCGCTGGGGGCGTCAAACCGACCCTTTCACAGGGGTCACCCAATTCATAACAGGGCAAAATGACAGTGATGAAGTAGCAACGAAATTAATTTTATGGCTGGGGGGTCGCTACCACATGAGGAACTGTATGAAAGGGCTGCGGCATTAGGAAGGTTGAGAACCCTGTGCTACGCCATCAGGGCTGCTTACTCTGTCCTTTAGGGTCATTGTTAGTCACAAATGACCCAATGACAGTGGGTTATAAGTAGAAGCAGAATTCTAGATGAATACACACTAGAAAGAAGAGCTAGTTTACAAAAGAAAAACAATTTTCACTTGATTTTTTAAACATTCCTTCATTGTCTTTTTTTAATGGGAATATGCATTGTTTATAAAATGAGCAAAATAATAATGCAATTGCCAATCTAGAAATAATTTTTCTTAAAAAGCTATTTCCTTTATAATTTGTTGCCTGAACGCTTCCCAAGCTTACGGCTCTCTGGGTAGGCTGGATCCAAGCCTTCTGGGAATTGCTTCTCTTAGCTGGCTTAGATTTTCCTAGGCATTAACCTCTAACTGCACCCACAGCAGTCCTCGGGAAGCCATTTGTTCAGGGGAGTGTTTTAAAGCGGCTATGGAGGATAACGGTACCCTGAGTTATTAATTCATTTAGGCCCGGGGAACCAGCCTCTCTCAAAGTGGCGGCCTCAAGAAGGGCAAGCACATTATTCAACGGGAGTCTTTCACAATATCTCATCGGTCAAGACTTCCATTTATGCCCAGTGTCGGGTTTATAAAATAATGTGGAGGTACTAAATGTTTGACAGGAGAAGGAGTAATTATGGGCAAGGAAGAGGAAGCAGGAAAATACTAAAAAAGCCAGTCAAAAAAAAGTAGTTGCAGCACTGGGTCTTGAAATGAAATAAAAAGGTTGCCGCAGAGCGGATTCCAACTCACAGCGGAGCCCCCACGTGTTTCCAAGTAGAACCAGGCTTCACAGTGTTTATAGAGGCTGTGATCACCAAATTCGAACCCCCAACCTTTCAATGAACAGCCAAGTGCTCAGCCTACCCTGGGACTCCACGATCGTTATGAACACTGTCCAGCTGGACGGCCAATTGTCACGGGCACAAGACTCTCTGCATGGCCCCAGTAGGTAGGACCCTGCCCCATAAGGACCGCTATCAATTTGGAATACATCCTTTCCCTTTTTTAAGCGTAGACACCTAAACAAGGTGGAAGGTATCCGATCACTTCTCTTTATAAGTCTTTGATTATAGTTGTTTCTTTTATCGTTTGCTTAAAGGGAGGTGGGAAGGGAGGAAATGAGGAAGAAAAGGGCACAGGGAGAAAACAAGAGGTACCTGAAGAAAAGGGCCGAACAACAGAGGGGAGGAAGACGGCATGCATGAGGATGCCGCGGGTGGCAAGTTACCGGGGAAGTGGGCACGGGGAAGCACGGGGACACCACACGCGACCATCCTGATCTCAGGCTCTGCGACTTTGTTCTGCCAACATCCACAGCAAGCCTCTGGGGAGGAAGGGTGTCCTCTTCCTGCAGGGCTAGTTTTCTGGCCCGACCCCAGAAAAAAAAAAAATGTAAGGGAAAGACTACATAGACTCTTCCACCTTCTGGCCTGTGCTTCCTCTGGTACCTGGGTTCCAGGAAAGTCATTTACACAATCTGGTGTGGCCGGAGCTGAGCCTCTCTAAGGCAAGAAAAGAGAGTCTGCGCTCCTCTCCTAAATCATTACATACTGCGCCTCCGTGAGTCTAACATTGGATGACAGATAACTAGGGGCTCTTCTCGGTAAATTCGCAACGGCGGGTTTTCCTTTCTATGGGTCAAGAAACCAGGGCGGCTTCAGAGTCTGGGGTCAAAGTTATTCATTCATTTACATTCAGGGAAGCAACAATCGTTTATTTTTGCCTAGGAATTCAAGTAACCACACACACACACACACACACACACACACACACACACACACACACACTTTTGCTTCTTCAGGAAAGAGAAGGTTCTGTTCATCAAGGACTTTTAGTGACTGCCTACTTTGTTAAACACAAGGGCTGAAAATGATAAGAAGGGTCCTTGCTCTGCAGGAGTTTACAAACCAGAGGGAGACAAACAGATAAGGAGAGGGTAACATGGAAAATCAGTGCTTTTCCGGGTTTTGGGTTTTGTTTTGTTTTTCCCCACATGACCCTGAACAAAAGTACAGTGTGCCTTTTTACATACATACAAACTCAAGAAATAATAACCGTCACCCTGGGTATGGGGGGTACACTCTGACCACTCTGTTAGTCCTTTAGGCTCAGGTTTCGTTAGGTTTTAAACGGGAGACCAGGAAAGCCCGGCAAGTGGGCACAGTGTTGTGGGGAAATAGAGGCAGGGGCATTTGGCGCTGGCAGAACTCAGACAGGGCCTCGTGCGACTCAGTCTGTGCTGAGAACACGCAAGGTGAGCTAAGCAGGAGAGCAAGGGAGACATTCGGAGCACACACCAGCAAGCTTCCAGGCAAACGGTTACACCATGAAGCCTACATGGTTTCCTCTGCGGGCCTGCCTGCCAGGAGCATTCCCGGGGCATATTCTGTTGCTTGGGGAAGGGCAGTGAGTCAGGGACTGGGGAGTCAGGAGCCAGGACAAAGGAGGGGTTGGAATGGCATGGCGCAGCTGGGGTTAGGCAGGAGGGGGGAAAGGTCTGAATCATGGGATGACCTGATTTGCCTTTTCTGAAGGTAAATGTGGCTCTTAGAAGCAGCCCTCGGGGCATGATGGTTAAGTGCTCTGCTGCTAACCAGAAGGTCAGCAGTTCGAACCCATCTAGGGTTCTGCAAGAGACTCCGCTCCTCTCAAGATGTACACAGCCTTGGAAACCCTGTAAGGCAGTTCTACTCTGTCCTCCCGGGTAGCTAAGAGCTGGAACCCACTGAATGGCACCCGGCAACAAGATGTGGCAACTGCATTTAAGGAAGGATAAAGAATAGTCACGCAGCTTTGTGACAGGCTTCATTTATATATATATGCAAAGGGAATGGGCAGCCCAGGGAATACGCAGGGCCCTGAGCATGAAGGAGCACAGGCGTGAGAGCAGCAGCGGCCGAGCAGCCGCGGTTGCAGTAGCACTGCGGTCATGGAGGCAGGGCAACTCTCCTCCTGGAAGCCCCCATGCCAAGTGCCTTGGACACTTTACTTTGTTCTTATCATATGCATGGTATACCTTATTTCCCCTCAATCCTTCTAATAAAAAAAGTCATTATCATCCTATTTCAGAATGGAAGGCAGAAAGAAGTGACATCACTTGCCGGCTGTCACTGGATTAGTGTGTAGAAGAGTTAAGATTCAAACTCACATCTACCTCACTCCCAGTCCTTTTTTTAAGGGACTGAATTTTACAACGCAGAACTTCATTGTGACCTTTGCAAGGGCAAAAATCAGATGATCCACTTGGGAAAACAGGATGTGAGAGAGTAAAAAGCAGTAGATAACTCCAGCCTCCACCCCCTTGAGGCCCGAAGAACAAGATAGTGCCCTCTACCAACTGCTTTGATCAGGACAGGAGCACAAAAGAAGATCCTGGATAGGGAAGGGAGGGAAAAGAGAGTAATAAAAATTCAAAACCATACAAGAGATCAGACTTACTGGTCTGAGAGAACCGGTGGAACCCCAAGACGGTGGCACCCAGTCAACCTTCAAGCTGGACCCGAATCCACTCCCAGGAGTCAATGTTGAGCCAAGCAGCAGACAAGTCTGTAATCCTAGATC
The DNA here is from genome assembly GCF_000313985.2 of Echinops telfairi. Classification (NCBI taxonomy): domain Eukaryota; kingdom Metazoa; phylum Chordata; class Mammalia; order Afrosoricida; family Tenrecidae; genus Echinops; species Echinops telfairi. The sequence goes on from NW_022111320.1 coordinate 42,774,042, forward strand.
TAATTCCAGACTGTACTCCCCAGTTCAGTCAACCACACAAGATCAAAAGGTCAGCATTCCCTCCAATACAAAGTTCAGAAGGCAGGAAGGAGCTGGAGAGAAGGAGGAATGGAAAGGGGGAACCCAGGCAGGAAGTGGGAAGAGTGTTGTTGCATTGAGGGTACTGCAACCAGTGTTATAATACAAACATTTGCACATCTTGCTGAGGAGAAATTCAATATGCTCTGGAAACATTGACTCAAAATAATAGGAAATTTGGCAAGGAAGGAACCTAAACAGAGGATGTGGTCCCCAAGAGAGGATTAGTTTGGGATGGGAAAGAGGGTAACATGGAGAGGCTGCAAGAAAAGGCTGTGAAGGCAAAGGAGGCAAGAGGTAAGAAGTCTCAGAGAAACAGAAGCCGGACATCTCATCCCCAAAGGTTGGGGGAGTGAGGAGGATACTTGATAGATGTTAGTCATCCAGGTGTTGCCTGACTTCCTGTCATGAGTCCTTTTCTTACCCTTCACCTTCTACCCCACCTGAGGAGTCCTACTGGTAAAGTGGTAACGCATTGAGCTGCTAACCACAAGGTGAGCGGTTTGAAACCACCAGCCATTGCTCAGAAGAAAGATGAAGCTCCCTGCTCCCAGAGTTACAGTCTTGGAAACCCATGGGGTCCCCTCTCCTACAGAGTTGCTATGAGTCAGAATTGACCCGATGGCAGTAGATTGGGGTTTATGGTCTATCCCATATTACGCTCATTTGGAGTTGGTAATCTCACTGGCTCCAATATGAAACTTTTCGTTTTTATGTTTGTCAGATGCGGTCAAGTCAGTTCTAACTAATGGGCACCCCGTGGACAACAGAACAAAGCACCGCCGGGTCCTGCACCATCCTTGCAATTGTTCGGTTAGTGCCCATTGTATCACTGTGTCCATCCATCTTAGCCAGGGTCTTCCTCTTTTTCACTGACGCTCTACTTTACCAAGCATGTTTGTTTTGTTCTGTTTGGTTTTGTTTGAATAGTAAGAACCTTTTTCTTTGGACCAGAAAGCCTCAGGTACCACACTCCACCCCAGGCTTTCTCCCTGGTTACCGATACCCATGGGATTGGGTAGTGTTTCTTGTTATCCAGGGCCATGAGGAATGGGACTACAGTAGGCTCTTGGTACCTTCTTCTAGAGTGTCTGGGAAGCTAACGTTTTTCTTGGGTTTTCTAAAATGTTACTTGGTAGGGATACACTCGCATGAACTTAACCCCAATGAAAGCTGCTCCCACTGTGCCAGGCACCATGAACAGAGGGGACGCTGAGCTCCTGTACTTTCAGAGGCTACACAACTCTATCTCCATGCTTGTTTGACTGAGGCTGACTCCACCTTTATTGATTTTATTCTAGAGAAAGGAAGGGAAAAAAACTTTTGCGTCTAATTTTAATTCTCTGCAGGCATTTATGATAGTTTTCACTTATCTGTTCCTGTGCTTGTGATCTGATTTGCTATCTTCTTGTCTGTGCCAGCAGCCGGGTAGGCAATCACAAATACACAAGTGCAATGCAAGAACACTCTGTTTCTCTCGCTCTCGCTCTGGACCAGGTTTTCAGAAGCAGTACAATGCCATCGTGGAATCGGGCAAAGCTAAGTACTTAAAGGCAGAGCTCAAACCCATGACTTTAGCCCCATTTATTCCATGTCCTATTACATTCAACCAGCAAGCAGCTAAAGGCAAAGAAAACTTTTATCTTTAAATAAATTGGCTGAGGATTTAGATGGGTTTGTAAACGAATAGAGCTGGGCACCTTGGAAGACTAAACACCAAGTCACTTGGACCTACTCAAATACGATTCTCCATACTCAGCCCTAAAAGAAACAGGAAAGGGAAGTGTATATGGGATGATTCATTCACCCTGCACTACTTCAGCTGGAAATTTCAATATGCCCTCAAAGATGAGCCTTAGCTGATTATCAGAACGCTGAAATATGAATTCACAGTATTCCTAGGAAAGTTGACATTCGGATAAAGATGAGGTCAGATGATTCAAGGAAATTACCTTGTTTTTCAACCTGAAAAAAAGTTAAGAGAAACATTTATACAAATCTTCCTGTTTCTGAATTCTTTTGCTTTAATTTTTGACTCTTTCAGGCACATGCATGGAGCCAGTAACCAAGTGGAAATCCTTGATGTAAAAAACTCCTGGGTAGAGTGTTTCACAAGCGCCAAGGTATGGAGAGAAGAGGCCCAGGAGAACAGGTCTGTGTCAGTTTTTCCAAGAAGACACTACTCCCCACATTGAGCTCAGCCTTGCGGGTGTCGACTGCTTCTAAATGCTACCACTGTAACTCTGGCCAACAAAACTGGACTACTATGTCCTGGCTTCAGAGAGAAAAATTTTAAATCAAAATCCTAAAACCAAACCCACTGCCATCGAGGCATTCTGATTAATGGGAACTCGACATCGGGTTTCCAAGGCTGTAGCAGACAGCCTCAGCTTTCTCCCACAGAAAGGCTGATGGGTTTGAAACTCCAACCTTGCAGTTAGCAGTCCAATGCTTACCTGACAACACCGTCAGGCCTCCATATTCAATAAGGGTCAATCAAAATCTTTTATATCTTTCCACACCCCGCTAAAAAAATCGTCAAAAGTAGACAATCTTTCACAAGTGGCTATCTTTCTCTAAGGCTGTGGCTTGGATCCTGCAGGCCAGATAAAGCCTACCAAAGATGGACAGAAGGGTGGACAGAAAAGGAGGATAGCAGAGACCCCTCATATTTCTTCCGAAATGCTTCTTTGTTTTCTGTAATACCTTCTTCACTCTATTAGCAAGAATCATATGACTGTGGGAACTTTCTAAGTCCCCATTACTATTTTAAGAAATCTCTCAGCAGTCCAAATGGTCAACATGTGGAGCTGATAACTGAAGGGTGTCAAGTTCAAGTACACTGAGAGGTGCCTCTGAAGAAAAGACTGGCATTCCCTTCCTAAAAGCCCTCCAGAGTATATTCTACTCCGCCATACATGAGCTCACCAGGAATTTGGAATCAGCTGAGCAGCAATGGGTAGGCTGTTTGGTTAGCTGGTTGGAATTACTACTTTATAGTCCTATAAAGTTTATTTTGAGACAGTGGCAACAGTTCATCTTAATCTGGCTATTCAGAAGCTTTACAAATACCACTGAAACTCCCCTCCCCCTATTTCACTATAGAGCCAAACATGACTAATGACTTGTCCAGCATAATCAAAGTAATGTTTTTTGGCAGGTGATTTATAATTCACTGCAGTTAAGTAATTAGTAAAAATGCATTAACAACGAATTAACACAATTGCATTATACAGGTAGTTACACTTGAAAGCGGTACTAAAAGTGATGTAAGACAAGTAAATTTTAATTTGGAACATCAAATTACACATCAATTGCCACCTTTCAAACCAATCTTCCATAAAGTGATTTCTATTGTATTAATCAAAAAACACAGTTAACGGTGGAAGCTGTTGTCCAGGGATGTGGTGGCTCTACTGCTTTTTGTTTAATTTGGACTGCCGATGTTATTAAAAGGAAACGTCTCTAGCCATCAGAAACGAGGAGGAGGAAATTGGACCCTATGCAAGGGAAACACAGATCACACATTGCTAGTCAAGTGCATTGCTTATAGTACTAAAACGTGTAGTCATGTACAAGGATTGGTTAGATTCTGGGAGATGCTCCACAGCGAGGGGTGTTCATCCACCTTCCTCAGACAGGCCACAAGCTGCGCAGCCGGCAGAGCTATAAGGGTGGGCAGCTATTTTAGGAGAGAAGCTTCCTGTTCTTTGATGTATGCCCACCAGCACTAAAATAACTACGGTAAGTTTAATGACCAGAACTGATTCACCATAGGAGTGCTGTATGATTTCTGCCCCTCCCCTGGAACCGACTGAAACACACCTCAGATCAGTCTTTGTAGACAATGAATTCCAATTCTCAATCCTATCCTCTCAGGTCTCAGTTCACTGATTTCGTTTTCAATCTTAACAAATTTAGTTAGTGACTTTCAGAGCTTTGAAATGTAATTGTTTTTCCAGTGGAGTTCAATGATAAAGACTTCCTTCTGGTAGGCTGTTCAATGATCGCCTACTTTGTATTTTTATTTAATGATCGCCTACTTTGTATTTTTATTTAACTAAGTACACATGGATATTTGACAAAGCTCTTTAATAAAAAACCATAAAGGCTCACCTTACCCCTTCCCCAAAAGCCACACACACAAGCAAGCAAGCAAACTTACAAAAATAAGGTAACAATTTATAATGCTCAGAAGCCCTTCCCTCTGGGATCTGCTTCCCTCCTTTTTCTCGAGCCTTCCCCTTAGACTGACTTGAGATGTCCCTGCTATCTGACAACGCATAGGCACGTTCTCTTTTCTTAGAAGCATTGTGAAGCCAAGACTGTCTTTTTCCAGAAAATAACATTAGAATCAGCCTCAAAGGAGAAGTAAAATTTTGAATGTCTATAGCCAAACAGCACTAACTACAAATTCTGCTTCTGTGGTCCACTAAGAAAAATGAATGACGAACAAAAACAGCAAGTTGGGAAAAAAAGGGGACGCTTTCACTCCATCGCTCCAAGGCTTGCCTTTCCCTCTATTTTATCACACCCAGCCAGCAGGGTTAGACTGTGTCCTCTTGGGTAAGACTGGGTTACAGGCTTTATCTACAAGCTGCATACGTGTCTTAGACTTGCGGTTCCTACATCTTACACATAGATGCAAAGGAATGATATGCTCCAATCGCTTATAGTTCACACAACCAGTCCAGCATCCTAGTCTCCCTGTATAGAGCAGCAAGCACATGGCTGTAAAGAGAACGCCCTTTCCCCGGGCAGAGTTGTGATGAAGAGTGAGAAAATGCAGCAGAAATCCCAAACAAAATGACCATCACCGTGAAGCCTCTTCCGACACATTTCGATATCAAGGTGAAAAGAAAAAGCTCCTGAATGAAACCGCTAAATTTAATGACCAAGTTATTTATAATACTGCTGAGATTATGTACTATCGAGTCAGTCCGACTCAAGGCTGCCCAAAATGAAACATTGCCTGGGTCCGCTGTCATCCTCACGGTGTGGTTATGTGTTAGTCCATTGTTACAGCCTCTCTATCAGTTCATCTCATTGAAAAATCTTCCTCTTGTGTAGGAGGCCTGGTAGGGCTTGATCAAGGGCAATGTAAGCGAGAGGAATTACTGAAACACAATGAAGGCTGAGCATGATAGTGGGACAAGAAGAAAGTAAAAGGAATTAGAGGAAAGAACTAGGAGGCAAAGGGTATTGACAGAGGTCTACATACAGGCCTGTACATATGTAAATATATTTCTATATGAGGATGGGGAAATAGATCTATGTGCATATATTTATAAGTTTAGTATTAAGGTAGCAGATGGACATTGGGCCTCTACTCAAGTCCCCCTTCAATGCAAGAACACTTTGTTCTATTAAACTGGCATTCCATGATGCTCACCTTCCCATTGCTGAAGACAAAGTGGGTGCATAAGCAAAAGTGGTGAAGAAAACTGATGGTGCTCAGCTATCAAAAGATATAGGGTCTGGGGTCTTAAAGGTTTGAAGATAAAAAAGTGGCCATCTAGCTTGTTTGAAGCAACAAAGCCCACATGGAAGGTGCATTCCAGCCTGTGTGATCACGAGGTGTCGATGGGATCAGGTATCTGGCATCAAAGAACAAAAAAATCTTATCATTGTGAATGAGGGGGAGTGTGGAGTGGAGACCCAAAGCCCATCTGTAGGCAACTGGACTTCCCCTTACAGAAGGGTCGTGGGGAGCATATCAGCCAGTCAGGGTGCAGTATAGCAACGATGAAACAGACAACTTTCCTCTAGTTCTGTAATGCTTCCTCCCCCCCACTATCATGATCCCAATCCTACCTTACAAATCCGGCTAGAACAGAGGATGGAAAGTGGAACAGATAAGAGCTGGAAACACAGGGAATCCAGGACAGATAAACCCCTCAGGGCCAATAATGAGGGGCGGGGTTCCCGGGGGGTTAGGGGACGGTTGGGTTGGAAGGGGGGACCCATTCCCAGGGTTTTCCTTTTACCCCCCTCCCTGGGAGACATACAACAGAAAAGTGGGTGAAGGGAGACATCAGACTGTGTAAGAATGACAAAATAATAATAATTTATAAATTACCAAGGGTTTGTGAGAGGAGGGGGCATGGAGGGACGGGAAAAATGAGGAGCTGATACCAAGGGCTCAAGGAAAAAGAAAATGCTTTGAGAATGATGATGGCAATAAATGTTGAAATGCGCTTGACACAATGTATGTATGGATGGATGGCTCTAAGAGTTGTACCAGCCCCCAATAAAATGATTTGAAAAAAGAAAATAAAAATCTCCCTCTTTTTCTGTGATCCTCCGCTCGACCGACATGATGATGATGTACTCTTCCAGGTGCTGATCTCTCTTGACAGCATGTCCAAAATACATGCGGCCAAAGCCTCACCATCTTCGCTTCCAAGGGGCATCGGAGCTATACTGCTGCTAAAAAGGGTGTGTTTGCTCTTCAGAGGCTCCATGGCACTTTCAGTATACTCTGCCAACACCTTAACTCAAATGCATCAGTCCTTCTGAGGTCTTCCTTACTCCTTGAAAATATGAATTGAACACACTCGTGATGGGGTCAGGCACACCTTAGTCCTCAAAATGACATCGCTGCTCTCCAACACTTGAAAGAGGACTTGTGCAACCAATTTGCCCTAAGCAATTTGTCATTTGTATTCAAGACAAAAAAAGTAAAAGGGCCCCTTAATTTATATTAAAAGATAAGTGCACTGGTTTGCTTGTGAAAGGTCGCGGTCGTGATGATCCTATGAAGCTGTTCTACCCTGCACACATGGGGTCAACATGAGTTTAAAGTGATTCCGCAGAAATTGCTTTGCTTTCTTTGATTCCATTAATCCAATGGTATCTAAAACATGGGAGAGAAAGAATGATTCCACTTTTTAAAGAAGAAAAAAGTTCAACTCAGTATTACTCATCAGCTGCTCTTATCATAAAAGGGTGTTATAAAAACTGAAATATGACCCTGACAATTGAGTCATACCTGCTTACACCCAATGGTAAACAACCAACTGGCAAAATGATCGTACCAATTATGTCGGCTCCACACCCACCAAAGCCAAACCAATTGCCCTGGAATCAATACCAACTCATGGTGACCCCTGTATTGCAGAGTGAGGATTGAGAATTACCCCAGAAGGTTTTCTTGACTGAAACTAGGAGTCAAAATCACCTCGGAAGCCCCTCACAACAATGGTTAAGGAAAAGGATCTTCAGTCATGCTTCAGCAGCACCTCTGGTTAGGTTCGACCTGCCAACCTTTAGGTTAGAAGTTCAGCACAAATCATTTGAGCCATCCAGAGACAAAAAATATTCATAATGAAGAACCTCCTTTATGCGAGGTACTATACAAAATGCTTTCATATCCAATAACTCCTTAGATCCTTAAACTTCTCCAGGTGTGCAAAGGAGAAAACAGGCTTCTAAAAAACGTCAGAGGTTTGCCTGTGTCACTCAGGTAAAAAGTGGCCCAGGCAGGTCTGGAGCCTCAGTGTCAAGACCAATCTCTTTCCTCTAAAATTAAAGTGCATGCGGTTTCCTTTCCTATCCCTGAATGTCAGATGTTAATTAAGCTATACCGACACAACATTGACAATGCAATCAGGTTATTCTATCAGATGATTGTGAAAATCTGTACTTTTATTTTTCTAGTAACAGAACCTTTAAAATTTTTTTTAATTGTTGTGAATTAGGTAAAGGTTTACAGTGCAAGTCAGCAGTTTTACGTCCAATCGTTTGTACACATCTTGTTTCAACCATGTACAGTCAACTTCTCCCACTTCCTCCCTGGGTCTCCTGTTTCCATCTCTCCTTTCCTGACCCTCTGAACTTTGTCCTTGGGTAAAGTCTGTCCTTTTGATCTGGCGTGGTTGATGATTCTATCATGGGGGTGAGGGTTCAGTTCCACACCTAAAGGCTGACTAAGGGGCATAGTCTCAGGGTTGGGACAGACTCTCCCACACTCTTTTCTAAGTGAGAAAAGCAAATGAGGAGGGGAGAAGAAAACTAAACTAAGAAATAACCAAGGTTTAATTTCTGGTCCATACATCTTTTCGTAATTCAATTAAGCTAATGCTTTTCATTGGTTTTATACACGTGTGCTACTCACTGATAACAGTAGAAACCTGGTTCTTACTCCTGAAGAACTCATAACTTCACAGATGAGCAAAGCTGGCTAGTAAGGGGGGAAAGGCACATATTTTTAGTGGTATCAGAGTAAAAAGAAAGAAAGAGCAATGCAGACGGAAAAAGAAGAAAAGGAGTCTGCCTAGGAAATGGGGACAAGGAGAAGGAGACGTGGCTATGCCTAAGGCATGTCTGGGCTTGAGGATGGGAGCCGACCAGGAGAAAGAGAATTCCCAGCAGACAGCAGAGATCAAGATATGGCCCTGTCACTTCTGTTTCTAGAGAAACCAGCTGGGGTCTGACTTGTCTAGAATACCGATCTCAGAAAATGGGGGAACTGAATGCACACCGAGGTAACACAAAGGTTTCTTGCTTGGGGTCATGAAGAGTGACGTGAGCTCACAGAACACAAATAACAATTGAGGTGCCTGTGGGAAAGATCCACAAGGCAGAAGAAAACAGGGATTAGAGTTTAGGAGAGATCATGGGTTCAGAGGTCCGAGAAGCAGTTGCTCAGGAATCGAGATTAGTAGCACGTGTTGACAACTCTAGGTTCAATTTCTTAGAAACGAACAGAGGCTGAAGAAGGAAAAAGGAGAAGAAAAAAAAAAAAGCAAAACCAACAAAGTGAATTGTGGTAAGAGCTCGTAGAGTTTAAGAAAACAGTACACTACAGCTCTTTTATTTATAGCAATTCTGATCAAAACAAAGAGATCTGATCAGCAAAGGTCCTATTCATACATTTGTTGGGCTATAGATCTACAGATAGAATAAATAACAATTAGGAGTCTTTCAAACACAGCTGTTCCCAATACTAGCTCTTCCCTGCTGTAGCGGAGGCCCATTGTCTTCTCTCAGCCACAAGTATTTATGCACTTGGAGCACTCCCTCCAATTTAGGGGTTCTGCCATCTGCTCAGAAACCCTTGCATGTCTTCAATACGAGGGGAGCAATAAAAGGAACCCATGAGGTGACTTCCTGAAGCTAGACAGAAATCATCAAAAGCACACTCTCCCCCACGAGAAGGAGCGAGCATTTAGACTAAAGCAAAAGGGAGTGGGGCTCAGACGTACTGCCTGCAGAAGAGCTCTGTTCTGGGTCGTGAGAGAGAAGACACACTGGGCACATTCTGGATGAGTGAGTCAAAGTCTAACTTAAGAGTCATGTGACTCCTCCGTGTGCTTGGGTCACTGGCCTCCTACGATATGGCTCCATCTGGAAAGAGAGGTTCCCTGCTCCCTGCGAGTCCGTGCAAGCCTCAGAGAAGTGGCAAGCATGCCTTACAGAGTCTGGGAAAAAGCCCATCCACAGCACTCAGGGACCTCAGGGTAACTTGCCGGGCCTCACACAGTGGTAAAGCAGGAGGGTGGGGGGGGTGTCCCACCTAGTCGTCAAATGCTACATCAGCTGTCCACTTGCTTGGGTCAAGTCCCATTGGGGGTCATGCAGCATGCCCTCCTTACACTGAATTCCTGCAGCAAGAAGCAGAGAGACTTCTCCGCTGTGTAGGCGATGGCAGAACCCGATCTCACTCATCTTCCCAGGCCTTGGTAAGCAGCATTCCTCCAGGCCAGGAGGCCCAGAAGAAGGGTTTGCCACCCCCTGTCAGAAAAGCAACACAGCAGGGGTCACCAGAGGTGGCAGGAACATCAGCAGAAGGTCAAGGGCCATAGAATATAGTTGAAGAGGATTAGATTTGGGAGCTCTATTTTTAGAAAAACGTTGAGAGTGACAACGAAGTGAGTCAGCATCCCAAGGTGACTCCCAGGATGTTTGCCAGCATGACCCAAGAGGCTCTGACTTTGGCCTCTCTGTTCAGAAGCTTTTTCAGGGAATGTGTCTCTCTCCTCGCTTTCGGGATTTCAAAACATTATTGTTATGGAAAGAACGTCCAAGTGCCCATTTCAGGAACTGAGCAATTCTACCCTCCTCCACACTCTGAGGCAAGTCCTAGTGATGGGCAGTCTCTTTCCTGATCTCAGGCCCCTTCCTCTTTTGCACGCCTCCATCTTAGGCTCCTTGCCGTCCCGGTAATCCTCATCCTCTTGCTCAACTTCACCTTCTCCTACCCTCAGCCTCTCCTTTCCTTACACTCAAAAGCCCTCAATAGCCTAACAATAGCCCTACCCTCCTCCATGTGCAACTACCTTGAGGAAATCTTTACAATTTGGAACTTTGTAAAAAGTTCCAAAAGCAGTTTTTGAATGAATTACAGGTAGGAGATGAAACATGGCTTTACCCATATGAAGAAAAGCCCAGTCGAAGCACTGATTACCAAGAAGTGACACAAGTCCACTCATAAAGTGGACTGACTGGTCAAGAGAAAAGGTCACATGGGGAGTTTTTTGTTTTGTGGTTTTGTGGGGGGGGTTAGGGGGGTTGTTGACGGCATTTTGCTTGTTGGCTTCTGGGAAGGCCAAAGAATAACATTTGCTTACAACAAACATTTTTAGGGAAAGCAAGAAAAACTGCTCAGGAAAGCTTTGCCAGAGTCCTTCCCAGCCATGACAATGCTCTTGCTCATCAAACGGGCAGATTTGCAGGAGTTTTGATGAGAAATCATTAAGCATCTTACAGACCTGATTTGGCTCATTCTCACTTCTTTTTGTATTTGAATCTTAAAACATCTCTGAGGAGCATGCATTTTTCTTCAGTTAATAATAGGGAAATAACTACATTGACATGGTTACATTTCCAGAATCCTCAATTCTTTTAACTATTGGCTAAATGGCTGGGTACTACTGCTTATATAAGTGCCTTGGGCTTGATGCGGTTACATTAATTTCCTGTCAACTTGACTGAAGGGGTGGAGTCTAGCTTGTCAATCAAGCCATAGCCAATGAGGCCTCTGTGTGGACATGGCATTCTCCTGAGGATTCTGGGAACTCCAGTATCCCTCCCTGGAGGCAGGAGACTCTCTGTGCTTTGTCTTCCTGCTGACAATCTACATGGAGTTACACTGATACAGCCAGAGCCCTGGAACTGGAGGTGCCATGCAGAGACCCACACCAGCGCTGAGATGCTTCCACCACCACTTGATCCACAAGACTTTCCACCCATTAGCCTGTGATCTTCCTGCATTCAGCATCATTGCATGGTTGCACGAGTCTAATGAAGCATTTATGGACTATTATTGACATATGAGGTAATATCTGACTTATGGATTTAATCTGGGCTGGGATGTTTCCTTAATGTACAATTGCTCTTGGATACAAAGTTCTCTCTTACACATGAATATCTCTGGGTTTATTTTTCTAGTCGAGCCAGACTAACAGTTTATGCTAAGAAATACTTTATTTTTCTCTTAAAATCTCATTTTTTTCACAAGCTTTGTGAGAAGCCCTCTTGCTTACCTTCACCCTCACCTCTCTCATCACACTACCTATACCGTGTTGCTGAAACCAAGCTATTTGTCTATCTGTCCTGTGTCTCCTCAATGTCCACCACAGTGTTCATGCAGCAATGATGAAATGTATGAGGGGCCTTTGGCTGTTACGTAACCTCCCAAGACTTCAGTTTCTTCACCTGAAAATAGATATATATATATCATCAGAGATCAGGGGAAAGGAAGTCTGTTCCATCCTGTGTGGGCTGACCTTTAACAAAAGATCTGTGGTCAAGTAAGCTGTGACACGGTGCATGTTCTCCTCTTGGCAATTCACAACTCTCCTCTTGGTATCACTGCATTCGACACTCTGGCGTCCTGTTGGTAATACTGTTTCAGTAAGAATCTTCTTTTCCAGTACTCTAATCGGTCAGTGGTACTCCTTGGGGTGCCCACTTTGGCAAGGGTAGATGGTGGACACAACTTGAGCGTGAAGGAGTAACAGTGCTACTAGGTGGAGCCCAAGGATACTTCAAACCCCCTGCAACGCACAGGACAGCCACACAGCAAAGAATTATCAGCCCAGAATGACAATAGTGAAATCCCTTGTGGAAGATTACCCTTTCTTACAAGGACCCTGCAGGGACATGTGAACTATTTAATGTGGTTCTTCTAGCCATAGTCTCTAACTCCCACCAAACGACCTTTTCCTGCACGAGTCTGGTAAGAAAGTGGGGAAGGTTCCAATAGGATTCAGCTGTTAGTAATTGTAAACTGGATTCACTGGGGTGCCTTCCTGCTGTGCATATAAAATGAGCCCTCTGATAAGCACGAGGGAAGACCTCACTACCAGTGAGAGCCAGCAGTGCAGCACATCCTCTAGACCCAAGATCCCTGTGCAGTGAGCCTCCTAGATTCAGATTTACCGTTGTGACATCAGATGAGTGGCATCAGCAGAACCAGGAGCCAGAGCATGAAACAGAGCGATGGACTTCCCAGCCCATGGAGCAAGTCAAGTGGAGTGCTTTGGGGCAGGAGGCTGGCTCGTGGAGGAAGGAGCCTCTGGCCACTTACTTGGGGGCTTCCTCACTAACAGAAATGAAGTTGAGTGCCTTTGGCTGAAGCTTACTGTAGTAAGCCTCTGGGTAATTTAAGGAAAGGGGTTTGTTGATTCATGGAGCAGGAGCTGAATACCTTCAAGTTATGGTTTAAAATGGGGTATTATGCCCTTTAAGTATCTATTAGCAGCCCCGAAAGAACTTTTTAACAAGTCTTGATGAACCACTCTTTCTTGAGTATTTCTCACTTCCATTAAAATCTGTTCACTTCCTTAATAAATCCTTTAATCATGAATATTGCCTTTGAGTTCAGTGTTGCCAATGCAATGGATTCAGACAGCAGAGAATACTAGTTGACACAACACAGGCTCTTCCATTCCATCTCTAAAACTTCCGGTGTCACCAGGTCTCCAAACTTAGCTTCTGATGTGCATACTGCTTATTTCAGGAGTCAGGGTTTTTTTTCTATTTTATTATAAATATTTTAGTAGCATTATATTATGGGCCATACCGAGAGAAAAATTAAGTTACTATAAACAATTAAAGGAAATGTGACCATTGAAACCCTGTTGTGCAAGCAAATGATTTGCAGACATTATGTGACGTTTTCCCGGTGCTCTTAAAGAAAAACTTTGGAAGCAATGTTAAAGGGAATCATGGTTTTTGTTTACCATCTCATTTTGGCTGAAAAACATTTGTGTCCAAACTTTACTTGCCTCGGGGAAGAAGGAAAAGAAAAAAAAATGGCTTGACTTTAACTTCAATACAGACGCAGGATAAAGTGAATAATAACCAAAGAGCAATCTCAAATAGATTGTTTTTCAATCGTCCCTCCCAATTCTTCCTTCACCTAAAAAAAGTTCTTGATTATAAATGATGTATTGATTTTGTTTGCCAGGGTAAATTCTCATCACTATGTTAAAAGAGGTTTGGTCTCTAAACCATTTCAGACAACATTTTAAGAACATTTTAATTTCTCCCTCCAAAGAAACCCTTTTCAGTTAAAGACAAATATAATAGTAATAATGTTGTCAACAACACTTATCGAGGGCCTAGGAAGTGCCAGGCAAGTGCTTTTCATAAATAATCTCATTTAATACTTTACAAGAACGCATGGAGGTAGATACCACTATTAATCCAACTTAACCGAGGAGAAAACCGAGTTTCAAGATGGGAAGGTCTTCTCCAAGGTCACACTGCTGGGAGGTAGACGAGGCAGCTGTTGCATTTGCCTGATTCAATACTGTTTGGCTAGTTATTAGTGACGAGCCTTTGTTTGTGAGCAATTTAAAGCTTGTTAGCAGAAATGCCAGCTATCAGAAAGAATCAGCAAGAGATTTCATTCTTATGAGCAAGGCTATACTACTCCGGAGCCCTGGAGAAGGTGACCAAAAAGAAAATAACTGTTTTCACACAGACACTGTGCACACTGTGTGCATCGGAGATACCTACCTAACGCAGGCAGAGGAAACGTGAGCCAACATGGCCCACTGCTTTCTTCCATGAACTTGAAACAATCGCCTCAGAAGCCCTTTAGGCTGCTTGAAACAGAGTCCAACAGTTCTTCAAAAATTAACACTGTTTGTATTTAACTCATCAAGTCCACCCCTAAGTATGTAGAGAAATGAAAAGTATATATCCATGCAAAAATTTGCGTGAGAATGTTCACATCAGCATTATTCATGATAGCTGAAATTAAAAAGTGGAAATGGCTCTAACACTGAATAAATGCAATGTGGGATAGAGCCATACAATGGGAAGATGATTTGGCAGTAAAAAGGATGTAATGTGAGACACAGCCACATGAATAAACCTTGAAAATGGTATGCTACGTGAAAGGAGTCCATCACAAAGGGCTCTGTATTATATGGTTCCTTTTTTTTTTTCAAAGCAAAAGGGAAGAAATTTATTGGAGCCCATACGGGAAACCCTGGAGGGGCCCAGCATGCCCTACTGTGTAGGCATGCCCAGCAAAGGGTCCCACCATTCACTGCACCCCCATGTCCCAGAGGGACTCCCCTTGAGCTGAGCCCCAAAGCCCCACGACTGGCTGAGGGTGGGGACGTATGGTTCCTTTTTTTTTTTTTAATGATTTATTTATTTATTTGTTTGTTTTTTAACATTTTAGGGGCTCATACAACTGTTATCGCAATCCATACACACATCAATTGTGTAAAGTGCATTTGTACATCATTCTCAAAACATTTTCTCTCCACTTAAACCCCCGACATTAGGTCCTCATTTTTCCCCTCCCTCCCCGCTCCCCCCTCCCTCATGAGCCCTTGATAGTTTATAAATGGGTATTTTGTCATATCTTGCCCTGTCCGACGTCTCCCTTCATTTTTTATGAAATACCTAAAATCAGTAAATCCATGAAGACAGGTTGTACAAGAGTGGTGGCCAGTAGCTGAGGTGGAGGGAATGGAGTGGCTATTAAAAATATCAAGGGGTTCTTTCTGAAAACATGTTCCACAATTAGATATTGGTGATGGTTGTACAACTTTAAGGAGCCCGACCTAGTAGCATATGTGATTACTTATTGATATAAATAAAGCTCTCTCTTACACATAAAATAGTGTCGCTGGACTTTGTTTCTCTAGTCGACCAAGCCTAACATGCCAGCCTAACACAGCCTGTAATATCTTGCAAAAATCTCCACTTCAAGAGTATCAGAATTACTTCCAACTACTGACTTAAGAGAACAAGACAAATCATCCCTCACCCAGAATAGCGGCCCTTTCAGAGCTGAGGGAAATCTATCAGGGTAAGTGGCGCACACACTCAGAGGTTCACTGCTGGCTCTGGGGAAAGCTAGCTAGCTCACACAGCAGATGTTCCAGTGACTGGGAGCCTCAAATTCTAGACTTCTGATTTAGGAATCGTTCTGTTGAGGAAACAATATGAACTAAGAACCCTTTGTATTGATCTAAACTCAAAGGAAGGAAGAAGGAATAAACCCCAGGTCCAACTGGAAATAATAGACAAGAGATGGGTCCTTTTAGGCATGAAAATAGTAAAGGGCATGGTTTTTATTATTTTCTAGGTGAGCCACGTGAACAAAGGCGATAACCAGAAGATGCATCCTTTGACTCAGGAGCTAGCCTACAGGATTTTACTTAAGGAAAAATGTGAAAGCCCAGATAATTCAAGCCATCTATCTATAGGTAGCCTATCCTTGCTCTTTCAAAGTTTGCTTTACAACACTTCACTTTTCAGAAAGGCCTACATCAGTACTGTTTTTACTAACTCAAAGAAATCCCCAAAGATTTTTCACTTTTATAAAAAAAAAAAAGTGAGGAAAGCATTCAGGGGTTGTTTGCCAGCCAAGCCCAGCAACTCCCCAGGGAGCCACCCTCCCTCCGCACCTCAGCCTCAGTCACTCAGGACTGTGCCTGTGAGTATGGGGTGAGTTTCTGTGGTTCCAGTTTTCTGTGTTACGTTGTATAATTTGGTAGGTTGTTTGGGGAGTCTAGAAATGCTTACCATTTCCCCCATATAAATGAATGGGAATTGTTTCTTGGCTTTAAATCATTCGGGCTACCTTTACACAGAGGGGAAAATCCATACACCTTCATTCCACATCCTTCATCTGGAGCCCCAGTGCTTACGCTTCACCCTACAAGAATTTGTTTGGGCCTACTGTGTGCCAGGTGCAATGCCTAGTGCTGTAAGTTACAAAAAACAAACCAACCCAACTCCAAACTCACTTCCTTCAAGCCCATTCTGACTCACAGCAATCCCCTAGTGGGGGAGAGGTGCCTCTGTGAGTTTCCGAAACTGTAACTCTTTAAGGGAGTAGAAATCCCTGTCTTTCTACCAGAAATACAAATAGACGTTGTGTCTCTGCAGTAGAGGGCTCTCAGGCCAGTGGGAGAGACAGTCATCAGTCAAGTCATGCCGTAGCATCCGAGTGTGGCCATGGGCACTGTGTTGATTTAGAAGTCAGATAAATTCTGAAAAAGATGTGGGAAACTCGTGTCCAACATATTTGTTAGGCTGTGGTAGGATTCTCTAAGCTTTTGTTATTCATTGCGATACAAGATAATCCTGTTTTATTTAAATAATATATAAGATGAAACTGTATTACATAAAGGTGGAAAATCAATACCATCAGCTTGGGCATACTGGTGGAATCTGGGGTAATGAAAGAAAAGTACAGTATTAAGAAAAACAACACTTGCAATATTATGCAATTTATGCAAAGGCATAAAGAGTACATCTGTCCATATGGTTCAATGAAAAAGATTCATCAAAAGAGATGGAGCGCTCAATGGTTGTTTAATTAAGCAGTTACACCTTCATGTTGTTAACAGCCTGTTAAAAACAAGAGGCAGAGGGCCGGCAGTGGCAGCGAAAATGGCAAAGCAGTCCCTCCACAAGAGCAAAGGAAAAAGCTTGACAATTGTCTAATGATTTTTCGGAACCCAGTTAACTAACCAAACGCTTGCAGAAGGAATGCTGACTCCTGGATGATAAAGTCCAGTCTCAATGGTAACAGAGAGCTGAGTGGCATTTTAATTCACCTGTACTAACCACCCCAGTTTAGCGGGGGACAACAGTCTGCATTCCCAATAGAGATATCAGTACTGGATGGAGCAAAAAGAACCTATTCTTAACGAACTGTTATATGTTTGTTTTGATTTGTCGGGTGGCTCGCCAGAGGACCAGCTCAAAGGGCATCCTTGATCTTACCCTCATTTAGATTTCCTCCAGTGCTAAGGTGGGGAAGGGGGGGGGCACAGTTGTCAAAAACATTTAAAAGTAAAAGTACTGTTTGCTTCTTCTTGGGATAATGGGTAACAGCTGCAGAAAAACAATATACTACAAAATATGTATGAGGAAACCCTGAGTAATAAGACATAAGGTGTTGCGGGTGGGGAAGGGCTTGGGAATCTAGTAGACCAGATCACATGCATGGCCAGGGGTGGGAGGAGACTCATGAAAGCCCAGGGAAGTCCCTGTATGCTCTCACCTCTGGCTGAGTCTCAGGCTCTGTACAAGCAGAAACTGAAGGCTCAGAGTTATAAACTGCCCAAATGAGTGTTGAAGGCATACCCCAACACACACACACACACACACACACACGCACGCACGCACGCACGCACGCACGCATGCACGCGCGCGCACACACACACACGCACACACACACCCACACTCTTTTAAAGACTGGGATCTTTTTTTTTCTCCTTTTTTTAGTTCCAGGAATTTAAGGAAGTCTCTGCCCAATCAATAGCTGATGTTTAAGCTAACACAACAAAGACTTCAAAACCACCCATGGCCAACTCCACATACAACTTTAGAAATGACTACAGAAAAGCTACTACAAAAAAAAATTATTAAACAACTAAAAACTACAAAGAGCAACAACAAAATTCGGAGAGAGAACTTGATAAATTCTTCAGTTGTTCTAGTTTTCAACAACAAAAAGAATGCTTTGCTCAAGCACTGGAATTAACAAGACACTTCGAGGCAACTATTTTAAATATGCTCCAAGAGCTTACGTTAATCAGGCACAAATAACCAAAGAAAAAATCATGAGAATGCTCTCTCTCCAAATGGAAACTATCAACAGATAGATATAAATCATTTCGAAATGAGCCAGGTAGAAAACTTGGAGTTGAAAAACTAGAAAAATGAAAGAAAACCCACTAAAGGAATTTAACAGCAGATTTGAGCAGGCAGAAAAAGAACGCACAAACACAAGGAAAGGTCAATTGAAGCTATACTGATTGGACAGCAGAGGGAAAAAGAGAATGAAGCAAGATAATCAGTCTCAGCAACCGGTGCTCCTCTGTCCAGTGCACAAATGAATGCATAATTTAGTGCTGTGGGAGGGGAGGAGAACGGGGCAGAATGAATATTTAGGAATAATAGCCAAAATGTTCCCAAAACTGATGAGAAATAAAATTAAAAATTGGACAACAGAAGTGATGCTTAAGTATATAAAGGGCATCAGAACCAAGCTTCACTCCATAGTGTTGCTGACACAGGATGAGTGAGAGCATAATAGACCCCCTTGTGAATTAAAAACCGAACAGGAGGAGAAGAGTAGAGACCCCTCAAGATGAAGAAAGAATTCAGTAGGCAGAGATGCAGGTCACCACCTAGGTCGCGCTGGGCACTGTTCACTCACTACTGCCACCAAGTCAACTGTGGCTCATGGACATCCTATAGAAGTGGGTTTCCAAGACGCATGACCATCTATAGAAGTGGGTTTCCAAGAAAGAAAGAAAGCCTTTCTCCCACTCTGAGTATCCTTTAAGTTCCTGCTTTGTTGTGGTCCTCCTGCTCTGTTCACAGCTATGGGCTGCTGCTAGCTCACTAGTCTGCCTCTCTCCTTATTGGCTGATAACCTGATATGAAACCCGTCCCCAGCATTATCTTGGAGCAATTACCTGCCTCCTAAATAAGGTCTGCCACTTCCCTTCAATAAGACGCCTTGGCAAAGGGCTGAGACATCTACCTGAGATGGTACAGCGTTAACTCAGCCCTGACCGGTTATGGAGCCCCCCATAAATCACATTGCATTAGCCAGTTAGTGAGATCTTTCAGATTTGCCGTTTTAAAGTGTGCTGTATTTTAGGTGAGGATTTACGTTAGAAAATCCAATGAATTCTTTTTTACTTAGACTGTGGGAGTGGCAATACGGAATTCAGGGTTTAAGAAGCAAACTTTTGCTTCCAGAAGCTTTTTTTTAAATATGTATAAAGTATTAATAAATGCTTTAATGATGGGAGGGAGGTGGAGAAGAGTGGTCTTATATTGAACCCTGTACTCTGATTACTTCCTTCTGAGGTAACATTTTTTGCTCTCCAAAAAAACTATTTTTTCCTAAAATAATATTCTCATTTTAATTACTGTGAGCTAGTGGGGGTAGTGTTCATTCATACATGAACTTTTCATTTATTTCTTTGCCAATTACAAAGTTTCTACTAAGCATGAGCCTCAGTAAAAAAGTATTGCTGCTGTGATTTCAAGTTCACATTTGCCCCTGTTAATTCCAAACAAAATGTGTTTCAACATATCTCTGTGATCAGTAGGTAGCTGCAGATAAGTTTTCTTAGTAACACACGTGTCTTGGTCTTCTAGGTTCAATGAAAACAGTGGTTTGGGGGGGATCTACTGAGTCAGTTAAATTCAAGGTCGAGAGGTTAGCTCAGACCGTTACAGTGACTATTTTTTAGAGATGCCAAGGGGGTGATAGTAATCGATTTTCTTCAAGGACACAGGAAGATCATGGGGACTTTTTAGGAAGAAATTTTAGAAAAGTGAACACTGCATTGGTGAGAAAAAGAGCCAGGGCATCTGCACTAGGATTCCCCCCCCCCCCCCCTTCACAATGCACCTGCTCTTTCGTCAGGAGAAACATGGGTTGGCCTATGAGACTTTCATTGGGAATCCTTAACCCATCCCCAACATCTCGCCCCTTGAAACTTCTTTGGTTGCCCAAACTCAAAGAACACTGAAAAGCAGCACAATTTGAGTCCCTGGAGGAGAACAAGGCCACCATGTTGCCATGGTACAAATGCCTTCCTAGGGGAAGGGCTACAGAAACGCAGGCACCACCTTCAGCGTGTACAAACCCATCTGGAAGATGTGTTGAGAAACCATAGCCTCACGTCTTGATATTTTTGTTTAATAAAGGTTTCTATAATTTTACAGCCATGCCTTTTGACTTATTCTGGTACCTGCAAGGGCAGGTTTCAAAGGAGACTACGATCATAGTTTCTAAACATTACTATAAACTGTATGGGAGCGTAAGTTGTGAGTGCTAAATTGACAGAATGCTATGTTTACAGTGCAAGCCCATCTGTAAGTCTCCACTGAGAGTGGAGAGTTAAGAGAACTCTTAAAGACCATTAACCTTATTTGGCTATATAAATAGCCTTACCCTCAGGCAGAATACATTATAAAGTGAATTACTATGATTCTCTTAGCCCAGGGGAGGAGGAGCAGGCTCTCTCTCCAGGAACTGTCTAGGGGTGTCCAGGATAGAAATAGGGGACTAGGTGGCATAGTAAAAGTCAGGTCCTAACTACCTTAGTTGGAGGGCCCTGAACCAATCACGCATGTAGGCTCTTTGGCCTAGCATAATGTACATGTTCCAATCATGGTCCCCATTCCTGATTCTGTAGTCCCATCTGCAACTCTGATGCACTGATCTGTCACCAATCATCTTTCGTGATAGGTTCCTTTTTAAGCCTCCAGTTCTCTGTAAAACTTTGGGTGCCATTATGACGTCGTTCCAACTGTCTCTCATCCAGTTTGTGTGTCTTAGCTTTTTTCTTGTCTTTGTCCTATTTAAGTATTCATCAATGTTCTCCATAAATTATATTTGAGATTTGCCCCTGCAACAAAACGAACACATGCATAGGAAGTTGAAGTTCCCAAGTTTGGCCTTCTCCATAGCAGTGTTTGGTGGGATGTGATCCTCAAATGAGAACAAAGGAAGTCATCTTTTTTTAGTTAAGAGACAAAATGTATTGCCAAAGAAAGTGGTATAAAGAGATTTCACGAAGATTTCAAATATTTAAGGTTACCACTTTTAGACTTTTGTAAAAGTCAAAATTATTTATCAGCTTTGCAGGGGGCTGTATGCTTAAAATACTTTTCAATTTAGCATTTCTATTACAAACTCTGAATTGCTGTGAATTCTGAATATAAAAATTCTGCCTGGATAAATTTTAACATAACAAAAACTCCACAGCCAAATTCTCCGAACAGTAAAGATTCGGCTTCATAGGAATTATTTTTTTAAACTGTTCCTCCTACCTTGTACAGATTAAAAATAGCTTTTGTTGTAGCATATCCTTTCACGTTCTTTTTAAACAGTTGCAAGCAACATTCTCTGAGTGTGTGTTGCTAAAAATCTGTAGACATCAACTTACCCAAATCAAAACATTTTCAACGTTCCCCCACAGCTACCAATAGTTTTTTGGACAAGATTTTTCTCACACATCTACCTGAATAGTCCCTGCTGCTTGCTCGTCTTACTGGTAGAAAGGAGGACTGGGAAAGAGAGATCAGACTAGTGATTTGCATCATCTTTAGAAAATGAAATTCGCATGTATAGATGACAATCATTAATGATACTTTAAGAATTTGGAATCTTGCTCTCTAAACGTTGGCCATACGTCTATTCCACA
The DNA here is from genome assembly GCF_000313985.2 of Echinops telfairi. NCBI lineage: Eukaryota > Metazoa > Chordata > Mammalia > Afrosoricida > Tenrecidae > Echinops > Echinops telfairi. Next base: position 42,795,782 of record NW_022111320.1, read on the forward strand.
GTTTGCTAAAGGGAAGGAGGTAGCAGTACATCTCCTGTTTGGCTCAGCTTCTTCCTTACCAAGCCTTTGAGGAAAGCTGTTAAGCCTTGTGAGATGGGCTGCCTCCTCAGGGTCACTCAACGCTATTTTCTCCAAAGGATTGTCCTCGGCCTTTGTGGTCAATGATCTTATCCTTTACCAGACTTTCCAGTAGCTTCCCCCAAAATGAGTGTGAGTATATACTTTAAGGCAGTCAACCAAACAAATCGCAGGATCAACACCTTAAAGGAAGGCTGAATATTAAAAAGTTAAGCACACAATGTAAACATTAGAAAAAAAGAATTCAAAAAAGTAGAAAGAGGAAGTAAATATAGAAACTAAAAGTAATGAAATAGAAAAGAGAACCTATAGAGAAGATCAACAAAGCCACATGTTAGTTCTTTAAAAAGACTGAAAAGATAAGCCTCAGGCAAGTCTGATCAAGAAGGAAAAAGAGGAAGAACAAATAATCAAAGCTAGTAATGAAAAACAGGAGCCCTGGTAGCATAGTGGGTTATGCAGTGGACTGGTAACCACACAGGCAGCAGTTCAAACTCATCAGCTGCTCCAAAGGAGAAAGATGAGGCTTTCTACTCTCTCTAAAGTGTTAAAGTCTCAGAAAATCCACCAGGCAATTCTACTCTGTTGAACAAAGTCACTATGAGACAGAATTGACTTAATGGCAGTGAGTTGGGGTTTTTATAGCATAATGAAAAAGTGGAATATAGCTATATATTCTGTGGAATGTATAAATGCAAAAGAATAGGTGAATGTTATGCCAAGAAATTTTAAAGCTTTAGGGAAGAATAGGCAAATTCCTAGACTTATAACTGAAGTGTGTAAAACTAAGGCAAGGCCTACACTTCCAGCTAGGCATTCATAAACAAGGGCAATGCTAGAACTCTGGAATACAAACCAAACCCACAAAGCCCCAGAACCCTCACTACACTTAGTTCCCATTAGCTTGTTAAAATATAACCTTAAGGTTTGGTTCCAAATGAGTGGAGTATTTTTTGGTTTTCCGTTCAAATAAGCTACACTAAAAAATAAAAAATAAACTATTTCATGTCTAACGATAGCACTGGGATTTATGAATGCTCTAAATTTCAGAATGATGACCATATCTTTTGAAATAAAGAACTGACTAAATCCAGTTTTCCTAAAGCATTTCTGTTTTACTTTGGGGATTAGGTTTAATACACGTTTATGGGCATTTCCAAGTGCAAAGTAATTAGGGTTTAATAATTTTCTGAAACTTCACTGAATGACCTTTGGACTCCTATATTTAATATTACCTTTGAGTAGCCATATAGCTGCCCTATTCCAGTGCTATGCAAATGCAAAGAGGAATAAAGGCATAGAATCATACAGCTGGAGTAGCTTCACCCCCCTCCCTAACTTCACACAGGAGGGAACGGAGCAAAGTGTAGTGACCTGCACAGGTGGTTCTATTAGTCTGGCCTGTTCTTTCAATGTAGAAAGTCATGATAATTCGGTACCCGACAGAACACAGTTCCATTCTGTTATTTTCAAGATTAAGGTAATGTGAAGTTACTGCCAAAACTGCAGTATATCGAGAGAGGAAGTTTTCATACATTATACAAAGAGAGTAGATTTTTTTTTTCTAATCTAGTTTTGAGAAACTTTTCTAGTAGTCTAAAATTAACTGTCCTTTCACACATAAAGAGGTACATCACCAAGAGGAGAAAGGGAATCATTTTTGTCACTGAGCGCAACTTGGAATTTTGTGAGTAATCACGGAAGTTTTTTAATGTGTTATCAATGTACAATTTTTCAACTTGAAATATGAAGTTTGGATATAACACACAAAACTGCCCACTGCTTAATTATTTCTTTTCTTTCATGTTCCTTGATGAACACCGCTCTTCCTCATAACTGGCAAAATTTCAGTCTTATTTCAGTTACTCATATTGAGAGTTCAAATCCAGAGTGTGCTGAACATTTCCCCATAGATTCACACAGCTATAGAAAGTGAAGGTGCCCTATACTAACTCACATACAAGCAAAAGGAGGAATATTCCAACAATCATACAAATGCCTTTCTCCACAAAACCACATTTTCAATAATGAGATATCTGAGTGATTTAGCAGTATGGAGTCAAAATGTGAAGAAGATGGTAATCTCCCCATTTGGGTAAATTAATCAGATGACAATCACAAGGACTGCTATCCCACAGTGTGACCTTGACATTCACCCATCACGGGGAAAAAAAGTCCCACTGTCATAGTCGATTCTGATCCCTAACAATTCCCAGAGGAGAGCTGCTCCTTAGGGTGTCATAGATCTCCTTAAAGTTTCTACGACAGGCTCATCTTTCTCCCATGGGGCAGTTGGTGGATTTGAACCAACCACCATAGGATTAGTAGCCCAGTGTCCAATCCACGGCACCAACAGGGATGTTTCCCTAATTCCTTCCTCTTTCATTATAGGTTTGTCCATGATTTGCTTGCAACTAAAAAAGGCAGAAGTGACAGCACAGGACTTCTGAGGCTAAGTCCAAGGAGGCCACGCCGCGTCCATGTGGCTCTCTTGCCTTCACCCTCTGAGGTACAGGATGCGATGCGTGGCCAGAAAAGAGAGATGAGGATCTATAACCGAATGTACCATACAGACCTACACACCAAACAGGAAAAATAAAGTATTTCGACTATCATTACTTTTGTCTTTCAAAATTCTGTTATCCATATTTTAAACTCTCTTAAGAAACTGATGTCAAAACTAGTTGTTACAAACATTCAATGATTGCTTTGTCTCTTTCTTCTACATTAAAAAGACTATAGCCTGATGCCTTGCTTAGAGGACCACTCAATTAAAAAAAAAAAGAAATAGAGGGGGAAAAAAAGACTATATAGTGATATGAAGAACATTTACTGGATGTCTCAATGCCACTGAGGTTTTACACACTAAAACCAAACCAAATCCATTGCCACCGAGCCAAGTCCAACTCACAGGGGCCCAACAGGATAGAGCAGACTGTCCCACAGGGTTTCCAAGGCTGTAAATCTTAACAAAAGCAGACTGCCACGTCGTTCTCTCCAAGAGTTGATAGGCTCAGCCTGCCGGCCTTGTTTCTAGCTGAGTGCTTAACCAATGTGCCACCAGGGCTCCTTGACTCTGTTACTGACATGGTTTGGTGCCAGCGAGTCAGTTGACTCAAAACAACCAGATGTACAACAAAACAAAACGGTCCTTTGCCATTCTCACTATTATCCCTGTGTTTGAACCCATTGTTGCAACCACTGTGTCAATCCATCTCATTGAGGGGTGACTCTACCTATCTGGCATTTACTTCTTTTAGATTGTTCATTTTAATGTACTAGATGTTCTTGGCAGTAACGTATTCCTGGAGCTCTGGTAGTAACAAACTTAATGCCAAACTCTTAAATGTCTATTTCCATCAGAAATAGCTCAAGGAAAGGCATTCTCTCTTGACCAATGCTCGGCTCTATGGGCCATGCTCTTATTTTGCTCAAAGGTGCAAGGAAGGCATTCTCAATGGAGGCACAAATTAATTCACTACAAAAACCCACCAGCTTCACCAGAACCTATAACCCATTAAGAGACAGTATGCTCTCTTGACCCAAGTAAGAGAGAAATAACTAATTTGAAAAGCCAAGTATCTGGTTATTCAAAGTACCTGGCTTTAAAACACTGGATAATCTTATACATATTCCATCTTCCTCATCCTTCCTCAAATTTAGCTATTCCTTGGGGTGGCAGGTTTACTGAGTAAACTATGCTTCTGGTTCATTCTGGTTGCTATAGTATTAAAGGAGGTTGCAACCTGAAAAAAGTCTGATTTAATTACTTAGCAGACTATCTAGATGCTCATGAACCACATTCGCTGAGGTGTGAGCAAGTTGGGTCTGGCAAGTCTTTGCGGTACTTACTGCATTCTCAGCTTCTGAATAAAAAGTGAAAGGAGTCTCCCCTTTTCTCTGTAGCCTTCCCTGCTCTCTCTTCTCCCTCCCATTTGTAAGGTTGTGAGTTCGAGATGGGTGGGCGAAAGTGGGGCATGTCCTTCTCACACCCCACCTCCCCCTACCCATAGAAGTTCAAATTCACCTTCTTGGAAATAATTAGAGTTGAAATGAAGAATATAGAGAAAATAAAATAAGAAGAGGTTTGACTAGAACGAGGACAAAGTCATAAATTGAAAAGGGAAAGTATTCGTCAAAACTGCGAAGAAACCTATGTCTACAACAGGAAACTGTGTCCAAACTGCAGAAAAGACAAACTACTGCCAAGGCCAAAACCTGCTTCCCGCTACCTGGACAAGGAGGTAAGCTGAGTAAGAGGGCCCATCAGTTGCTGCCATCAGCATTGTTCTAAGGTCGTCCCTTAAATCAACAGGCACTCCACCCCTCAAGAGTGACCAGCAAACCTTACTGCACATTCAAGATGGATTTGGGGCTGGGGCAGTGGGGTTTTGACATGTCTGTTTCCAAGAAGACGATCCCACTTCTGTTGGTGGGCAAACCAGGCAAAGCAACTTGCCATCAGGAAAAAATACTTACTATTTACAGAGAACACAAGGGGTGCATACACCCGGTTCTATGTGCCAAAGAGACACTTGTGGACAGTGTCATGTCTATCCCGCCCTTGGTCACCCATGTCATGTGCTATTAACTCCTGGGACGTTAGGGTTCATCCTGTGAGGGAAACAGCTACCTTCTCAGAAGGGCTCAATATGGAAGCCTCACTAAGTGAACGGAACTGTACCTCAAACTCACCAGGAGAGGTAAGGGGCTGACAGGTTGAAATGTCTGAGTGTAAGAAACAGATTACTGCTTTCTAAAGTTACAGAATTGGCAGTCACTGGACTTTAGTTCAGAGATCTTGCTTTGTGGGTGCCCAATGAATGGTGACCAGCCACCACCATACACTTACTATTTACGTTCTGTTTGCCTTTTTTTTTAATGCCATGTATTGGGCTGGCAGGCATGGTTCTTGCTGTGAGAATAAGTATTATTGAAAAATTTTCTCTATGCCCAACCCACATTTTTCATGCAAATGGTCTCTAGTCATTTCCATCTACAGAAGTCAACAATTCATATATAGCAGCCGGCAAAGTCACCTATACATGTATTGTTTCCTTTTTCTCAACAGTGCTTTCAATTCTCTAGCCAACTAACTCACTCACTGCCATCAGGACGATTCCAACTCCCAGCAACCATATGGGACAAGGCAGAACTGCCCTGTGGGTTTCCGAGACTGTGACAGTTTTTCGGGAATAGAAAGTCTCATCTTTCTCCTGGTTGTGGCTGGTGGTTTCGAACTGCTGACCTTGTGGTTGGTAGCACAGTGTGTAGCCACTATGGCCCCAAATTAAAATGATACTATCGATAGAATTACTTTAGGTTCCACGGGGAGGTTTTGTAATGTTCTCTATCAGATAATGATAATGATGGCTCTAAAGTGAACCAGAGACACATATAAATCATAGCCTTATGAATGATTTTTTTGGCTCAAATGTAATTGTACCCCTAATCTAAGAACAATTGGTTCTTATGACAGGGTCCTAGTCAATCATCAGCCTCATGAAGAGATCACTGAAGATATAGGTGGGCGCTCAGCTATCAGACAGAATAGCATATGGGGTCTTAAAGGCTTGTCTTTAAACAAGCAGCCATCTAAATGAGGCATCAACTAAGTCTACATGGAAGAAGCACACCAGCCTGTGTGATCTAAGGATTGTAAACAATAAAATCCAAATCCAAAAGAGGGTACCATATCAGAGTTTAAATTCTGAATAACTGGTTTTCAGAAGGCTATGGATTAAAGAAGCCCAAACTCCATTTGCAGGGTCCACGCACGGATTGAGCCTCTGGTGAATCTCCTCTCATTACCGGTCCAGGGATATGAACAGCCTTGCTATCAGGCAGAGCGCAGTGTAAATCCATTCTGGCAGATGTAGTTGGGTTAAAATGTAGCATCTTACCATGTGATCTTCCTTTTCACTTATTTTAAAGTTGTTTCAGTTTTTAATATTTTCTGCTTTCTTTTCCATTGAAGTTTTTCCTTTTTATTCATTGTTTTTGTTTGTTTCTTGTTTGAGTTTTATATGACTTTCTGCCTAAGAAATCTAGGGTGGGTAAGTCTATAGACAGTAATTGGATTAATTATTACCTACGGGCATGGCAGGGAAGGTGGGGGAGGGTGCAGAAATGGGGAGCTAACAACAACGAACATGAGAAAGAAGAGAATGTTGTGAAATTTAGTGTGGCAGTGATTGCACAACTCTTAATATGACTGATCTATTAAATTATATGATACTTAATCTTCAAATAAAAATAAAGCATTAAGCACATACAGTATTTCCTAATGTGAGGCACTGTTCTGTTTAAGTTAAATTTTCTTTTAACCAGGTTATAAATGTTTTAATTTATGTGTTCTAACGTCCACTATAAGCTTTAATCTGCTTCCCCCCAGACTGAAAATACTGTCTTTATAACTTTAAGTGACATTTTATGGATTTATGTTTAAACCACAGATATCTCAAAATCCTGTTAACAGAAAGACTAACAAATTATTTAAGACTTTCTAGTTATCAATTTCCACATAGTTTTAACTTCATAAATACTAAATTTTGCTAAACCATATTAAAATAAAATAAAGATCCTTCCATATTTCAAAAGTGGACCACTAAGAAAAAGAACACATAAAAATTCAAATTCAATTTATCATGACAGTACACCAATATTTTAGCCATAAGCACGGAATCCATTCAACATCCTGGTCCTAATAATGGATGAATTTAAGGAATGTGACTTTTGAAAATCCTCCTTTTCCTCCTAGATAAGTTTAGTGCTTCAGCAAATGAAGCTGAATTAATGTTACCCCTGAATGCCTTGCCTCACTATTATATGGGGTTCTCTGTATATGAAATTAACTCTATTATCCAAAAACATTAGACAGGATATTGATTAAACTGAAGCTATCTTAAAATTTCTCTCCAACTACTTTGGGGTGAAGCGTATGCCCAAAAGTTATCAAGGAAATTTTGAGTGATTTTTTAGTTTACCAAGTAATGCCATTGGAGTATTAACCTGGAAACTATACATTTTTTAAAAGGATTTAGGGGGAAGCAAGATGAACAGGAGGAAAGAGGATTAATTCCAAGAATGATCCAGCATGGGGGGCGCAAGAACCTGGTACCCGCAGCAAAAGCAGTGTAACGGATGGGGTGCTTGATGAGAACACAGTGTTAGAATACCAGCTCCAACACTGATGTGATATAAAATGGTGTGTGTGTGTGTGTGTGTGTGTGTGTGTGTGTGTGGTGTGTGGTGTGTGGGTAGGGAAGTGCATTGTTTATACTATAGACCTAACTGATGTGATATAAAATGGTGTGTGTGGGGGGGGTAGGGAAGTGCATTGTTGATACTATAGACCTAACTGGAGATCACCTCAGTCAGTAAGAACTGTGTGTTGCAGCCAGAGATTAGACATAAGAGCTCAGGATACACACACCCAGGAGCAGGGCTGGGAAGAGAGATACCACGTGGGAAGGGTGAATGGGAGGGGGGGGGCAGGAGAAGAAGGGGGAACTGATCACAATGATCAACACACAGCACACACCTCTCCAGGGGAAAGAACAACGGAAACCATGGGGTAAGGGAGACAGTGGTCAGTTGAGACATGAAAATAATAATGATTTATAATCTATCAAGGGGTCACAAGCGGGGGGTGGGGGGCAGGAGGGGTAGGAAAGAGGAGCTGATACCAAGGCCTCAATAGAGAGTAACTGTGTAGAAAAGAATGATGGCAACATATGTACAAATATGCCTGGTACAATTGATGTATGGATTGTAATAAGCATTATAAGAGCCCTCAATAGAATGATAAAAAAAGGATTGCGTGTTGTTATTTTTAAAAACAAAGGAAGCAGAATAACTCAGTAGAAAGAACACCTGGTCTCACAGGCAGGAGCCCACAAATCTATTTTTGGCTTTTGAGCAATGTTACTCATAACCTTGTACATCCGAACAGGTCTCAGTTCCCTTCAGAGAAAAGTGGTAGAACAAATTGATGCAACCCATGCGGTGCTCTGAGGTAAAATAAAAACCAGCTCAAATCTGAGCTATAAAGAGCTTTGGAGACAGAACGTCTATGCAAATGTGAAACTACTAGCAAGCGTTACCTTCTAAGCAATACTAGATGGGCATTTAATTTTACCCAATTGGATGTATTTTTTTTTGTTTTAGTGATGACATGGATGTCTAAAGACATAATATTAAAAGAGAGCAGCTTATAACTTATTTATATTCATTTGTCTATGCCTGCCTTTAGTTACTAAGGTTGAAGTCAACCACAATTGTGCTATAATTTTGAAGCACTATAGAACTATTTAAGAAAACTGCCAAAGCCAAGTATTTTTATAAATTCAGTTCCAGATCAAATCTTTAGACACAAAACAGTTCAGAGACTGCACTAAAATGAATATGCAGCTTGTCTATAAGACATCTATATACTATTCATGGAAACAAAGATGGAGAAATAAATAATTTTCATTTTGCATAAACACTGCTCATAAGGGACACTTCAGAGTCTGAACTAGCCTTATTTTAATACCTAAGTACATTCGGGGGTGGGGGGGAGTCTAACATAGGAATTAGAGAGAGATTTTGGTATGTTCTTTTTGTGTCCCTCGTTTGAATGGTCTCTGTACTCTCCGTATTGATGAAGACTTTAGAGTACAACAGACCTGTATTCAAATCAGAGCTGTGCCCACTGCTGATTTTGGAGAGGATGCCTCTGTGGCACACTCAGTTACTAACTGTAGTCTGACGAGAGAGCCCACGAGCTTTGCTGACAGAATGACTATGGGCTATGAGAGAAAGAGATCTGCCAAGAACAGCGGTTCTCAACTTGTGGGTCACGACCCCTTTAGGAGTCAAATGACCCTTTCACAGGGGTCGCCTAAGACCACTGGAAAACACATATTTCCAACGGTCTTAGGAACCGAGACACCGCTCCTCTGTCTCCAGCCGGATCTGCCCACGTGCAAATACGCTCAGCGTGAAGAATGTTACCAATGTTACACCATGCTTCTAGACAAAATTTCATTCGTCATTAGAAATAAATCGTTCACACTATATAATTATATATTGTTTTTGTGATGAATCACTAGGCTTTAATTATGTTCAATTTGAAACAATGAAAATACATCCTGCCTATCAGATATTTACATGATGATCCATAACAGTAGCAAAATTACAATTATGAAGTAGCAACGAAAATAATGTTATGGTTGGGGGTCACCACCACATGAGGAACTGTATGAAAGGGTAGAAGCATTAGGAAAGTTGAGAACCACTGGTCAAGGATGATGCCACGCCTGAACAGTAAGAATGATGCTCTTAAATTGGGACCACAAAAACCAAATTCACTGTCATCAAGTCAATTCTGCCTCACAGACGGCACAAAAGGCTGCAGCACAGTGGAGTAGACTGGAAAGGAAGAAGGGAAGTTGTACTGGAGGCAGGGTAAAATGAGGCAGCCAAGTAGAAATGTCTAGCATGCACTTGGATAAGTCAGCCTGGATTGTAAAAGAGATTGAAGTGGGAAAATAATACATGGTGGGGGGGGGAGGGGGCGTTGGAAAGCTGGGAGGAGAGAGTCCTGGAAGCCAAGTGAAGGAAGTGTATCAAGATGGGAGCCACCAACCCTGCTGAATCTACTGAAGGGTGAAGTAGACAGAGGGAGGGCTGAGTCTTGACCAAAGGCTTTAAGCATCTGGAGGTTATTTGGTGACCTTGACAAGAACAAGTCTGCTGAACAGTGATGGGGAGAGGCTGATGGGTGTGGATTTAATGATGCGGGGAGTGCAGAGCAGAGACCCAAAGCCCATTTGTAGGCCACTGGAGATCCCCTTGCAGAGGGGTCTCGGGGAGGAGACGAGCCAGTCAGGGTGCGATGTTACAACGATGAAAAATACAACTTTCCTCTAGTTCCTAAATTTTTCCTCCCCACTCCCACTATCATGACACGAATTCTACCTTGCAAGTCTGGCTAGACCAGAGGATGTACACTGGTACAGATAGGAACTGGAAACACAGGGAATCCAGGGCAGATGATCCCTACAGGACCAGGGGTGTGAGTGGCAATACATGGAGGGTAGAGGGAGAGTGGGTAGGAAAAAGGTAACCGATTAGAAGAAACTATATGTGACCTTCCTGGGGGTCAGACAACTGAAAAGTGGGTGAAGGGAGACGTCAGACAGGGCAAGATATGACAAAATAACAATTTATAAATTATCAAGGGCTCATGAGGGAGGGGGGAGCGGGGAGGGAGGGGAAAAATGAGGACCTAATGCCGGGGGCTTAAGTGTAGAGGAAATGTTTTGAGAATGATGAGGGCAATGAATGTCCAAATGCGCTTTACACAATTGATGTATGTATGGATTGTGATAAGAGTTGTATGAGCCCCTAATAAAATGATTAAAAAAAAGAGAAAGAAACACAGGAATTGGAAGAGGTGGGTACAGGTCGCTTGTCAAATCATTTTGCTGCAAAGGTAGTCAAGAAATGGAGTGGTAGCCAGCAGAAAAGATGGCATCAAAGAGTAAGGGAGAAATACCATAATGGCTGGTGCTGATGGGAATGATCCGAGTGATAACTCATGCTCCAGGCGAGGGGAAGGGAGCTGGGCCGGCCAGCGAGGCTGACAGGGTCTGCCTGGACTGAGAGACTGGCTTGGGGTAGGACCTGAGTTCATCTCGGTATCAAGAGTGAAAACGGAAAATATAAGCAGAAAGCTGGTAAGTGGGGAAATGGCATGATTTCCCAGCCCAAACAACAATATCAACAATCAGTCTGATCATTTCTTAGGGGTGAAATGGGAAGAGTCCTTTAAAAAAGGGGGGGGGGGACAGAAATCACCTTGACCTCAAATTTCATAATTAACAAAGAGAGACAGCAAGAACCCCTCAGTCGACTATTTCAAACCGTGGGAGACACAACTACTATTTTGTACACCCCTGCCTTTTCTTCAGTAGGAATGGGGAGCAGTATGAAATCAATGACAAGATCTGAAGAAAGTTACCAGAATATAAAAGAAGCATGTCTGAGTTGCAGCGGGCAAATTACAAGCCCAGGACACTTTAAAGTTAATATCCTTGTTCTAATCCTCTTCATTAGCCATCATCTCATTAGCACACCTCTAATTAATGATACTATAAGGTATTTAGTAAGAAAACAGTCACAGTCAGAATACAAATAATGATGCCTCATATTCTTGAGTGCTTTGGTGTGTCAAAACCCTGCACTCACACGCTATAATACGCCCATTATCTTATTTAATTGTCACAGCTGTCCTCCGAAGGCAGCATTATCATTTTTATTTCCTTTTCATAGATGAGGAAGTTACAGCACGGGGAAGTTACATAACTTGCCCAATAGTCAAGCGGCAGAGCTAGAATCGCAACCCAGCTAGTGTGGCTCCAGAGACCTCGCTACCGAGGAACGGCGCAAGCCAGTCAGAGGAACGGCGCAAGCCAGTCAGTTGGGAGTGTGTGCTTGAAGTCAGCACACCATCCCCTCCACCAAGAACATCAACGCTCATAACTACTGTTTACAGTTTATTAAAGGGGGAGAGGGAAACAAAAGCTTAATACGACTGACCTCTTCAAGGAGCAAACTGTGTTGGACCTTTACCCAAGCGCAGCAGGTGGACACTGCAAGCTCGCCCAGGTTATGGCCAGGGCCTGGTCAGAACCGTGGCCTGCCTTCTGTAATGTCAGTATACGCTGGGGCTGCTTTTATCATAAAAGGAGCAACCGAGAGGCTGAGAACACAGTTTGTTCCAAGCATCTAGTTCACTTGAAGGCCACAATGCTTACACAGTCCCAACATCTCCTCATTTAGATATTACCAGACACTAAATGTAAGTGGACACGATATACATTTTTAATAGTCTTGGTTGCCATGACAGTTTCCTTTCATTTCATCTGAAAAATAAGCTATTGCTAAACAAGTATCAGAAAATAAATAACAAACCACAAACTAAGCCGTGGCCTCGTTTCCCAACATCCCCACGCTGAAGCAACCTGCCACCCAAGACAGCCAATGTTGCCACGCCACCCAACATGCTACGTATGGCCGCGACGCCAGTCACACAACTTTGCTCATGCTGTTCCCCTTGCCCTCAAGCTCCCCATCGCCCCCTTAACAGCAGGCACCGTTGGTGGCCTGTCCTGGCAGCTACCACCCAGCGCAGTGTACAACCTAAACACAATGGATAATTGACAGAGATGCAAAGGCTGGCCCCCTCACTTCAAGATAGATAAGGTATTTGGCTCAACCCTAGCGGGTAAACTACAGCTAGTCTCAGTCTGATACCAGCTCCTTCCTTTGTTTTCTTCAGCGGCCCTGTCCTGCTTCCTCTCGGTAAATCACACTAATCTGAACCCGGCTCTGCATTGGGGGAAAACAACTTGATACTCCCATCCACCTACTTCTTACCTAGCCCCAAGAATTTTCATTCACTCGCCAAAGACCCAGTGTAGACATCCCCTCTGTGAAGCTGTCCTTCCTCTTCAGAGAGTGAAAGCACTCCTTCCTCCACCCTTCCGTCTTCCTTTGGGACCAGTTACTTATGCCTATTTCTCCTCCCAGGTAACAAGCATCTTGAAGGCAAGGGCGCTTGTGTGGCTCTGCTCTCAACCAGTCAAATTGGAGTCAACCAGGAGAACGCTGTCAGCTAAGTCCAGACTGTGCGGAACGCCACAGGAAAATGTACCTTGACTGTGTAACAAATACCTTCGGGGAGAGAGGGCTGGGGGCCAGTGAACTAGGAGGGAGGCTACAGATGAAAAGAGGCATAAGATAGATCAACCAATTGCCACATGTAGACCTTGAATTAAGCAAACTGTTGTTTGTTTGTTTTTTATTCGAATTTCTAAGTGGCATTTGGATAACATAGACCGAATATCTGATATTAGAAATCACTGTGAATGTTTATGTCTAATAATGATGTTGTGGTTGTTTATAAATATATTTATGGTTAATCTGGTATTTGGACTTTACTTTTAAATAATACCAGGTGCAGGTAAATGGACCGGAATATGGAGGAAGTAAAATTGACCAAAGGCTGATCAGTGCAAGAGCTGGAAGATGGGCATATTAGGGTTCACAATACCATTCTTTAAAATCTTAAAAAAAAAAAAAAACTTTTGAAAGAGAAAGTACTCATGAAAGGGCAGGAGGAAGTCAAGCATACAACAGAAATGATAATCCAATATTGTCCCACAACACAATGCCCTGGCTTAGATTTGCTTACAGATCATTTAGAAACTGATGTAAAAGAAAAATAAGTATCATTAGAGTAAAAACTGTAGTGAAGATGCATTAAATGGGTTTTTGGATAAACGGAATTGAAATACACTGGTGTGAAGTGATGCTCATCTCTTTCATGTGGTCATCACGGATGCAGGTAAAGCAAATGACCAAATTTGACCTCAAGGGTCTGGCTCCAGAAAAGAGAAGCTTAGATTTCTGCTCACTCGTAAATTAATAAGCAAGCAATCGCTGACACTGAAGAAGGGACTTTGCATGCATGATTTCAATTATTCTCCCAAAGTCCCGGGAAGTTGATCTCATTAGCATACCCAACTTTAAGATGAGGAAACTAAGACTCATTAGTGACCCTCAGCAGGATTTATACCCTAGCAGGCTGACTGCAAAGTCCAGGCACTGAGCCCCTCCTCCGAAGCAGCTCTTTCAAACTGGCCACTACCAATGCTCTAATATCTTGCCATAGAGCTAATGAAACAACGGTGTTTTTAGGGCAGGGGGTTGCTTTCTTGCTAGTGGCAGATGCTGATGTATATTCAGCCAAGCTGTGTCTCATCTAGGTAATACATTTGTGCAACAACTCCAACCGAGGTCCTTAATAACACAATGACCAACTAAGTGGCCATCTTTTTAAAGTATTGTGAAAAAACTTGAAATTACAAACTGACACACCGATAGTATAATCATGCTGAAACTCACAATCTCAAAACTTCCACTAAAGGGGCAGAGTGCAGCGTAAATCTAAGTAGAACAGGAGATGACAAAGAATCTAAAACTGAACTATAGTGACCAAGCTTATTTTCAGATAAGAGCACAGGAAGGTAAGGCATCCAATTGGCCAGAGAAAGGAAACGGGATTCAGAAGTTAGAAGGACGTGCCTTTCCTCAACTCCACAAGTGCGGGTGAAATATACGCTTGGAGTTACCACCAGTCCTCCCCAAGCTGGCGACCACATGGCTGCTTTAGCTTGGGCGGGACATAAGCGGAGTTTCTTTTTTTAGCATTCTTTTCCTAGCCACTTTGAAATGTCCTAGTCACAAATTGTTGCCTGTTATCTTTTAGAATAGATTTTTATGCAAAGCATCCACAAGAAATGTCTCAGAATCAGGAGGGTACATATCTAACTTCTTACATAAACTCATTTATTTTTGTAAATAATGTATTCATTTTGAAATTGCAGAGAATAAGTAAATAAATTAAGAAAGAGGCTTAAAATATTTCCTACGGAAACTATTCTCAAGAATAAACCTTGAACTCTGGAAAGTAAAATAAAATATTGAATATTAATAGAAAATGTTAACTATTGGCATTGAACGGTAGATTTATTTTAAAAAATTAATTTGTTTGACTGAGTTTTTGAAAATGAGCTCTGAAAAAATTAACAACAAATAAACCTAAACGGAAGTTATATATTATTTAATGGAAAAGTATCTCTTCAAAATTTAAATTTACAATAAGCTTAATGACTTCTCCAAACGTGACTCAAAAACAACAGAAGTAAAAAGAACATGTCTATTTATACACACTCCGCCTTCCTCAAAGGGAGGCACTAGTGGCATAGTGGTTACTTGTTGGGGTGCAATCCACACGGTCAGCAGTTTGAAACCACCAGCCACTCCGAGGGAGAAAGATGGGCCTTTCTACTCCCTTAAAGAATTACAGTCTTGGAAATTTACACAGGCAGATCTCCCTGCCCTATAAGGTGGCTGTGAGGATGGCATCGACCCGATGGAAGTGAGTTTGAAGTTTTTGCTGGTCTATCCTTGGGCATGGAAGACACAGTGCCTCAGGCCCACAATACTTTTAGGAGTTCACAAAAAACATAAATCATATCATTGTGAAGGAGGGGGAGTGCACAGCGGGGACCCAAAGCCCATCTGTAGGCAACTGGGCCCCCCCCTCACAGAACGGTCTCGGGGAAAAGACGAGCCAGTCAGGGTGCAGTGTAGCAATGATGAAACATACAACTTCCCTCTAGTTCTTAAATGCTTCCTCCCACCCACTATCATGATCCCAATTCTACCTTACAAATCCGGCTAAACCAGAGGATGTGCACTGGTACAGATAGGAACCGGAAACACTGGGAATCCAGGACAGATGATCCCTTCAGGACCTGTAGTGACAGTGGTGATACCGAGAAGGTGGAGGGAAGGTGGGGTAGAAAGGGGGAACCGATTACAGGGATCTACATATCGGACAACAGAAAAGTGAGTGAAGGGAGCTGTCGGACAGTGTAAGTTATGACAAAATAATAATCATTTATAAATTATCAAGGGCTCATGGGGGGGGGGCGGGAAGGGAGGGGAAAAATGAGGAGCTGATACCAAGGGCTCAAGTAGAAAGCAAATGTTTTGAGAATGATGAGAGTAACAAATGTCCAAATGTGCTTGACACAATGGATGTAGATATGGATTGTGATAAGAGTTGTACGAGCCCCCAATAAAATTTTTTTTTAAGAAAAAAGAAAAATAATCCTAAAAAAAAGAAATGAACTTTTAGGTTAACTATAGTTGTATGAGCCTCCAATAAAATGATTCTTTTAAAAAGAAAAAGACAGGACTTATAAATACTTGAAAATTGCACAATTGTGTCTATGAAGAGTCAGCTTTTATATTGAAAAATCATACACTGAAAATTCGTATGTCTCTAAATCCTCTGGATTAAAGAAGCACATAAAGAACTCAGCAAACATATTAATGAAAAGCTCTCTCCAAAAAAAAAGTGTTTTCCCACATAAGGTTAACATATGTCATTTCACTGTGGCAGTTGTAAGACAGGCTTTTTACTATATGTGATTTTAGTAGAGGAAGAAAGCCATTGTGTAGCTGTGCTACATATAAAGCCCCTCCCATTCCAGGCCTTTTTCAGTGGATCCCAGCTATTCTTGCCACAGCAGGACGACAGCTGGTGATGCTGACTGTAGGTCCGGCAAGGGAAGTCAGCACCCACTCCTCCTTTTCCAAAGACCCCTGCCTCACCTCAGCTTCCTCCTCCTCGTCTCTCCAAAGATGAGAACACAGAACTAATAAGCAATCTGTCACCTATCGTGATGGATATCCTAAAAATGCTTCGATGGTGAGCTGGAATAGCCGCAACAGCCACAGTCTGCTCTGGACCAAGTGTGTGGGTCCTTTTCCGGTCACACATCCCCTTGAGAATCTGCGGAAAAGGCCCATACCCACATCCGAGTTCTCATACGATACACTTCATCATTGGGAATTCATTGTCTTCACCCAGAGGAGAAGAATAGCTCCGAGATAATTCTATTTCTTGCTCTCTTTTTGACTTTAAAAAAAAATCCGCTGCCTTCAAAAAATAAAAATTGTGCAGATAAAGCCAAAAAGCACGCTTCATATTCAAAGTAATTTTTGATTGGAAGGTAGCTACTGGAATCCGCGTTGGTGTTTGCATTAAAATGACACACAGCCTCTCGAGTGCGATCATGACCCACTGTGCCCGGCTAGGATAGGTGTGTGAAGGAGGGTCTGCGTTCTCTGAACCTTTTGCAATAATGTCCTCTGCTTCTCTCCTCTCTGTGGCCAGACAGCCCTGCTGAGTCTGTCCATGTCTAGAAGGGGAGGATTCAGTCCGCATTTCAATGCAAGGCTGTCAGAACCAAAATAACCTTCAAGGGCTTTCTGTCATTTATCCCTGGAGTCTACAGGATTCTGCCTGCGAAGCAGCTGCCAGAGCCGTACCCACTCCTGACTCTGGCCAGAGAGGTGCTGGAATTGTCTGTTCCTGGGATGGTAGCTGGAAAAGCATTCCTGGTTCTTCTGCAGCATCCCCCATGGTGATGGGAGGTCTTGCACTGAAAGATGGCCCTCCTTCCAAGGGTCAGCCAGCCACCAGATGAGGCAACGCACCAGTAAATTGCCGGTGCAAGCAGTTTTCCTTTCTTATAACACATGCGAGTGCCCGCACACGGATGCTTCTCACACCTGCCCTCTCGAGAGGTGGAAAATGTCAGTGTCCTATTGGGTTTCCATGCCGATTCCTCTTTTTTGAGAGGATCTCCTAAAAAGGTTAAGTAAGTGCAATCTATGGCCCGGCCTCTGACCAAATCGACAACTCTGCTGGCAGTCAGTACAGCAAGCATTTTTTCTGCATTGCTGGCCAGCAGGCTTAACAAAACCGAGCAGAGATGTAGGAAGCTAAAAATTCCCACGATTAAAGGAACTTTCTTCACCAAAGCAACAAAACCGCACTCGCCAAAACTCCATCGTTCACGTGAGTAAGGCTGTCTTACCTTGGGAAAGAAATGTTTCCTCTGTGGGAAAGGAACATTTCATCATTCCAAAGATGATGGCTGTGACCACTGGGCCCCCATCAGGGGGTGCTTTCATGGTCCCCAGCATACACAGAGCAGGGAAGGCCACCAGGGGGTTGGACTGAGGAAAGCCTGCCCCTGGGCTCACCCAGGGACAGGCGTCAGGGTCCTGTTCTATCAAACCTTGCTTCCAAATAGAAGGAGGAATATCAGCAGCCTTGAGAGTGTGCTGCCATTTTAAAGGAACGGCTTCAATTATTTTCTCCTACACTCAGCCACAAAACCATTTCCCAGGGGAGGAAAAAAAATTAGCTTCACTCTCTGCTGAGATGGCATCTTCTCTTGCTCATCAGCTGCATGTGCTCATAGAAGCTTTGGCTTCAGTGTCCTGCTGTATTCTCTTACACACCTGAGCGCCTGCTGATGACATGCTGCCATCAGCAAAGACCTTGCTGCACCCCAGCACCGGAGCTTATGCACCCATCACACTGAAGGTAATGTTAAAGGTAGGTGCCCCAAGACACTCCACCTTCTTTAGCATTGTCCAACACACAGGCAGGGGCATCTGGCTAAGAGGGACTGGACTAGCCTCCTGACGAAGACCACTCTGATGGTGACTTCAAGACCACACAGGGTAACATGTCATGCCCCTGATTATCATGATGGCAAGACAGCTTAGTAACACCGTTGACATAATCATTTTTCACAAAAATCAATTAAGGATATACTGTAATTCATGGATCCCAGAAGAAGCACTGC
The DNA here is from genome assembly GCF_000313985.2 of Echinops telfairi. NCBI lineage: Eukaryota > Metazoa > Chordata > Mammalia > Afrosoricida > Tenrecidae > Echinops > Echinops telfairi. The sequence continues at coordinate 42,814,147 of NW_022111320.1, forward strand.
TGCCCTGGTCTAAAGATGATTAAACTCCGCACTGAAATCTTAAAAGAAAACAAATTCTTCATGTACATACTTCCTTTCAAAATGCTGGCCCTCTCTAGCTCACAAAGATGCTGATTCCTCACTTAAATTCCTCACTTTCCCCCCAGGAATATAAATGCTCCTGAGCCAGATATGGATGAAATGCTGCTTTCTGTGAACAAGCGCATGGCAAATGAAAAGAAGAGATCACCAAAGATGGGTGGAGGTAGAGACCGGCCAACATTTAGATATTTATCTGATCACTTCCAAACGATACCGGGATGAAATAGACAGTAATGCACACTTACGAGTCAAATAACTTTCATTAGATTCAGCCCATGTTCTTACTGTAAAACCTAGCACCTGTTTAATTTTAATAGAAACACCTGTCGAAATGAATCATTTCTTTTGGAAGATCGTTTTTAAAAGGCAAGCATTTTTCTTTTTTTACAGGATGTTTCCTTTTTATATATATTTATCATTTTATTGGGGGCTCTTACAGATCCATACATCAATTCTATCAAGCACATTTGTACATATGTTGCCATCATCATTTTCAAAACATTTTCTTTCTACTTGAGCCCTTGATATCAGCTTCTGTTTTATCCCTCACTCCCCACCCTCCCACCCTTGTGATCCCTTGATAAATTATAAATTATTACTTTCATATATTACACTGTTCGCTGTCTCCCTTCACCCATGTTTCTGTTGTTTGCGCCCCTTGGTGTTAATACGTCGATTGTTGCGATCGGTTCCTCCTTTCTCCCCCCACCTTCCCCCTACCCTCATGGTATTGCTACTCTCATTACTGCTCCTGAGGGGTTTATCTGTCCAGGATTCCGTGTGTCGAGAGCTCATAGTTGTACTAGTGTACATGCTCCAGTCTAGCCGGATTTGTAAGGTATAGCTGGGGTCAGAATGAAAGAACTAGAGGAATGTTGTGTGCTTTGTCGGTGCTACACTGCACCTTGGCTGACTCATCCCTTCCTAGTGACCCTTCTGTGAGGGAATGTCCAATTGTCTACAGAAGGGCTTTGGGTCTCTATTCCAACCCCCTCTTGTTGGCATGGATGTGATTGTTTGGTTTTGGTCTTCTGATGCCTGACACCTGATCCTGTCAACAACTCGTGATCACACAGGCTGGTGTGCTTTTTCCATGTGGGAAGAATTTTTCTTATAAAGTAGGAGCTTGCTATAATTTCTTAAGCTTTCCAACATCCTTAAAAAAAACAAAAAAAAAACTCTTACCCAGAGGATGGCCAAAGGAGAGAAGAGGGGGGCATTCTTTTCCCAGGCACAGAGCCTTGGAAAAGAACGGGGTGGGAGGGCGGGGGCAGGAAAGAAAGAGAAGGATTGGAGTATTTGGCGGTGGCGAGGTGCCAGGCTCACGGCTCAGGAAGGCTGAGTAGGTGATGGTATATTGGACTGAGAGGGCAAACCTGGCTGGGAGATTTTGATGTAAGAGTCATCAGTGAACAGGTGGTTAATGACGGCCTCCCCATGCTCAGCTCCATCTTGAAAGAGGGGGCTGCTGACTTCACAGGCGGAAGAAGGCACAGGAGGGAAGGGAAGGGAGGAAGGAGATGGCAGACCACCCTTTCAAGAGTTAGCCAAGAGTGAGGAGGAGGCTGAAGAAGGCAGTGGAGTGGAGGGAAGGTTACGTGGATCTTTCTGTTTTTTCTAAATTGCTGAACATGTTTACATGTTGATGGGAGAGACTTGAGGGGGAGGGGACAGGTAAAGGAGTGAGGGGGAGGGGACAGGTAAAGGAGTGAGAGGATAGGATCCGGAGCCAGGGACAGTGAGGGGATGAGGCAGGCTCCCTATTACAACCAGAGAGGGTGGGGTAACCCATGTATAGGTCTCCAAGCAAAGGCTGAGGGGCTTTTCAGTGAAGCAGGAGGCAAAATCGCCTGCTAGGGAATGTGAGGAGGTGAGGGGGGGAGGGGACATCCAAGAACTCCTTGCCACTCACTTCTGCGGGAACCGCCCAGTGTTGGGAGATGTGGTCCTGGAGGACGGAATAGAGGCTTTGTCTCTGTAAAACTCTCTAGCGCAGAAGAGGCCAACCTCTGACCTTGGCCTCATGGCCACCAGGTCTACTTGGAGTCACATGACCTTGTGAAAAGGACTGCCCCGGCACAGCTGGCACGATGCAGCCCCCACATTCTGAAATGGCTTGAGTCCGCCAAGCAGGGAGCAGGAGCGCCTTCGATGTAACTCCTCTCTTGAAAGTAACAGGTGGCCTTCTGACCAGCCAGGCGAAATAATGTCCCTTTCTTGGGAGAGCAAACAGGTCTGACTCCCTGAATGAAGTTGAGGGCACAAACAGAGTTTTTTCTTACAAACAAAACCTCAAGGGCATACAGATGCCATGTCTTATCAGAATAAGCTGTGGACGTGTTCATTTCTAAGTAGCAGTGGGTCCCAGCAATAAAACAAAATGCTTTTCACGGCAGAAAAACCACCCCTTGGCTTCTCAACCAGTCTCGATGTGCAGGTCTTGTTATTATGTGGGTGGGGCTGCAGTGATGGCTTCCTGGCTTACACACAACCAGTGTGTATGGAAAGTTAACGGAGCATTACATTAGGAGCCAGGAGGCCTGTGTTCACAGCTCAACTTTGCTAACTTGTTATGTGACTGTGTAATTTTTTCAACATAATTTTGGTCATAGGTCAGAGTAGTTGGGAAACCTTTAATGCTTATTCCTCAAACTCAATTCCAACTCACAGTGGCCCTATAAAGACAGGGCAGAACTTCCCTGTGGGTTTCTGAGACTAACTCTTTATGGGAGTAGAAAGTCTCGTGTTTCTCCCAGTGAGTGGCTGGTGGTTAGCAGCCCAACACATAACCACTACGTCACCGGTGTTCCTGAAACACTGAAGGAAAACCATGCAAATTATTTAGCACAATGCTGGTTCAGTGGTAAGATTTCAATAAACATGAGCTATTAGAATATGCTCGTTCCTATGTTCTTCTATCAATCATCCCACCATATTTCCTTTACTTTCTCTTTCCAAACTTTTTTACAACCATTTAATGGTCTATTCTTTGTGCACAGTACAATTCCGTGATTTACACATATTTTAAAAGAGTTGTGCGGTATCACCACAATCAATTTTAGATCATTTTCTTAATTCTTATATCCATTTTTATCAGCTAATTTCTCCCATCCTCCCGTCATAACCCCAAGGAGCTACCAATCTAGTTATTGTCTCTATAGATTTACCTATACTAGATTTCATATTTTTTTTTAAAAAAACATATCTAAAAAACCAACAAGACATAATGCATACAAACTTCAATCCAAAAAGAAGCAGATAATAATTAAAAACCTGAAAAGGTTCAAAATGGGTCAAAAGGGAAAACGGGTAATCTGTTAAATGTTAAGCTAACTATATCTGCAGTAATCCACGTTCCAACGCATTGTCTACAGACATGACTATTCACATCCCTAGCTCTAATGGCATATTGGTTATGCATTGAGCTGCTTACTGAAACGTCAGCAGTCCTAAACCACCATGCACTCTGTAGGAGAAAGATGGGGGATTCTACTCCTGTAAAGAGTGACAGTCTCAGAAACTCATGGGAGCAGTTCTACCTTGTTCCATAGGGTCACTATGAATCGGAACCGACTCGATGCACAGGTCTGAGAGATCCATGGAGACTGACTGAATCCACAGGGGAACTCTGCAAATAGATTTGAGGCTTGCCCTATCATCCATACCCGTCAGCAAACCAGACACTAAGAACTTAAGCTCCAAGACAATTCCCTCCTCTAATCTTGGATGTTTTCCTTTATCATCCTTGAACCACATGGGTCAATGTCTTCTTATATGTCTACTTAGCTGACACCTCACTTGAATGGCTGCTCATTGAAGACAACCTTTAAGACCCCAGAAACTATTCTTGCTAGTTGCCAGGTACCATCTGCATCCTTCACCACATTTTGCCATAGCACCCATACCATCAGTGATCACTTCATGAGGGCAAGTATGGAGCAGGGCCAAATCTTAAGAACAAATTTTTCTTAAATTAGGGATAATGGTTGAGTGCAAGCTCACAATCCATTCACATGTCTAAGGTTTACATTGTATGGAGTCCTGGTGGCTGTTATCAGGCAGGCATTGAATGACTAACCCTAAAATCAGTTCTTCAAACCCTCAGGGAAAAGATGAGGCTGTCCCTTTGACTGCCTTGCAAATGTTATATAAGGCGACCATGAGTCAGAGTCAACTCTATGATAGCAGGTATGTGTTGTTTTTCACTCACTGACCTTAACTTTTCATTCATAAAATAGAACCAATCGTGTTGGCTACACAAGACCACAGTCAAAGGAAACTGAACTGGTGGAACAAAACTCACTGCCATCAGATAGTCGGTGCCGACTCATCGCGACCCTCTAGGACAGGGTAGAACTGCCCGGTAAGTTTCAGAGACTATACCTGTTTAGGGGAGTAGAAAGCCCCAGCTTTCTCCTGAGGTGCTTCTGGTGGTTTCTAACTGCTGGCTTCTCAGATTGCAGCCCAAAGCCTAACAAATCAAAGAACTATACAAATATGAGGTAGCATTAGCATGCCAAATGAATCACCCCAAAGTCTTTGGTTAGGAAGTATGGTTACCACTACTTTGCCTCAGGACTTACCAGCTTCTTTGAAAACATTAGCATGGCCAGCCGAATACAAGAGCAGATGAACATAAGGCTTTCATTTCAAGTTCCAGAGCTATACAGAGCTTAAGTCAAAATACATGCTAGGTCGTCTGTCTTCAATGTGGTCTTTTCTATGAAAAAACAGATATGCCTTAAACTTATGAGTAAGGAAAAAACACATAAAATATAATTTGTAATTTCATTATTTAAAATAAAGCCCACCGACAATAACAAATACATAAGTACCTGGGCGTGTATTTTCCTTTATTACCTAAGAGACGTCCAGAACTATTCTCTAAATTCTTACCTTCCTCAAGAAAGAAAAATTAAAAAATAAATAAATAAGAAAATAAAGTGAAGGTCATTTTTTTTTAGTAGCTTGGTCATTGCTAATTTCATTACAGAATCAAGATTCTGAGATTAAGACATCTCTCTTGGTACTGACTAAAACCATCCTCACCAAGGCACCAGTGCTGAAAATAAAACTATGATGGGCTTGGGAAGAATGCAGGGGCCTGCGGTTAAGCGCTTCAATTACCAGGGTAAGTAACCCAAAAGGCAGTGTGAACTCAAAACAAAACAAAAAAACATGATACTCAAATAGGGCATAATGGGGAATATTGAAAACACTGTATCTTAAATTAGGGGCCATAAGAGAAGGGAAAATTGAAAAAGTTGACCTTTAACATAGGAAAGTGTTTGTTTGGTTAGTTTTTGAGGGGTAGGGTTGAGAGAGAAGTGGTTTAATGTACTTATGGACAAACTTATAGAAATAGCTCAGCTCTCTTGCAGGTCAAAGACTCAACAGTAAAGCAGCAAAGATTGAGCCATCCAAGCACATGGAGCCTCCTCAAAGCTAGTATGTTTTTCTTACCAAATAAGTCACACCAAAAATACTTGCCCGTGTGCCCAAAAGACACATGAGAAATCTGGCGGATCTGAGCATTATGCTCTTTTCAGATCTATATAAAGTCAAATTGACAATCCAACTAGATAGATTAGATGGGAACTTTAGGGGACTGTGAGCGTCTTTCTGTTCGTGAGTGAGAACAATTCCGAAGAAGAGGCTGAGAACAGTAGCACAGCTGGAAGCCTGTCATCGATGTCGCTGAACTGCACACGTACAAATGGTCGGTTTGGTGTAAGGGCTAACATATACATACATATATATATATATATACACACATATATATACATACATATATATATCTATCATCAACAAAAGAGAAAATAAATTATAAAAAGAGAAAGGAGAAATCTAGCAGCCAGAATTCTTACATGTCTTACAGCCTCTAGCAACATTTAATGTTTCAATCGAGCAGAGGTGCAAACCCTGATCTGAGACTACGATGCTCAACTTGCAGAACTGGAGCAAAACTGGAGTCTAGGTCTCCAGTTGGAGCCTCTGCACAGAAATCCAGGAGATTCCCCCTCCGCACTACTGGATGCCCTCTTAGTGTTGTGCTTAAACGTGGTCCTAAGATCTGCTCTATTGAGACAAAACAGTAAAGTCCAAGGCTAGACTAACAGTCCTTCGACACAGGAAGCCAGCCCTCGGATGATTTCACAAGCTTCATTGTTCCCCTCATTCTTTAGAGCAAGGGCAGGGAACCTTTTTTCTGCCAAGAGCCATTTGGATATTTATAAAATCATTTGTAGGTCATACTAAATGGTCAACTTAAAAATTAGCATCCTGTATTTGGTCAAACTTTTAATTAACTCACCTATAATGTGATGGCTAGAACTACTTCTCTTTGGTAAGGCATGTGATGTTAGCTGGTCCTGATGATCCCATGGGTCTCAAATATATGGTCTGTGGGCTGAATACTCCCCACCCCTGCCTTAGAGGCTTCATTCATCCTATTCAAGTCTCACATCGACAAGTCAGGTTGGCTAGCCTGCTGCTGTTTCCACAGTGATCAAGCCAAGAGCACGTCTGGTGGCCAGGCTTCAAAGTGTACCTGAAGTGAGTTAACCAATAGGGTTGCACACTAAAGGGCCTCCCCTCCACCGTGACAGGCTGAAAGCACACCAGAGCTTACTATACTTTTCCTTGTACCTTCATTCCCTCTCCACCAACGCCTGGCAAATGTGCCCCAGTGTGTCTCGACACCTGTGTGCCATCAGTGGACTGCAAGCCTGCCAACTTCGGATCCCTGAAGCTCCCATCCTTGTGGCTGGGCAGGACCTCCACGCTCCAGCAACCGCCTCGTTTACCGCCCGTGTGGGCTGCACCATGGCATCTTTACCCCTGTGGTCCGTGTGGGGAAGGTTGGAAGCACTGTGGTGAAGCACTCTTTATCAATCCAAAGGCCCCTAATGTTCCTAGGAATGGTGGGCCTGAGATTTGCCATGCTGTGGTTGGGAACAGGAGCATCTGACAAGCCATCCTGCTCTTGTCTTACCCGGCTGTCTGGTAGTCTAGTGATGATAGTGATAGCAAGACAAATGTACTGCCACCACACAGGAGACACTTTCCACCGACAGTTAAGAAGGGAGCTGAGCAAAACACGAGCTGCAGTCTTCCTCTCATGCTGGTTCACTGTCTTGCTTCCGGGCTCCTCAGGCTAGCTGTCACAAATGGCCAGTATTCTTTGGGACCACGGGGTTCTTTATAACTATTCAAAAATACACTTCAACAATACTTTCTGCCCTAACAATGCAGAGAGGCAAAAAGATCTGGTTCGCCATGCTTTGGGAAAGGCCACCCCGGTGGTTCTTCGCTAGGTCAATAACACTGAGGACTGAACTTTTATTAAAAATATTGCAAACTTTCTCCTCCAAAGGTTAAGGCTCATTTTTTCCAAGCCTTATACCCAGAAATAAGTCAATAAAGTGGCCTATTAACAATACAGGAGTCCCTGGGGAAAGCCAATGGTGAAGAACTGGGTGACACACCAGAAGGAGGGTTGGTGGTTCGAGTTCACCCGAGGCACCTTGGAAGAAAGGCCTGGCTTCTGAAAGGTCCCCGCTTTGTAAATATGATGGAGTAACAGTTCTACTCTGAAACATATGAGGTCATCAGAAAATGGAATCAACTAGCAACCCCAAATCAACCTGGACTGATTGCGGGGGGAGGGGGTAATTAGAGAGATGTGTGTTAACAAGTGGGCCACCATCAAGATAATCAAGGCTTGAAGTACATTTTCGTCCATCAAACTCTTGGTGCTCTATACGAGTCTTTAGATAACTCAGCTTTCCCACCAGGTTACTGCTCTTCCCCAGTGTCTACTAAAGATAGGTATCTGCTGGGAGATGATCTGGGGGACAAGGAATCAATACGGAATATAAAATCATTGGCCTTCAAGTGAGATGCAAATAACATATCTGATAAAGGTCTAGTAGCCAAAACACAAAAAGGAGTCTCACCACTCAATACAAAAAGACCACCAACCCAATTTAAAAACAGGTCAAGGGCTTGACCAGACACATCTCCAGAGAAGATGTGCAAGTGGCCAACAGCACATGGAAGGAGGTTCCACGTCCTGGGTCATTATGGAGGTGCAAATCAAAACCGAGCGAGAGGCCACTTCACACCTACTCAAATGGCCATCTGCGATAACCTGGAAAACAAACATTGGCAAGGGTGTGGACAGATCAGAAACCTCAAAAGAGTGCTGAGAAGGTTGGAAAAGGGTGAGTTTGATGTGAGAAAGAGTCTGACAGCTCCTCAAGAAATTAAATAGAGAATTACCATATAGCCTAGCAACTGCACGCCTGGCTATCCACCCACCCACCCCACCCCACCCCACCAAAGGAAAGCCAGTCTGGAGAAGGACCTCCTGTTTGATAGAGTAGAGGGGCAGCAAAGAGGAGGAAGGCCTTAGGAGACGGACTGACTCTGTGGTTGCAACAATGGGCTCAAAAAGCATAGGAACAATGGTGACAAGGCACGCAAATGCTCACAGTAGCATTACTCATAGTAGCCCAAAGAGCCTAAATGCCCCATCAGTTGATGACTGTCTAATCAAAATGTGGCATACCCATTCAATGAAATATTATGCAGTCATAAAAAGAACACAGTATTTACACAAGCTACAGTATGTAGGAAAACATTATGCTAAGGGAAAGCTGCCTGATATTAAAGGCCACCTACGGTAGGATTCTATCTCGATGACATCCGCAGAATAGGTACATTCATAGAGAGGGGAAGGAAAACTGTGGTTGCCAGGAGCTGCAGGCGATGGCAGAGAATGAATGGTAGTGACAGCGTAATGCATGCAGGTTTTCTCTTTGGGGGTGACGAAGTGGTCTTTGATAGTAGTGATGTTTAGGCAACACCATGGATATATCAGTGTCACTAATGGTACATTTTGCCACATGCACTTTAACACAACTTTTTAAAAATTATTTTTAAGGAGTAAATGGGAAGAATGATGTTCTCCTAAGGGAAGAACCAACCCGAGGGAGAAGAGGGTGTACACCAAGAAACTGGGGCTACGCAGATCCTATTGCTTTGCGACCAGATAAACTATATTCTGCAGGTGCGTTGGGAGTTCAATATCCAGGCCTCCTGGGCACAAGGGCCTGTGCGGTGAGAGGACCATGCTTCAGCATTCAGCAAGCACACGTTCACTTCCAGGGCATGCTACTCAAGGCCAGGTACAATGCAGTGCAGTGAAGCCACAATCATTAGACTGGTTCTTGTCTCCCCAGAATACATCTTCACAGGGACACACCTGCATGACTGAGCCAAGCATCCTGTGGTACAATGGTTAAGTGTTTGACTGTCAACAGAACAGTGGATGGTTTGAACTCACCTGTTACAAGAAAAAGGATTAAGGAAGATTACAGCCTTGGAAACCATAGAGGCCAATTCTACCCTGCCACCTGGGTCAAGAGGAATCAAGACTCAACTCAATGGTACACAACAGCACAGCAATATTCAATGGCTAAGAAACACTTCTACTTCATGTTGCTTGCTGAGCACAAGATATGATGGTTACAGGAAACAGGTGAGCACCCACTTCGGAAGAGCCTGAACTATCCGACTCACAGAAACGTCACGTACAACAGAATGAAATGGGCTTGGTCTTGCGTCATCCTTACGATCATTTGAATATTCAAGTACAGCTATTGAATGCCCCCCATCTCACGGAGGGTGGTCTCCCACGCACGAACTCACGTCATCAAATATGATGGCTTCTGTAGCAACTGATCCATCTTGACAATGTGTCCAAAGCAAGCTAGTAGGACAGTGTTCGATTGTAATCCATAAACTATTCATTGGCTATATTTCAGAGGCAGATCACTCGAGGCCCTTCTTCCCAGTCTGTCTCCTTCTGGAAGCTTCGCTGAAACCTATGCAACAGGGGTGACCCTGCTGACATTTGAAATACCAGTGGCATAGCTTCCAGCAGTACAGCACCCTATAAGTCACCACAGTGTGACAACCTCACAGACAGGTGGTGGCCAACTCCATTAGAGCTCCAAATAACTAGTCCCAGGTCTTTTTTTGTTTTGTTTTTATTTTTTTTAATTGTCACAATGTATTTATTTACTTGAATCAAAAACATATGTTCTTTTGCTACCCAGGGCAGACAGTCATTTTCACAGATGTAATTCCTTTTTCCAAATTTGGTTAGTCAGTAACTACTTAATGCCCCCTTTCGAAGTATTGTGTACCCTTCAGAAAACGGGCGGCTCAAATCCTGGAAGGAAAAGCTCAAGGCTTCACCCCGACAGGCCCTGGGTCATCAACTGTGTCTCCGCTGCAGGATTCTGGAGGGGTTCTTCTCTCGTGGCTAACAGGGCAGTCCGGGGTAGTCAGGGGTTCAAGATGAGAAAGTTTTCTCAGCTGTCCTGACCCCTGGCTATACCTTAAAATCTCCCCGAGTACTTTAGGAAAACCACTGATGTAATTGGACTGGAGTGGGGTCTGCACATTAATATGCTGTAGAACCCACATACTTCTAATGGACCTTAAAACTGGACTCTAAAACTAATAATCTGTACATCCAGTGTTTCCCATCTCTGCCTTCTTCCCTACCTGAAGGGGTATTTAGATGAGGCAGGTTAAGTGTTCAGAAGTTAAAGGATATCATTTAACACCCACGAATACACTAGTCCACTCAAATGGCATATTGCACTGGGAAAATCTGCTGCAAAAGATCTCTGTAAGGGGGTAAGAAGTCAAGATGTCACTGTGAGGACTGACACCTGACCCAAGCCATAGTATTCTCAATCACCTCATACGATGCAAAAAGTGAATAAGAAGACCAAAGATAAATCGACGCTTTTGAAGGATGGTGTTGGTGAAGAATAGTGACTCTACCCCGGACTTCCAGAAAAATGAACCCGCCTGTCTTGGAAGCCGTACAGAGATAGTCAGATGGCCCTTAGAAGCAAGGATGGTGACATTTCATCTCACGCATTTTGGGCATGTGATCAGGATGGACCAGTCTCTGGAGAAGGGCATCCGGCTGGGTAAAGGAGAGGGCCGCTGACAAAAAAGACCCTCAACAAAATGGACTGGCCCGGTGGCTGCAACAATGCGCTCAAACACAGCAAGGAGCGTGTGGCTGGGTCAGACGGGGCAGGGTTTGCTCGGTCGTACACAGTCACCCTGAGAGGCGCTGACTGGACAGCAGCGGACAGCAGCTGCACTCCCCACCTGAGATCACGGAGAGACTGCCATGCCGTGGCAATCACACAGTTCTCCCTCTGGTCTACAGACCTGGCCAGCTAGCTTCTGTTGAACTGCCTCGGAGACCAGAAAGTTCTACCTGGAAAATTGCTATGCAGACAACAGATGTTCCACAAATCGGGGCTTCTCAAATGTTTTGTCCAGGCAGCACACACTTTGGAATACGTGTCTGAGTAGAACTTCCTCCCATGTCGTCCTGGCCCCTTATGTTTGGTGAGTACATTCTGGGAAAGGAACGGTTCCAGCAGGGACAGGTCCCACCATCACTCTGCTCCCCATGGGCAGGCCCTGCACTGCAGCACCGACACCTTGCACTTTATGCAGCAGCTAACAGGGGAAGTCACTGCCTTCAGTGGATCAGAGTAACGGATTTTGATTGGTTTCTCAATTTAATAATTTTCATCAAATTTATTTACTGAGTAAGACATACCTCAGGTTGGGGGGCGGGGGAGAACACAAATGAATCGCTGGATGGGATTTTTAAAATCATTTTATTGGGGGCTCGTACAACTCTTATCACAATCCATATATACATCCATTGTGTCAATCACATTTGTACATTTGTTGCCATCATCATTCTCAAAACATTTGCTTTCTATTTGAGCCCTTGGTATCAGCTCCTCATTTTTTCCCTCCCTCGTGAGCCCTTGATAGTTTATAAATTATTATTTTATCATCTCTTACACTGCCCGGCATCTCCCTTCACCCACTTTTCTGTTGTCCATTCCCCAGGGAGGTGATATGCAGATCCTTGTAATCGCTTCCCCCTTTCTACTCCACCTTCCCTCCATCCTCCTGGTATCGCCATTCTCCCCACTGGTCCTGAAGGGATCATCTGTCCTGGATTCCCTGTGTTTCCAGTTCCTATCTGTACCAGTGTACATCCTCCGGTCTAGCCGCATTTTTAAAATAGAATTGGGATCATGATAGTGGGGGGGCGGGGGTGGGGGGAAGAACTAGGAAAGTTGTGTTTCATCAATGCTACACTGTACCCTGACTGCACCCCAGGATGGGATTTTTATCATCACCCTTGGAAGCAAACCTAGATCCAGAGAATAAATAAGCATTCTTGGCAGCCAGAACATGTCCCCTCAGTCCTTAGCTCCAGATGTGGCTACAGATCTCTCTTATGACTTCTGGAAAAACCACAATGAGCTTGTAGTCACTGAGTCCGTTCTGACTTGTAGCCACCCTACAGGACTGAGTAGAACCGCCCCTGTGGATTTCTGAGACTATAAATCTTTACAGGAGCAGAAAGCCTCATCTTTCTCCCACAAAAGCGGCTAGTGGCTTCAAACTACTGACCTTGAGGTGAGCAGCCCAACTACCACAAAATTGGTTTTGCCTGGCTTGAGCTTTCTATAAATGGAATCATACTTCTAACTTCTTTCCTGCAATATCATGCAAGCTCATATTAAGTAGCAAGTGTTTAGCAAGAAAAACAATGCAGTCTGACCTGAACACAAGGCTAGACAACTAGAAAAATGTAATAGGAGAGATTCAGCAGGAGACTACTCACATATGGGCACTTGATTTATGACAAAGGGGACAGTGCAGTGCATTGGAGGGAAGATAGCGTTTTAATAAATGGTGTGGAATTACAGATTTACATGGAAAAATATCTAGGTCCCTATTCTCATGTCATTCACAAAAATAAATTCCAGATGGATTAGAGATTTCACAGTGAAAAGTAAAAAAGTCTTTAAAAGCTAAATAAAAACTATCTTCCTGACCTTAGTTAAGATTGTTTAAATTAATAACCATAATGGAAAAGACTGATAAAATAGACTTCGTTAAAATTAAGAATTGCTATTCATTAAAAACAGCATCCTATTTAGGAATGTGAGAAAGCAAATCTCACACTGGGAAAAGAAACTTGCAAGATACTGACCAAAGGATATACCCAGAATATGCAAATCAACCTTATAAATCTAACAGAAAAATTAAAGCCATTCAATTTTTAAAATGGGAAAGAGACGAACAGGCATTTCACAAAAGAGAATATCAAAATGGCAGAGAAAATAGAAACCAGTATTAGCAACCCAGGAAATACAATCTAAATGTCAGATTAAGGCACCATTATAATAGTGCCAGCACCATGCTCATCATCAAAATCAAGAGAAAACAAAAACACTGATAAGACCAAGTGGTGGTGAAGATGCAGAGCAACTGGAACTCATAGAACTGGTAGAAATGTAAATTGGTTTGATCAGTTAGAAAAAAAATCACTTGATGGGATCTACTAAAGGTGAAGGTACTCTTCATACCGGATGCTATGATGTAGGCTTCTAATATTAATATTGATGCATAGGAAAATGTCTATGGGAATATACATGCATAAGCTGGGAAAAGCCTCAAGAAAGCACGCAGAGCTCTTTTGACAAACCATCAAAGCCCCGATAACAAACACTTCCTAGAAAGCAATATTTCGTGAGGAAATTAGAGCTCCATTCTGAAAACAGCTGGATAATTCTATTGGCATTTAATAAAATCTATTAGCATGGATTTATAGAAGTCAAAATCTAAGCAACTCACTTTATTTCCTTCAAGGATAAGCATTAAGCCATGTTAACTATTTGAAAAATTACATCTACTATGCCCAGAGGGCATCAGAGCTTAGAAAATAGATGGAAAGGTAAAAGGTGGCAGGAAACCATATGGGGAAAGTCAGGCGGCTTGTGAATCTAATGGTAGCTGCAAACGAGGTCACGTAGCCCTCTGTGGCCACACTAATTGGTGAAGAGCAACAGAGGCTTCATCAGCAAGGCTCATAAAAACCAGCCTACCCTTTTGGCTGGGCATCTTCAATTTAGACAGCGACACCTGCTTCCCATCAGTCACTGACCGACAGACAGGACTCCTATCCACCTACCACTATGCTACTTGGTTTACTCTTGTTCTTTACTATTTACACACAGCCTTGAGAATATATGCATGCACAGTTGAACATGTGTACACATGCAGCTATCTATAGAGCCAATTCAAAACAAAACAAATTCTCAAAATTAGCTCTCTGAAAGACCACATCTTATTCTATTAATACCCACCTACTGCAGTATTACATAATTTTTTTGCTAGTTCTGTTATATGCAAATCCGTGAATTCAACCATAGTTAGAGGTTAAATGTACTAATCAGTATGGCCTTGTGTATCTCTAAGTTCTAAAGAATTTTCCATCATCTCTTACCTTTCTAAAAATCCCGTGCGTCTATATTATTAACTACTCTTAAAACTAGCTGTTTGGTTTCCAGGATGTTAATAACTGCTATTCCCATATCAGCATGTTTCACATACTCCAAGAAGATACCAGATTTCATAATAACATGTTCTAAGTATTATGAAGGTTTCTAATTACTTGACAACTCTAATAAAATAAGAGGGATCCAACAGTCTCAAAAGAAATCTACCTTAAAAAAAAGAGAGAGCGAGACCTATTTTTACCTATAGGACACCAAACTGCGTATGACTTTATATTTAAAAGGAAGTAAGATGTGGAAATTTACCGGCAAAAGAGGTTTTTTGTTAAGCCATCAAACCAGAGCTGATAGGAATAGAGTAAAGGCTTGTTTTGTGGCTCAGTCAGCAGACCCATACCCTGGTGGGCCCGCAGGCTCCAGGTCCAAGTTTGCATATATATATGCTGGTTGCAACTCCAACATCTGCCCAGAAAGGGCCAAACTTTTCAAAGTAAAAATTAGTTGCCTATGCGAGAACTGGTAGAAACTGCAAAGAGCAAGGAGCCAGAAGAGCCTGGGCAAGTTAAGACACAGAATGAACAAGTCATCAATACATTTCAGAAAGGATGGGAAGGGACTGATGGAGCAGGCTGAAGCCTGGGGCTTCCAGGCAGCTCACTCTAGTCCTAATGATGACGGGTTGACTAGTACGAGCTCTGGGACCTCTCGGAAATTCTCAGACCTTAGGGAAGAGGTTTCCTTGTCTAGGAAAAGGGAATGGTCATGCTCATTTTGCACACTATAAGGATGCTGTGAGGTCATGGGCTCCTAACCTCAAGGTGTGTGGTTTGAATGCTGCGTGGGGAAAGATGTAGCTGTCTGTCTTAAAAACTCTGTGGGGATATTCTATGCTGTCCTATAGAGGCCTCTATAGTTGGAATCGACCAGTGAGTTTGGCTTTGGGTTTTTTTTTTAAGGTTTGGGTTTGGTTGGGGAGGGGCGTTGTTTGTGGGAGGTTGGCAGACTATAGTGTGAATTACACAAAATGATGCATACACAAATGTACTAAACACTCAATACATTGTTTAACTATGTTGCTTTTAAATATCTCTTCCTTGTCTAAGTCCTGCACTGAAACAAAAGGCAGAATTTCAAAATATGAATTAGAGACCCTATTTCTACACCTCTGCCTATTCATCCTCTACATTCCCTGTGTGTTCTTCCCGATTAGTCAGTTGACAGCACTGCCAATGAATCTTTTTTGACAATCCAGTAATAGAAATGATAGAAGTTTAAGTCATTAGGTTCTCAAGAATTAAGCAAAGACTGTGGCTAGCAATGAAAGAAACCAAGTGTCAGATTAATTAAAGAGATCAAATGCCTTAACAAATAGCAATGTTATTTCCTTGTGCTTTTAAAACTTCGATAGCAGCAATACATAAATCAAAAAGAAATTTTCAAAGGTCTACTCTCATTTCATGAGCACGAAGGGGGAGGGGGAGCAGATCCTTTATAGTAAGATCTTACTAAACAATGAACAAATTCCAGGATCCGACTTTAAATGAAGGTATTTCCTCCCCTTTGATTGTTTCCCAAAATGATGTACATGAAATGAGTTTGTTCTTTGAAAGTACATGACCCATGGGGGTTTTTACATTCCAATCCAAACCAGCTGGGTTGTAAGTAACATCGAAAAATAAGTTCTATTATTCCTGTTCCTTCAGTCGTCCATTCACACGTTTCTTCCGTAAACACACTCACGGATATTGAAATCCATGTTAAGTGTTTTCAAAAACACCAGGTTATTAGGATGCAGTGAGTCATGAGGCAGAATGAAAGAGGCAGTGTGGGCTGGAAGGCAGAGAAAGGAACAATCCGTTCCATTAGGTATCTGACGGAGGAAGACCTTGAGCGGTGACTAAGAGGAGGAAAGCTTGGCACGCAGAGAGAAGAATGGCTGGAGAACACACCGCCAAGTTTAGGCACAGGGGGGGTGCTATCCAGGGCTGTGGCACAGCTTCATAAAAAGCAGATTAGAAGTTGGGGGGTAGTATTTCTTGGCCAAATGAAGATGCCTTTAAGGGCAAAAGGCAGTGCTGCTAACAACTCCCTCAGGACAAAAGGTGTAAAATCTTGACCACCCCCGACAATTCAAGACGTAGGGGGACTTACTTTAATGAAACTGATGTCCAATATGCTCTGACTAGTATAGTTTGGGCTATTCGGATACTCAAGATTTTATGGAAGCAGTAGTCTTAGAAAAGCCACAGAGCTCCTTGTAAGAAACCATTCTTGGGAGCAGCTAAGGAATGTCTGTGAAAGTTTTCTGAATGCATTCTGGATATTTCAAAAGACAAAACCTCCAAAATAGGTATGGCAGCCATCGAGACATATCT
This sequence comes from Echinops telfairi, assembly GCF_000313985.2. Lineage (NCBI taxonomy): Eukaryota > Metazoa > Chordata > Mammalia > Afrosoricida > Tenrecidae > Echinops > Echinops telfairi. The sequence goes on from NW_022111320.1 coordinate 42,831,035, forward strand.
CCAACCTACAGGGAGCTAAAGGACGTTGTTCCTCTTGAGATAAGGTCTCCACAAGAGAAAGTAAACATGAAGGTGGGTTAGGGAATCCCAGGAAATACTAAACCAAACCCACTGGTACTGAGTGAATCCCAATACAGGGACCCTACGTAGGAATTTCAGAACTGTACATCTTTATGGGAGCAAATAGCCTCATCTTATTTCCACAGAGTAGTTGGTGGGTTTGAACCACAGACCTTGCAGCTCGCAGTCCAACATTTACCCACCAGTATCCCCTCCTTATTCCACTACACCATCTCATTTTACTCTCAGTACAATGCTATGAGGGTGAAGTGTACTCTCCTCATTTTAGAGACTGAGTAACTGGACATGTAGACTTATATAGCTTGCCCAAAGTCACATAGAAAGGAAGAAGAGGTGTGGGAACTGGATCCAAACACCTCACTCCACACTTCTTATGTTTCACACTGTACTATTCTGTCTCTTGAAAAACCCACGTGTGCAACATGTGGCCAGAGTGCAGCCCACCAACCACAAGGTAAGGCCCACTGACCGCACAGCTCAGTCCACCTGGTCCAGGGAGCAGCGCCCCAGACGAGCAGGGAGAACACATGTTTTACTCTGTCAGCCCTGCCAGGTGACTAGGAGCTGGGGACCAGGAGAGCCTAGCCCCCTGCCTTCCTCAGCCAGTGAGGAACGGGCAGTGGCCCTGTGTCCTAGCAGCAGGCTTGGACCATTTGCATAGTTGTCCCTAAAGCCTGAAGAAATCAATTAAGCATGTGTGGGGCACCCTGAAGCGATGAAATTACTCTGGCACAACTAACACGTCCCTGTTGACTCTGACTTTGCGTCTGAGTCACGACCAATAAGCTCTGCCAAAAGCAACCCTCTTGCTGCACCAGTATGATCAACAGAAAAAAGCTGGTCAGACACTTTACAAGCATACAGCTTCAGGTCCTGTGGTCCAGACATGAGGACATTGTCCTCCCCACTACAAAGTCCCACGAATATGCAACAAGGTAGCTAATCTATGCAGGCACTGGGTGGATGACTAAGGAGCGCCATCCAGAATATAGGTGTTATCAAGGAAAACTCACAGGCTCTCTCTTCTTGCACATATATGTTTAAAATGAAGTCTGGAAAGAAACGACAGATCCCCGTACTTCATTTATATTTGAATTTAGGCTGTGCACAACACTGCCCCGGTTGTTTTTTGAAATGAGACATGTGTAACTTAAAGCAGGGGCAAAAAAAACAAAAAAAAAGTCTCGACACAGCACGGAAAACTATACAATGAATTTGAACAGACTCTATGAGAGAGCATTCCAAGTGGCTGATAGCACCGGTAACAACACAACTTCCAGGCAGGTGTTTGGAGTTGGTGCAAAACAATGCACACGAAACAATTTCAATATTTTATGCAAATAGTGTGAAGATTTCCACTTTCTCTGTCAACCCTGCTCCTCCCCTGCGAGGGTATAAATGCCAAATATATAGGGCTCTCTGTATATATATCCATATATATATGGAGCATATATATATATATCCATATCTATACATGGAGCCCTGCTGGGGGTCTGGGTACATGTTGGGCTGAGTTCTGCCTGGGCAGCACTGGAAACCAGCAGCAGCTCCGCAGAAGACTGGACTTCCTGC
>NW_022111320.1:42832911-42839717 GCF_000313985.2 Echinops telfairi
GGGCCAATCAGAGAAGGGAAAAAGCTGAGGGGGTAAGTAATTTCGGGGGTGTGGAATTAATATCCTCTGACAGTTTTTGAAAGCTGAACTCTGATTCGTGACACGAAAACTGAATGCACTGAGACCAGCACCCTGGCCTCTCCCCAGCTCCCTTGTGTGGCCCCGAGTGCATTAGAACAAAGTGACAGGAAAACTGAATGCACTGAGACCAGCACCCTGGCCTCTCCCCAGCTCCCTTGTGTGGCCCCGAGTGCATTCGAACAAAGTGACAGGAAAACTGAATGCACTGAGACCAGCACCCTGGCCTCTCCCCAGCCCCCTTGTGTGGCCCAGAGTGCATTGGAACAAAGTGAAGCACAGCTGCTGGTTGTCCATTCGATTTTCTGACCTCAAAGATCCAGGCTAGCTCCCTGCCCAAATTCACTGTGATCCAGTTACTGCGTATTGAATGTTTATGATATGCCCACAAGGGGCTGGGCATGCCGTTGTCTCCTCTCTTCCCTAACTCCCAAACAAAAACCAAGAAAAAGAAAAAAGGAGTGGGGTGAGAGACGGTGAGGGGGAGGCAGACCTAAAGTCAAACACAGACATGATCTTTACAATTCATTTTAAAATGTATTTTGTCCTCTTTGCAGAACATCTCGGAGGGCAAGTCAGAAAGTACTCCTAAGGTTTTCCGTTCAGGCATGCACAGGTTTCATTCCAAACCAAACATGTTTCAACACGTCTCTGTGGTCGGTGGAGGGCTACAGACAAGTTCTCTCAGTCATACACGGTTTGACAGTCGCCTTAGGGAACAGAAAATGAAGAGATGAAAGCACTGGCTTCCAAGGGGGTCTGCTGGAGCAGCCAAAATTCAAGTGGGAGAGGTCACCTCGGGAGCCTCTGACAACCGTTCCTTGGGAATCTTAAGCCGTAATCTTGATAGAGTTCTTGAAGTGAACAGGATGATTATGCGGCCTGATTAGGAAGCAGTTTCCAGAAAAAAGGAAAACCGTGAGGAACGGGGCCAGGAAAGCTGTGCCTATGAATGTTTTTCCATCACAAGGGCTGGCCTGCAGGGATCTCCTTGGGAAACCTTCCCCTGTCCACCCTACAGCTGACTGAGCCCCTGCAGAACTGTTGTTCCTCAAACTCAGGGATCACCGTTTGAGGGCCTCTGGGATGACAAACCTGCCATTGTCACATGGTGGGAATAGAAGAATGCAGACTCCTTCAGGGAAAGGGTAAAACTGAAAACAAACTCACTGCCATCAACTTAGAGCGATCCTCTAGGACGGGGCAGAACCGACACGCGGACTCTGAGGGAGTAGAAAGCCTTGTCTAGCTGCTGTTGCAATCTGCAAACCAGTCCGGCACCCCAGTAACCCACTGAGCCACCGCTTTGGGGAAGGGTTAGAGAGGTGGAAATGTCGCCATCAGAAGTGTAGGGACCTCGATGGGAGATCTGTCCAGAAACAATAGCTTCCCATTTTGATCTTTTTGTTTAATAACGATTTCTATAATTTTGTGGCAAAACTATCTGACCTACTCTCTTCAATACAGCCCAGCTCTTGCCTGCAAGGAGTCTGCTTTGCTTAAACCACGGGCCAATATACATAAGTAACCATTACTTTGTGTAACAGATGGGAAGAGCCAGCTCATCTCCCACTTGCAGGGCCTCAGCACCAAGACTGAAGTCGGTGTACAGGTGGTAAGCGTGTCGCTACTACTCAACACAATGCAATGAGAAGGAGAAAAACAGCATTGGCAAAAAGAAGTACCACCTTGGGCAAGGTCAGACCAAGGGTCCCAGTGAAGCCGGAGGCCCTGGTCAGGCTGCCACAACAGGTGGCTAAACACACAGCTGCTGGCTATCTGATCTGCCAACTGCTTCTGCCAGCAGAAACCGTCTTTCTTCTCCAACACTCCTCACACTTAAATAGGGAAATCAAATCCACGGTCCCCAAACACTAGTGCCACCAATGTGACCTGGATGAAGAAGCTGCAGTACCCAGGTAGGGCAGGAGACGGAAGCTTCTGAACCCTGTTTCCTCCAGCCTCGGGTTGGGGTTGCATGAGCTCGATGCCATTCTGTTAGGCACTTCACCTGTGCGTTTGCACAGAAGACATGTTTGTAAAATGGTGGCCACGGTTACTGGTTCTGAATCCCAAAGTACTTCGAGAGCTGCAGTTCCTACTACTTAGAAAAGCAAGCGGTTGCCAGGGTATGAGGTCAGGTGAAAGGGAAGACTATCAAGGGGTTCAGGGGAGTCTCCTGAGGTGATAAAACCTTCTAGACCAGTGGTTCTCATCTTTCCTAATGCCGCAATCCTTTCATACAGTTCCTCATGTTGTGGTAACCCCCCCAACCATAAAATTATTTTCGTTGCTACTTTGTAACTGTAATTTTGCTACTGTTATGAATCGGCAGACCCCTGTGAAAGGGTCGTTTGACCCCCAGAGGGGTCGTGACCCACAGATTGTGAACTGCTGTTCTAGATCTTGACTGTTGTGTGAGCCATTCAAGCTCATACAACTGGACACCGACAAGTGTTACTGTATGAAGTTATCTGGGTATAAAAGCACCAAGCAGAACATTGCATTAATTCTGATTAAGAGCAAGCCATCTAAACCATAAACATGGTGACTTTGTTTTGTTCTAAAATTAAAAAGGAATCTGCGGCCTGAAACATGACTTCACATTTCAGACCAAGCACTTGAATGAAAAGTTAGAGTGATTTGTAATACACACACATGCACACACACACACACACACACACACAAATGGGGTGCCACCTGAACAATTAACCAAACTGACTGTCTTGGAATTGGATTAGAATGAATGGTGTGATGAAATGAATTAGCAGAAAGTGAAAGCGATGTTTGTAGTTACTAGATTCCTTAAATTGACAAATATGATCATGGCTTCGTTCCTAAAAAATCTGCCAAGGGGACTTTGCGAATAATCTAAGAGGTGCGCCATTATACTCAATAAGCTAAGGAAAGGGAAGAAAGTCCAATGGCAAGTTCTCCGATGGATTTATCTTCTCAAGGTGTTCATAAAAGGCTCTAAGGAGCCGCTCACGCTCTTGAGCTGTCACACTGCCACCATGGCCAAGGAGTTCTTGGAGTAGAGATCTGTGCATTTATTTTGGCAGGAGCTGCCGTTTTACAACAATTTCTCACTCAACACCACAATTACAAAACAGATGGCGTTCCACAGAAGTGGTTTTATATGAGAAATGTAATTCTGGTCAACCTACAGTGTCATTGTACCATATGTCTTAGCCCCCATACCCTTTCTCTGCTCACTGTTTATCACAGTATCACACTGAGGTCATTATGCTCCCTCTGATTTCAGGATGCTCCACCCCAAGAGGAATGTCAAGATTGCAGTGAAGATGGGGCCTACGAAAGAGGCACAGAGCTCCTGAGGCCAACGCTTCAACTACTACCACTCCCCAACCACACTTGCTGGCCCCTCTGCCAGTATGCTCCTGCTTTTCCTGAACTATCACCATGCTTATTGTTCTCAGTTGAAATATAGCTCACCCTGAAAAAAAATCATGTCCACCAAAAACTATGGATATAAACTTATTCAGAAAGAGGGTCTTTGTAGATGTAAGCATGATCAAATGGGGTGGCTCCTCATCCATTGACCAAGCTACTTGCCACCAAGCTGATTCCCACTCAGAGCGACCCTAAAGACAGAGTAAACCAGCCCCTGTGAGTTTGGGAAGCTGTCAATCTTTACAGGAACAAAAGCCTCATCTTTCTGCCAAGGACCAGCTGGTGCATTAGAAATGGTGACCTTGTGGTAAGCAACGCAACATAGGACCCCCGTAGACCACCAGGACTCCTCTGACAGGTGTTCTGATAATGACCGGTGTCCTTGTCCTTATTAGAACCAAGAAATTTGGACACAGCCACACAAGAAGGAATGTGTGACATCAGACACAGGCATTAGAGTGATGTCTCTCCAGGCCAGGGGACATCAAGGATTGCTGGCAAACAGCAGAAGCAAAGAAGCAGTAATGCATAGTTCTCCCATCCAGCCTTCAGAGAGCATGGTCTAGCATGGTCCTGCCAGTGGAACAACTCAGTTTCAGACTTCTAGCCTCAAGAACTGGAGAGAAGGAATTCCTGTTGCTTTAACCCACTCAACTCTGGTTAAGTGGTTAAGGTAGCCCTAACCTGCTCCACTCCCACCACTGCTCTTAGACCACCTGACTGCTGGTCCCTCACATTTACGGAAAGCACAGAGAAGCCAGGGAGAGATGTCACTACTGCTTTGTCACTTTCCAGCTGCATTAACTTCTGCTCAGCTTTCCACAAGTTAGTTGGTTTTCTATTAAAAAAAAAAAAAAGAAATGTTGCAAGATAAAGAATGACACTAAATTTGCCATTTACATCAAAGACCTCTTTATCCTACTAGGATATTGCCTTGCAGCTGTATACTTTTAAAATAGACCACACTAAATCCCTAAAATCTTAACCCATCAAGACACCAATTCATGGGGAAACATATCAAGTAGTTACTTGCATAAAGACAGCACACCCACTTTCTTCGGAGTCTCAGAACCTGAGCTTGCTGGACTTTCAACTTTTAAAAGCTGTTTGAGAAAAATGCAAGTTGTAAATGGAGGCAGGAGGGTGGGGGAAGCAAGTAAGTTATTTTAAGAGATACTAGATAGGGGATTGGCAAATCCGAAGCCACCTGTTTGAGCAATGAACAGAACTTGAGAGAAAACTTGTACTTCCTTCTGCCTTCCTAACGGCCATCTTCCTTCTTTTTTCCTAACGGCCATAGAGTTGATTTCAACTCATGGAGACCCTGTATTGTATGTTCGTCTTTCTCATCCATTTTTTCTGATTCATTCAAGAAGCAACAGTCTACTCAGCCCCTGTTAAGCAGTGCCCGCTAAGTTCCTGGCATTGAGTAGCTAGGTTTATAACAGTGAACAAGAAACCAAGTGCCTCCAATTAGAAAGAAGAAAACTGAGAAAATAACCGAAAGTTTCACAAGTCAATAAAAGTACCGATATCAGTTACTTGTGAATGATGAATCGTGTCCCCTTGCTGACAAATTCTAAATTCTATCAGAAATATTGTAAATCAACTTCCTAATTACCCATGAATGTAATTAAGACAGAAGTTGCTGTAACTAAATAGTTACACCGGGAATCCTACCATCCACCCCCAGGAGGTTGACATTTTTTAATGCAAATAATAACCCCCTTTAAAAATAAAACTGGGGGATGTTAAAAAATATTGGTAGGGTAGTGTCTTCTCTGTAATTCTTGCCTTGAACTTCATTCATCGAACACCAAAATGCAAACTCCCCCCCTAAAAATGATACACAACAAAACGATGATGACACATAACTCTTGTCGATGGTAGTGATCATCATTTGCACAGTTAAAGGCAACTTCTGGAGAACCACAAGCCACAGAGTAAAAAGTACATATAAGTCACTGAACACTATGTGCTCAACAAAAGACATGTGACTTGCCTTACTTTAACCCTAAACATGTGCTTCACGTAAGTATTACACCTGATCTTTAAGGCCCTCAATTTGTGCCCCTGCCCAGACATAAACTGTGCAAACAGAAGACAAGGCGGAAAAACAGTTTCACAACAGTTACATTGAATATAGCAAGGTGGTATATTTCACTACATTAATGCAGAAGTTGCAAACACCATCAGACATTTTTACAACACTTGGAAGATTCAGTTACATTTCAAATCCCATCAGAGCCAATTCTCTTCACATTTCCCCCTCTCCCCCACAGGTTATCAGCCGCAGGAGGCATGGGTGTCTGCTCCCGGTCCTGTTAACCCTCCTCTGGTTTTCAGAAAGCAACACTTTCGTATTTGCTCCACACTTGAGCAGGAGCTCTAACCTTGCCTACGGCTCTGCTCTTCTCAGCTCATCAACTATTTTTCATTTCATGTCACGTGTAACGTTTTTACTGACTAAAATGTAATGTTAGAATTAAACCACAACAAACTCAGGAATTCCTAATATTACTTCTTGCGTGCAAAATGCTCATAAAAATAAGTCGCTGGCTTTCTTCTGTTAAATAACAAGGTGCAAAAGCTAAGAAAAACAAGCAAACCCGCCCAAAAGAACTTCCATAGAGAAACTGGAGGCCTGTCTACTGCAGTAAGGAAAAGATTAGAACTGGGATCTTTCAGTGCTGTTGAGCCTCTGAAAGCAGAGACCTGTGTTAATGGCCAGAACCGTGCTGCATTTCCCGGCCCAAGTGACTATACATTGTGTACCATGGAAGCCAAACCATCTGAATGAGGCAACCAGACAGAAGAAAACCCATTAGCTGGTGTCTGCTCACCTCGTGCGATTTTTTTCAATGGCTCTACCTAATCTTCAACTGTCCTCAAAATGCGAGAGGAAAGCCTAAGGCAGTCTGTTACCCACACAGGCTTCAGCCTATGAAGGACATGCCCAGCCCAGGCAGGCCACAATTCCAGGGCCATCGTGCGAAAGGTGACAGCCCCAAGTTCTAACGGGGGATGCCAGGACACAGCTCCCCCTGCACCTCGGGGATCACCTCCTCTCCGTTCGTTCCCAATGCCATTTGCATCCACTCCGTGCTCAACCACCCTGAGCACCCGCGCACCGGTGGTTCCTGTTAGCAGTGGGCTCCCCCTCCATCCCTCGCCTGCCCCCCCTCGCGGGTGGGAACAGACCCCAAGGGCGGCTGGGGGCGGGCGAGGAGCGCCCCGCTGCCACTCACCTTGATGATGCTGCTCCGGCGGGGCAGGCCGCCCGGCTTGCTCTCCCGGGGGCCGGGGTCGCCGGC
>NW_022111320.1:42840871-42859303 GCF_000313985.2 Echinops telfairi
CTTCCCCCACCACCCCGGGCCCACCGGCAGCTCCAGGGCTTGGCTGCTCTGGCCCGGGCACGGGGACCTCGCTGCCAGGGGACGGCGGCGGCCGAGGGTGCGGAATAACACCCCCCTCCCCCCACCTCGGGTGCATCGGCATCAACTGCCAATCACCTGCCCGGGGCCCCGAGGCGCAAAGACCGCCCAGGCCCCGGGGCCCGAGCGCAGGTCCGGGGTTCAGCTGCCTTGCACCTCGTTTTCCGCGCCCCACGTGGAGAACCGTACCCTTCCCACGCAGCCCAGGAACATGCTTCCTGGATGTATGTCCCTTTGGGCTTTCCCCCAAGCGGTCAGACCCATTTTACATATTAAAGGCAGTTCTGCGTCCTTGGGCTCCTGAAGGAACCGTACATTTATTTAACTAGTTGCAAACATTTATTTCACTAGTTGCAAGAATGCTGAGGGAGGGGTGAGAGACAAGAGAGATTGGCAGAGCTCATTCCAGGCTTGCAGTCATCCCGCCAATATTTATCACTGTCGCCCCACACGGTGCCCTTCTTGATCTTGCCACTCGCCTCCGGAGATGCCTGATATCCGGCCCTCCGCAGCCCTGCCCTGGGTCAGGCTCATCTGTGCGGTATTGCCTGAGCTGGTTCCTCCATTCTATGGCCCTCCTTTAGGATGCTTCAGGCAGAATAAAATGCTGCAGCCTCCAACGAAGGTCTTGTCCCTGGTCTGCGGGAAGACCTCCCTCCCGCCGGATGAGGCCCAAATTCCACCGCGTGGTACTTAAGTTCCCACTCTGCCTAGCTCCACCCACCTCTCCCTCCCAGGCTCCCGAGTTCCAGCCTCACGCCCTTCTTTAAAGCCCAGCACCTCTCAACCAATTTACGTTTCCTTTTCCGGGAATGCACTCCCAGCAGGATGCAAGGGGAAGCAGATCAGTTTGGGGGAAGGGGAGTTGTGAACTTGAAGACCTTGTTTTCATTGGCATGATATTGTAGCAAGCTGCCAAGTTGCCTCTGAGAAAACTTGCTTTACATGCATATACACACCCGCCCTTGCCCCTGAAAGCAACATCAAACACCTTCAAGTTGCTCGTGAGGGCGTTTTAAGGCTTCTGATCCTCCAGATTCATGTTTTTCTAACCCAGCTCACCAGCATTTATCCATCTCTTACCCACCCGGGCCTACACACCAACAGAAATATTTTCATATCGATGGACAACAGTGTCTTAATATTTTATTCAGTCCCCTCCCTTTGCTGCCTTCCTCATCTAATTGTGTTTCAAAATATTAGTATTTTGCTTCAAAATATTAGTCCTGTGATAGTTTTGCAGAAAAGTATATCCAAATAATTCACATCAGATGTTTAATCTACTTTATCAAATTTATAATCATAATAGCCTGTGGATATGCTATGGAGCAGGTGGGGAGGAAGGGAGGAAAAAATGTTGGAACCTTTATTCTTAAAGTTCTCTAACTTTGATATTTTGAGTAAATGCCTGGAGGCATCTCTGCCCTTTCTACATTGGGATCTAATTTTTTTTCACCCCACACTGACCAATCACTAGTAAATGCTAGGAGAGCCATTTATTGACAAAGGGCTTCAGGATGTTGAGAGGGGCACATTGAGGTTTAAACCTCCACCATGCTTTTTATAAAGCCACGATCTCATCCCTTAATGCCTTCCAAAATGAGCACCTATCCATCTCACTCTGGAGTCTCACCAGGTCAAACCAGGGAGACTTCGTTGAAATAGACTTGGCATTTAAATTAAAATGTTTCCCAAAGCATCTTGGCAGACCTGTCACTAATGATGCCAGAAGCCCAAGGCCCATGCCAGAATTCTTTTTATCCCCTCCGTGTTTGTCTCCTACAAGCTGCTGACATTAGAGCTGTACTTCACACAAACTACAGGTACCATTTCTTCAGATGGGAAGGGGAAGCAGCGTGCTCCTCTGACGTGCAATTCTCAGCTTCCAACAGGCTTTTTAATATCTCAACTCAGATAGGCTTTTGTGGGTTTGGTTTGGTTTCTTTCATCAGGAACAGCATCGTAAGCAATTTGTTTCTGCTTCTGCCTGCTTGTCTCTCTGCAGTTACTAAGTGATTGCTTTCCGTTTTGCCTCTTCCATGAGCAATGTTGTTGAAGAAATTACAAATATTTTGCCAAAATTCCTCCTCAAGTGTTTTTGTGGCATTATAAAAATTCATAGAAGTTAGAGAAAGCGAAAGAGCCAAAGTACTGTAGTCATTCCTCAGCAAATACTGTCTTAATGGTTCCTTCTCAGAGCAGGGGAGTAAGGAAGTGGCCAGATGAAGTAACTGTCATTCTGGGTAACTCGTGATGCTTGTGCCCATTTATTTCTTATATCTCCATACTAGTTATTGAACTTGTGAATGATTTTTCCAAAGTTTAAAGTCAATAAATGCCTTTAAGTATATCGATATCACGCCAGTAGTCCATATTTTTAACTCTTTTAAACTCGCCTCTGGTTTCCAGCAGTCTCGGCTTTTTAAAAAGTCTTGTCAGCTTTCACCAAACTATCTCTGATTTGTCCCCATCTTTAATTAGCTGCCTAGAACGTGAGCTCTTTAGGCTGCTGGTCCATAATAACTTTCCTTCGGCCTCTCAGAATAACACTGACACTGTGTACTGGCTGGTTGGTTATGAAGTCAGATCTGGTTTCCAGTTCACAGACTCTAATGTTACAATTCTCTAATTCTTTTCTGACGTGCTGCACACTTGGTCCTCAGATTATTTTCTCCCCCCATGAATTATGACGATTTTCATTTCTCACGCTTCAATCTCATTTTATTTCCTGTTTTTCTCTCAAGACACAGCTCAACCTCTGGGCCTTCATGTCCGACTGCTCTCCCGTATGCTTCACGCAAGAGCTAACTAGAGCAGTAAGTGGAAGACCAAACTACTGCAAAGAGATAGCGGATTGCATCGATGTGTTGGTCCACATTTGGCTATCCCCGGGCTTCCTGAGTCAATCCAAGATGTTGACTTGGAACTAGTGTGCTCCTATGCTCTGTGGCTGGCATCATGTGTGTTGTCTCACACACGTTGAGAAAGCATAGAGATTGCCTTTCATCCTGGGCCAGAGTGTGGCAATGTAGACAAGCCAACAATTCTTGATTCCATGTTCTTCCTGTACTGTGACACTGAAGAGCCTTCGATCATTTTCACTGGAGACGTCTCCTCTGAAAGAAGCCCTGGAGGTGCAGTGGTTAACCGTGCACAGCTGCTACTGAAAGGTCGGCGGTTTGAATCCACCATCCACCTTGCAGCAGACTGATGTGGTAATCTGCTTCTATAATTTACAGCCTTGGGACCTACATGGGACAGCTGTATATATTTTATATAAATATATATATTTATATATTATATCAACATTGATATATATACATTTTGTAGGGTTTCTATGAATTGAAATCAACTCAACGGCAGTGGGCTTGGTTTGTTGAGTTGTCATCAACTTGACACGGCCACACGTTCATTTGGTCATCTTCAGGTGTCTACAGCTGCCAAGAATCGGGCACTCAGACAATTACCTCCATACCTTCCAGCCACTGTGTGAATTCATCAAATTGTTCTCAGTGGCTATTGAGTTGGGTAGCACTTTTAGGGAATCTTGATTACCAGGGGGTTCACAAAATTATTAACCAAAACAAAATAGGATAGGCTAGTATTGTTCACTCTAAAAATTACTATTGTTCACCCCACCACTTTTTTCCATGACCTCTTATGTCATTGAATGCATTTCCATTATTTTGTGACAGGAGCCATTGGAAACTCAAATACTTGAAGGGGACAGCCAGGTGATGTCATAAGTAAAGCTGGATGGATTTGTTTCATGGAAGCATCAAAACTTGTAGTGTCTCAGCAAGGATTTATTGTATGTCAAATATAGGGGCTTACCTTTCCCAATTCATCCTTGGTTTTCCGATTTTGCAGAGCTGTGAATGTAAGAAACATTTCACTTAACCAAGTAACACAGTATGAGCATACTGAGAAATAGCCACTGGCCAGTTGGGGACAGCAATGTGGAGCAATGGAGACTGAGGTAACCTAGTGAGAGAATCCTGGCTCAGTACTTCCAGGATCAGCTAGTTTTCAAGAGAAGCCAAGAGTCTGGAATTCGCATCTTGTTACTATATAGATCCGTTGTCTTAAGAGAGGAACAGCCACAAACTGGAGTCTCCACATTTATATATATAATGTCTTCAATGAGACCCTTTTAAAAATTCTCTCTAGAATACTATCCCAGATGTTTCTGTCAACTTTCCAACCACATCACTTTGCATGTACCATGATGGTTGGCTCCCAACTTGCTTTCCTTCCTTGGCCCATTCCCACATCCAAACCCAAGAACTGTTTTATCTTGGAAGCTTAACTCATTGTTGAGCCAAAACCTGTGCCCGTCCATCAGTCTCATTCACTTTCCCTAAACCCACCAGCCAATCTCAATGCAAGACTTTGACTCCCTCTACTTGCTTCTACTCTCTCAACTTACCAACACTTGTGTCTATACTGTTTTGGTTTTCCAGACTGGGCCTCCTGGTTTCAGCCACATTCTCACTAACGTGTCTTCATCCTTCAGGTGTGTCCAAGACGCCACTCCATCAATCCAGTTATGAACTTTATCCCTACCTGCTCCTCCCCTGCCACTCTACTGAAGAAAGAAACTACCATTTTGCTATACTGACTGACTGAAGCCACTACAAGTGTATGCTTTCCTCAACAAGAAGAAGACCTCCAAAAATCCACTTTAAAAATAGGCAAAGAACCTTAGTAGACATTTCTCAAAAAAAGATAGACAAGTGGCTCACAAGTACATGAAAAGATGTTCAATATTATCAGGCGTTAGGGAAATGCAAATGAAAGCCCCGATGAGATGCTACTTCAGAGGACAGCTATTATGAGAAAAATGGAAAACAACACATGTTGGCCAAGGCAATACTGTACTGACCCCGTGTTGGTGGGAATGTAAAGTGGGGCAGCTGCTGTAGAAAACAGTTTGACGGTTTCTCATAAGTTAACCATAGAATTAACTAGGGAACCAGAAATTTCACTCCTAGATATCTATATGCTCAAGAGTGGCAAACAGGGATTCCAGAGCCATTTGTACATCCAATGTTCAGAACAGTACTATTCACAATAGCCCAAAGGCAGGAACAATACATGTCCATCAGCAGACAACAAGAAAAACAAAGCATGGTACCTATGTACAAAGAAATACTACTCAGCCACAAAAATAAATGCAGTTCTGATAACATGCTATAGCATGGAGGAACACGGAAAACATTCTGCTGAAGGAAATTCCCAAGGACAAATATTGTACGATCTCACTTGGAAAACCTATCGAGAAGAGACAAATGCATAGGAAGAAAATGGGTTTGTAGTTATCAGGGACTTGGTAGAAGGGGAACCAGGGAGGGGTTGCTCAACAGGTACAGAGTTTCTTTTGAGGGGGGTTGAAATTGGCAATAAATCATGATGATTATATAATGTCATGAATGTCAATCATGTCATTGAACTGTATCCCTGGAAGTGATTAAAATGGCAAATTGTTATAGTGTAATATGCCACAAGTTGAAATTACTGATTTCCATCTTCAGTGGTGCCATCTGTGCTGTTAAGGTAACATTTTTACTATTCTGCTCTAATTTCCATTCTCCAATCTATTCCTCTCCAAATCCCAACCACCCCACTGCCCCCACCATCTCAGCAGTCATCCTAGGATTCTACTTCACAGGGACAATAACATGCCTAAAGGAATAAATTATTCTAACTTTCCCTCCATTCCATTCATCCTTACCTTCTCCTTAGTCTCTGCCCTCCTGCTGCCTAAGGTAAACCCCAAGTCGGAAATCACCTACACAGTGATGCCTCGGTTGTCTAACTCAATTCATTCTAAATTCATGTTCGTACTCCAAAAAATTCAAGAACTGAACATATTTTTCCCAAAAGAAGTAATGGAAAACCAAACAGTGGGTTCCGAGGCCCCCAGATTACCCTTATACATGCATTTTTCCAGGACTTTAGATCACTCTGGAGGCTTTTAGCTGCCTCGCACATCACTGTTTCAGATACGCTGTGGCCATCGAGTTGTTTCTGATTGATCCAAATTAACAGTCACTTTTCAACCTCTTCAATAATCTGAGTTCTTTGTTTTGTGGTTAATGATTTCACACCTCTTGCTACATTAGCCACCGTAATCACACACACACACACACACACAAAAAAAATGTTGATAATGTCGACCTAGCTATGTGGTATTTAGCTTCCAAATCAGACAAGCAGTGACCTGATTCAAAATTTTCAATGATTTCTTTGTTTAAATCTATCATATTCTCACAGTTTTCCTCTTAGCATTACTGCTGGGATCACTAACTTTCTTTGAAGCCAGGGTAATGATAATTTACACAAATCAATTACACCCCCCCCAAAAAAAAAAGCACACCGATGAATGGTTTAACGCACTAACATGAGCACTACGTGTTGTTTGAGGGAGAGCAGTGCTTCCACTGAAGTGTCACCCTTTTTGTCTTCTATACTTTTTAAACTCTTCTAATGTGATTGCTCTCTCGGGTTTATAGAATAGAAGGTGGGGTGGGACCATCTGGGAAGGAGTGGTCGACCCCAATATATTAACCATCCAGCTAAGGAAACAAGAGCTTGGAAGGCAGCCTGAGCCCCCTGAGAAAGGAAACACTTCCTTTTCAGACCACCACCTCTTCTTCGTGGACACTCCAGAGTAGGAAGGGTGAGAAAGGGGTTCTGAAGACCAAGACAAAGAACCCTGGGTTACACAAGATCAGCAGTTCGAAACCACCAGCCTGTCAGTGGAAGAAAGAAGCTTTCCACTCCTGTAAAGAGTGACAGTCTTAGAAACCCACAGGGGCAGTTCTACTCTGGCCTGTAAGGTTGCTTGAATCAGCATCGACTCAGTGGCAGTGAGTGAGAGGACCAAGCCCTCAGCCAGACTCACTGCCTTAGAGTTGATGCTGACTCATAACGACCCTCCAGGACCGGGTAGAACTGTCCCCGTAGGTTTCTGAGTCAAACTGTTTACGGGTGAGAGGACAAGGAAGCTGCTTTCATCAGGAATCTCAAAAGGGTGGACCTATGGACTCCATTGGGCTGCTAACCCTAAGATCAGTAGTGTAAAACTAAAAGCCCTTCCTCGGGAGAAAGATGGGGTTTTCTTCTCCTGTAAAGAGTTACAGTTTCAGACACAGTTCTGCTCTCTCCGTGAGTCGCATCGATGAGATGGCAGGGAGTGAACGAGATGGGCTCCGTGCTGCAGTCCGTTGAAAAAAATCACTCTTTGTGGTATGATGGCCCCATGCGGTTAGTAGAGAGGGCTTGGTGTGGTGGCTCCTCTCAGTTGTATCCTCATGGACAAAACAGATGATCTTCGAGAGAGAAAGTCCCCTTCTTCTCGTCCTGCAGCCAGGGTGATGTCTGGTGCGGTCATGAGTTAGATTCCAAAGAACTCATCCTTGAGTTGAAGGTGGAAGACAGCACAGCCTGCTTCTACAAGGAGCATCTCTCTGGACATGTTCTTCCTCTCCTGACACGGGTGGTCATCTTGTAAGGAAAACCCTGAGTGGGAAACCCACGGCACGGCCTCACCCCATGTACTTCCTCATTCCCGGAACGCAACCATCCCCAAACCCCCTTCTTCCTTTGCTAACGACCTTGTCTGCCCTGGAAATCCCTGCCTATTCCACTTCTGTGAACTTGCTCATGCAGATAAAGTGCAAAAGCTACACACCCATCCGACATTCAGGGCCCAGGTCTCCTGGAGCGCTAGTCCCTCTGGGTCGCCAGCTTATCAAGCTTTCCTCTGTCCAGTTCTCTAAGAGTGCCGCCTGGTCATTCCAGGGTCACCAGTCTGCTGTTACAGTATCTCTTCTTCCAGGTCTCTCTCCACATTTAAGGGTGTTCTAGATACTCCCCCAAACATTTCCCTCAGTTCTCATTCCACCTTAAGCTACACCCTTTTTTTTTTTACTTTGTTGCCCTCCCGATCAACTTTTATACCTAAAACATATTTTATTCTCACGGGCCTTACAGTTATCTATTATCCCTGGCTTCCATCCCCTCAACTTCATTGAAACTGCCCTTCCAAAGGACATGGTTGACATCCAATGGCCACCAGCCAGCCTTTATCTTTCCTGGTCCTTGTGGAGCATTTGATTCTGCTCAAGATTTGTGTCCTCGACTCTCTTCTTCCCCTACTGAGATTCTTGGCCTGATTGTGCCACAGTTCCCATACTCCACATGCGCTCGCTTAATTCGCTAAATCCAAAGACTTCCTGCTCCTCCCTGTACTCCGACTTCCCTTAGTAGTACTCTACCCACTCATTAGCCCTTGCTGGGTACACCCAGCCTCGCTGTAACTCCCTGTGTCCTTGTTCCAACTCAGGATTAAGGCATTGTAAGCCAACCTCAAAATGACTCTCACATCCTTTCCAGAAGAGCCTTGGGAAAGATGCGAGAGAGAGCCCCCAGGCAGAGAGGGATACAGGCCCCGTGGCGGGAAGTATTGGGTGCACAGGATGTCCACAAGAGGGGATCTCCACTGCCTGGGACAAACATCCTAAAGCTGCAGGTCTCACACCCTAAGGCTGATTCTAAACTCCAAGGCCATCAAACCCTTGACTCTTTACCAACCTGTGCATGTGTACTTCCTGGCCCAGGCCCAGGCAAGACCCAGTCCAAGGAGTGCATGACCAGGTGTGTGATTGGACCTGAGAAGTAGGACCAGTCCCGGGATCAGTCCATTCATAACCGGAAGAGGCAGACAGGCCAAGTACCCTTCACTGTGTAAAGACCCCTAGGCACCATTCACTGGAGTGCCCACCTTCTGTGTCAGGGGTTTCTCTTCCCTTTCCAAATACACTTGGCTTTCTGCTTGCTGTTTTCTTGTGGTCCGTCAGTCCACGCTTCAGTTTTCGAGACCAAGAGCCCCCAACACATCAAAGCAGTTGCAACAGCCTGATTCACTCTCATCATCACACTTTACTAGATAATTACAGGGCCTCCCAAGCCTGCCTATCTCTACTCCCTCCCAGCTGTGATTTGTTCCTCAAACCACTATCAGAATTACCTATAAGTTTCCAACACAATAGGTCCACTCAATGTCATATTCCTTAGTAGATACATAGGCCCATCGTAACCTGGCACTCAGTTTCCCTCTAGCATCCTCTCCCTCCCTCCCCTGCCATGCTCCCTCTGTATCAGCTATACTGAGCTAGTTCCCGGGAAAAACCACACGCTCTAACCTTCCCTGCCTTGGTCACGGTCTTTGCCAGCTAGGATGACATGGTTTAAGTTTAGAAATCTAGTTGCAATTAGCAGAGTTTTGAGGCATCTTGCAAGAAAGCAAAAAGGTTTCCTCCTCTGAGCGGCTGTTCCTGACTCCAGAAGACATAATGAATTGCTCCTCCAGCTCTTAAAGTGCTTAGTACGTACCTTGACTACAGCCCGCACTGTACTGCCCAGTCCAATGATTTATTCATGGGTCTTTCCCTGAGATGAGCCCGAGCCTTACCCCTGCTTTCAAGTCTGTTCAGCGTCTCAGAGACTGTAGGACAGAGTAGACCTGCCCCCCAGGGTTTCCTAGGCTGTAAATCATCCCAGAAGCAGACTCTCAGCCCTTTCTCCCTGGGAGAGACTGTTGGCCTCAAGCTGCTCATCTTTCAGTTATCTGCTCTCTTAGCCTCAGCTCAACAGAGTGCAATTCATAAACCTTTTCTCTGTACCAGTTGAGTTGGACACTCAACAGGATTCATCCTCATGCCAGGACCAGTCACGCTATCTCAAAAACTCACTGCCATCGAGCCGATGCCAACTCGTAGTAACCCGTTAGGACCAGGCAGAACTGCCCGGTGAGTTTCTGAGTCCGTAACTGTTTACGGGAGTAAAAAGCCCTGTCTGTCTCCTGTGGCGTGGCAAGTGGTTTCAAACTGCTGACCCTGCAGGTCACAGCCCAATACATAACTGCTCAGCCACCGGATGCTCAGTCAATGGGTTGATTTTAAATAATGAGCTGCTGTTGTTTCAAAAATCTGCTCAAGCCCTTCATGCTCCTAACGTCCTTCTTCATGAACCTCTTCCTCAAACAGGCTGAGTCTGTTTAACACGGTGGCCTCCAACTTTTCCTCTTATTTCTCCTTATTGTCAGATGCGAAAATGTCTCTATGTGGTTTGTGACTAGCACTATCCTGGTTGCTGAAGGGGGAAACAGGCTGAGGAGTCTGAATAAGAGGGAGGTTTGTTTTCATTATGCGTGCATTGCAGTTCCAATCTTAAGAGTAGTGAAAACGAATCAATTAAAAAAGAAGTCCCAGTTCGACCACAGGTCAGTAAAAATTCTGACCTAACCCTGAGAGGTAGAACATAGCAAAACCTTACCAAGTCAAAAATACCACCCTTCTCACTTGGCACACGGTCCAACTTATCTTAATTAAGTCGCAACCCCCGCCATTAGCAGCCCACCACACAAGAGCGAACACCATCTCCAGAAGGTTGCCTTTCCATGTACAAATTACCTGGCAACAGGAAGCTTCCCCAGACAGCTCCCACGTATGCACATTAGCCACAACAGCAACAAAAATTAGCCGAATGTCTTCTTGGCCTTTTTGGCGGCGATACAGGGAGCGCACGTGAGAGAGAGAAGGCAGGTTAGTTCATAAATACCCAGCAAAACGGCTCTGGGCACCGCTACCCCTGCCCCGAACTGCATAGCAGAGGGCGCTTGTGAGATTGGAAGCACGTGCGGTCTGTAGTTTTACAACCTGGCTACAGCTCTGGCCCTTGGCACGGAACGACACCTAAGCGGAGACTTGGGAAAAGGGCAAGGCTAGAGCTAGGCCCGGAAGGAACGACAGAGCTGGCTCACTGTGGAAGGGTCAGAAGATCATTCTGGGGCAGCACAGCTGTGACATATGCAAGTTCCTCTCCTCACCATGAGTTATTGTAAAACCTTTTTTTCTTGCCCCTTATTGCAGCCTAGTTAAAAGATGACAAAGGAGCCCTGGCGGTGCCGTGGTTAAGCTTGGGCAATAACTGAAAGGTTGGCCGTTCAAATCTACCAGCTGCTTCCTAAGAGGAAGATGTGGGAACGTGCTTCTGGAGAGATTGACAGCCTTGGAAAGCCTATGAGACAGTTCGCCTCTGTCCTTGCTGCTGGTGTTAGATGCCATTGAGTCGACGCTAACCCAAAGTGAGCCTGTGCACACATGTCATCCTCACAATGGTTGCTATACCTGAGCCCATGGATTCAGCCACTGTGTCCATCCATCCCGTTGAGGGCTTCCACGTTTGCTGCCCTTCCATGTTACCCAATGTGATGTTCTTCTCCGGAGACTGGTCTCTCCTGACACCATGTCCAAAGGAAGTCTCGCCATCCTTGCCTCTAAAGGAGCCCTCTGGTCGTACTTCCAGTACGCTGTCCTACAGGGTGGCTACGGGTCGGAATCAGTTTGGGTTTTGCTTGCTCTTTGGGGTTAAGAGATGATGTGGAAGGAGCCCTAAAAGGCCTTTGAACTCACGTGAAATATAAACAGGCGCTTGAGCTTATTGACTAGCACCAGAACCAGGGGAAGGGAGTCATCACGGCCGCAGGGAAACTGGGCTCGGGAGAGAAGAAATCTTCCTTGTTATGCCATCAAAAAGTTGGAATTTCCTTTCCACAAGGACCTCGGGAATAGGGTAGGCAATTATCCACCAGGATGGTAATGGGCAGCCACAGCCTGAGGGCAAAAAAGGTCGCAATGAATGACTCCTTTGACCTGCTGGTTCCGGTGTTGGGTTGCTTTGTTTGAAGTCAATTCAGCATTGGAGCTATTGGGCAGTTTTGTTTGTTTGTTTCTTTTGGTGCTTCCTATTCTTTACTGGAACAACACGGGCTGTTATGTGATTGTGTGTTTTAGCCTGCTTCCAAATGCATGCGTTTCTCACGGGCATTTTCGATTTCTCCTCGTAGACTGTTGAATCCCTTCGTCATCCAATGTCCCCGGAGTCAGAGTCGAGCAGGTTCACATCACTGGCCCATTCTGCCTACCTCTTCAATGAGGTCCCCTGGCTTCCTTTGATCGCTGAGCCAAGGATCCCTGAGCATTCATGACTCAAGTTGATTCTTCACCTGGTGCATGGTAAATGGCCTTTACACGACATGGGGGCTTCTCGGATGCCCCAGACTAGCTGAGTTTGTACCAGCTGGGGGCAACGAAAGCGTTGAGCAGAGCACAACTGTAGTGCGGTTCACATGTGTGGTGCCACACTCATGTGAAAGCACCCTCAATCCTAGCTCTGATGATGGGCATGTATATAGTTTTAACTCTGTTGTGACCTCAGACAAAGTTTTCATTTCAATATAACAAGATTTTTCCTCACAGCATTTGGACATGCGTTGGCTCATACAGACCAGACTCCGTTTTGTTTCGTTTTGTTTTGTTTTTTTATCTCCCTCTTCCTCAGTGCCAGGTGCAGTCTTACTACCTCTGGAAAAGCTTTGCATTCGGAACCATGTCAGGGCTTTGTGCCCATCTGTGATCCAGTGAAGACGGGATTAGTCTTCACTAATATTTCACGGGTAAGAATGCTTGCAACCGTCTCCCAATGCCTCCATTTCCCCTGAAGCACACAGCTGAAAGCCTACGTCTTTCATAAGCTCTTCTCTCTGCAGTGGTGTGTAAACACTTCATTCCAACAGTCTACTGTTCTTGCCCTTGTTGGGAAATTCGAAGCTTCTGTCTCATTTGGGGTGTCAGGCAGCCACTTGGCTGCATGACTCAGGCCCCGGCCGTGAGATGCACACTCTGGCTGGGGGCATGGGTAAGAACCTCGCCATTTGGTCATTGCTTGACACAACACACAACCTTTCACCTCGAGGATTTCATGTTCCTCTTTGGTCCTGAGATAAACACACTGAGCCGCCTCCTGGGATGAATGGGGGCCAGCATTTGCCGGCATTAAAGAACCGTATGCATGCTGATTGAAAAGGCAGTCCCGATGCTGCCGGAAAGGTTAATGAGACCCACAAAATTTGTCTGGCACACACGGAGAGTCCCGGTGTCATCTACATTTACTTTGCCTCTGTTCCCACTGGTTGCCAGAACGGCGAGTTTGGGGCACAACCAATAATTTACAATAAAAATTCCCATGCCCCCAAATTTCAGAGCCCTTGCACGTTTTCCTTATAACAAGATTTTGTTGTTGTTGTTTGTTTGTTTTCTTGCTCAGTCACAGACTTTAGATGTTTGTTGGCAGATACAGATGATATTTCCTTTGCAGTGCTGCTAACAACTGATTCCTGCACTTGATGGTGACTGGGGACTGCTTGACTGACCACCCACCCACTCACCCTCCGGCAGACAACATGTTGTAAAAAGCTTCTTCGTTGTTCTAGGGCATCTCGCGAGCTGATATTCTGGAGAAAAGGGAACATTAAAATAAACAATGTGAAGACAGAACCTAAATTCAAACAGAGAGCACCTCATCGGCTCACCTGGCAACCCAGCCGGCAAGAACATCCTTCATGAAGCTGGAAGTAAGGTGGGAAGCAAGGGACCAATGGATTGTGGGCAGGCTGAACCCTACGTATGAACATGAAAGAGAGTCCTAGAGGGATTGCAGCGTGACTTGTGCAGGCAGAGCAGGGCTGCCACTTGGTTCTGACATGAAGAGAAGTCACGGGAGGAGCAAATATTTACCAATGACCGTTCCCTGGGCAAGTGCACTTCATTCCAGCCTCCAGAGGGTCAGGCAGGCATCCCAGGATGCGTGTAGTATTGGAGAGGTAGCCTAACATTCCTATTCACCGGTCTCTTGGTTGGAGCCAGGTATACAGGTCTGGGCTGGGCCTGCTTTGAGATTCAGGCCTTATACATATATACTATCAAGACTGCCCCAGGAGCCGGAGTGAGGGGCGGGGCTGTGGGGACATTTTAACCTAAAGGAGCAGCTTCACTAAACAAGCGAGTGATGAGGAAGGAAGAGGAGTCAGGTGAAGGGGATCAGAGGTCTGTAGGAGATCACAGGGCATCCACGTAGCCTTCCTTCTGGGTCAACAGGTGGAGGGGGGTGGGCCTCTGTGAGCAGCCATGGTAAGACCAGGAAGAAGGGCAGGATAGACATATTTATTTCTATTTTCCAAATGATATAATGGAGGCACAGAAAAAATGTTCAGAAACACCCCCAACTTGATGCCTGGCTCCAAAGTCCAACATCCTTAACCACTACGAATACTGCCCCTAGAGAAGGGAGACGGCTGGAGGGGTCGGGATGCCTTCTTGAAAGTCCAACCTAAGATGATTGGGTTGCAAAGGAGACACATCTGTAGACTGGAACCCAGTCCAGTCAGTTTGGCTATTTTATTATTCTTATTATTTGCCGGGGACACATCCGAGATAAAAATCTCCCTGCCACTGTGTAGATTCTAATAGGGTAGAACCGCCCCTGTGGGTTTCTGAGTCTAACTCTTTGCAGGAGTAGAAAGTCTGATCTTCCGCTCTTGGAGCGAGTGGTGGCTTCTAAACTGCTGACTTCGCAGTTTGCAGCCCAACGCGTAACCCCCTACACCACCTGAAGGCCTGCCTAGGGACACATCGGCCTCGAGAATTCTGCCAGGACCCTTTCCTCAAGTCACGTTGCAAAGAGAACACCTCAGAGGACACGCAGCAGTACCCCGTCTTGGTGTGACCGCAGCAGTTCCGTGGAGCGTCAGCGAGCATGTATGATACACTCCAGGTATGCTTTCAAAAGCGTATCATGCCTCACCTTGTGTAACCTTCACAGCAACCCTGATACATATCACCACTGCTTCCCCATTTTATAGATGGGAGGCCTGGGGCTGAAAGAAGTGAAGCCACTTGCCCAAGGTCAAATCACAAGTCAAAGCCAGGTCAACCTCAAACCCAAGCCATCTGGCACTGTCTGGTGTGTTTTAACCTGCTCCTCCCCCAGGCAGCTCCATTTCCCAGGATGCGTGGAAAGGATTAAGCTACCTCTTTCCCTCATCAAGAGAAGGCCTGTGTTTGAAGGACAGTGGATCTGTTCCAGATGATGGAAGTGTATGGCCATGGCAGAGATGACTCTGGGAGCAGAGGGTGTGAACTCTAAACTCCTGGCAGCAAGTCCTGTCTTCAGGGGGCTGGGGAAGGACCATGACTCTTGGACAGTGGTGGGGGGAGGTTCGGGGCAGAGCTTACTTTTGCTTCTACGGCTGCTTCAGGCGAAACTCCTGGTGGGGCCTGAGCTGAGTTCCATCTGTTGGACATCTGACCACAAGGCCCTCTGGAAGCAATAAAGGAACACTTGACATTGAGTGAAAGAGACAGGGGGAGAGAACTTTCAGCGGCACTTTCACCCCAGGGATGTGGGAAGGGGAAGAGCTCCCAGGAAGACTTTCCCAAAGCTGGCCTGGCTGCAGGAATATCTCACTTTGATGAATGGATGACATATCTAGAAAATCCAGCAAGTCCTCCCCAGTGGGCTTGTGATAAGGAATGAGTTCAGCAAAGTCACGGAGTACAAGGAACAGGAAGAACCAGTTATGTAATTTGTGGGACCTCATGCAAAATGGATATGGACCTGGAATTTCCCAACAGTGACAGCAGAAAGTTAACCCCAGGGTAGCGCCTGGAGCAATTTCCAGAGTAACCAAGACATGTGGGAAACACTAAGCACATGCAAGACAAAATCAGAGACATGGTAGAGGAAGACAGCAGAGTCTAGCGACAGAGGAGAGGAACTACTGGCAAAAGACAAAGAATGAAATCCATCCAGCAGACTTACGGAATGCCTGGGACCACAGGACAAGAGATTATAAAGACTACCCCCCTCCCTAGTTATTCAAATTCTTTACAGGGACAGAAAAACACAGCTAGTTAATGCAAAATGAATAGCATGAAATCTATGAAAACATATTCTCACGCCACAGCAATCCAATTATAATGAAGTAAAAATAGCAGAATTCTACAGAAACAAATCACATATAAATTACCATTCAAAATAACACGTTAGCTTGCAAAAAGCAGTACTAACAAAATATTTTTTAAATAGTGTTTAAGGACAACACGTCTTGATTAATTAAATACTGGGATAAGTGTACTAAGAAAGAAATGTATCTGTATCTGAAGGAGATTGATATATGTCTTAATGGAAAAATGAAAACAGACACATCATAACTTGATTCTATACCCAAAGAACTTTAAAATGGAATAATGTAAGAAACGAAAAGAAAGTAGGAAAAAAACAAAAAAACAATAGAAATCTTAAAAATAAAAAAGAACAGATCAAATCAAGAATGCAATAGTTTACATTTCAATGAAATGGATAAAATTGATAGCTCTAGCTATGAGTCGGCATTGACTCGATGGCAGTGAGTTTGCTTTTGGTTTGAACTAAATCTTGAGGCACAAACCTGGCAACACAAGGGAATTTCATTAATAAGCAGAGTTGTGAAAGCTTAAGCAAAATCTTAGCAAATAAAATGTGAGGGTAATAAAATGTTACCCTCCACATCCAGTATGGAGAAAGCAGAATTATCCCAAGAATTTAAGACTGATATCTCATAGTAGACTCATTTTAAAAATCTAATCATAAAAATATGCATAGTGAATTACTGCCTTACTCTAGTAAATCATAGGTATTTTCACACAAAAGCCAAGAATAAATGATTGCATAATGTATTCCAAAAAGAAAATGAGACATCATAAGTGCAGAGAAGAATGAAACTCACTGCCATCGAGTTGATTCTGACTCACAGTGACACTCGAAGACAGAGTAGAACTGCCCTGTAGGTTCAGAGGCTGTCAATCTTTACCAGAGCAGACAGCCTCATCTTTCTCCTGTGGAGTGGCTGGTGGGTTCAAACTGCTGACCTTGCAATTAGTAGCCCAACTCATAATCCACTACAGCACCAGGGCTCCTTGATAGCCATAATAGAAAGCACCCCCTCCCCTCAAAAGTAGAATGTATTTATATATTTTATTTAATTCAACATAGTACACTATCATTTCAGCATAAAATCAATATGCTCCAATAAAACAATATAAATATCTTTGATGATGTATTTTACACTCTTGCTTATATTATCTTCAAAACCCAGTATTTGTTTTTATATCTACAACACATCTCAATTCAGACTAGTCACATTTTAAAAGTTCAATGGAAACAAGTATCTAGTGGCTACAATTCAGACAGCACAATATTAGATAATGACAAGATTTGACGAATATTGACTTCTTTATATATATACATATATAGGACAGGGACCTTCGAAACGTTTGTGGGAAAATGGAATAGAAAGATAATGGCATTTTTCCATGAGCTAGGTGATGCCTCCTCATATGTATATCCAACTATAAGCTGTAATGAAAACATAAATGTATGTTGACTTGAGTGGGTACTTGTGGGGGAATAATTGCACCATAACCACCACAACCGCCACTTCTCCAAAACAAAAACAAAACTAAAAAGCCAAACTTGTCACTGGAGTGATTCTGAGTCATGGCCGTCCGATGTGGCACAGAGCAGAAATGCTCCATAGGGCTCTCTCGGCTGAGATCGTTATGAAAACAGGCGGCCAAGCCTGTCTTCAGTGGCATCATGGGGTGAGTTCACACCCTAGCTTTCTGGTTAGTAATAAAGTGCACGCAGTTTTCACCATCAGGGATCTGGGTACACAGTTTTAAAGCTCTCTTGTGAAAAACAAAAAGAAGTCTATGAAAATTAGTCAGCTGGGGGGTAGGGGGGGCTGGCCCCAATCCCAAATACTAAGTGGACACCTGCCCCTCCCCCAAGAAGAATTTATTTCAAAAGACAGCATTGAATCTGCAGCTCCGGGAGAGGGACATATCTGATCGGAGCACACGGGAGCAGATGAAGGGGGAGGAAGAGAGAGTGGAGCACATTCTGGCCTACCAGGCCCAGAGGACGATGATCCCAATTAGAGCAACCAGTCCACAGAGAGAACCACATGGCCGGCCCCACTATGAGACATGATGCCACTCACTGACCCATAGCCCTACAGGGAACAGCACCGGAGACACAGTGTGGGAATTGCACCCGATCTGATCCCACCACACCGAGGCAAAACACGATGGGGATGCAACAGAACAGCAAGAGAATGGAGTGGCGAGGTCCCCAGGGAATGCTGAAGGTGAACTTTGGGGCCAGGGCGTGGTGCCCCAACAGACTGGACTGGAAAACACTCCTGAAGGCCAACAAATGATCCTTGAACTAACTACAAGCTTTTCTCTCTTGTTTTGTTTTGTTTTTTGTCATTGGTTTGTTGTTGTTGTTTTGTTGTATATTGTTGCTTGGCTTTGCTCTGTCTTGTTTTTGTGCATGTTGTTATCTCCGCAGGTCTGTCTAAATAAGATAGGCTGGATGAACAATCTGGAGGAGAAAACAACGGGA
>NW_022111320.1:42863500-42868432 GCF_000313985.2 Echinops telfairi
GGCCATCCAGCAGAGAAGCAACAAGCCCACATGGAAGAAACACACCAGGCTGTTTGATCGTGAGGTGTCAATGGGATCAGGTAACAGTCATCAAAAGGCTCCAAATAAACAACAACAAAAATATATTGTTGAGAATGAAGGGTCTCAAAGCAGAGACCCAAAACCCAACTGTAGACAATGGGACACCCCCTCACAGAAGGGTCAGAGGAAGGGATGAGTCAACCAGGGCGCAGTATAGCACCACTGAAGTAATATTCCTCTGGTTCCTTGAGGCTTCCTCACCCTCACTATCATGACCCCTGTCCTGCCTTCCACTGCGGGCTAGACTGGAACATGTGCACCGGGACAGATAAGAGATAAGAGTTCAGAACACACAGAATGCAGGAACAGGAATGGGAGTATCGATTACCAGGCAGGTAAGGGAAAGATAGGGAAAGGTGGGGAGAGGAGGGGAGGAAGGGGGAACCAATCCCAATGATCCACACATAACCACCACCACCACCACCCTCTCCCAGCAAGGGAGACGAACAACAGAAATCGTGGGGGAAGGGAGACAGCAGTCGGTATAAGATATGAAAATAATAATAAAGTATAATTTATCAAGGGGTCACGAGGGGGAGGGGGAGGGAGGAACAAAAGAGGAGGTGATACCAAGGGTTCAATAGAAAGTAAATGTTTATAAAATAATGATGGCAACCTATGTACAAATATGCTTGATATATATGGATTGTTGTAAGAGCTGTAAGAACTCCCAATAAAACGATCTTTTAGTACAAAAATAAAAGAGAAAATTTTAAAGGAATTGATAAAAATGTATATTCCAGAAAAGCCAAACCCATGGCTGCAATGTCAATCCTGATTTATAGCCATTACCTAGGACAGCATAGAACTGACCTATAGGCTTTTCCAAGGAACCGTGCTGGCATAGTAGGTTACACGGTAGGCTGTTGACCACAAAGTCAGCAGTTCAAAACCACCAGCTACTCCGCAGGAGAAAGATGAGACTTTCTACTGCCGTCAAGAGTTTCCGTCTCAGAAACCCTCAGGGGCAGTTCTACTCTGTCCTGTAAGGGGAATATGAGTCAGAATTTATTCAGGGGCAGAGAGTATAGGGTTTCTAAGACTAATCCTTACAGATAAGGGGAGACTACTGCACTTGAATTGTGAGCAATGCAATCATATTAAAGTGTCCATAATAGAATAGTGTGTATTAACCTTCAGAGTAGTTTTACATACATCATGTTCCAGCGAATGTAAGGTGGGCTCCTTCCTCACAAAGAGACCTCTGTGTACGAAGGAAGGAAAAGGCACACGCTATTGCAATATGACCACAAAATTACCAACTGTGGGTTATATGGTGCAGTTGCACCACATACTTGACTTTGGGAATTTCAACTATACTTCTGTCTCTCTCTGATGTAATTTAAAATGCTGCAAAAGTATTCTTTGTCTTTCTCACCTGGATTTCTGAGAGAAAATTGAGCCCAAGGGCCCTAAGGCATCCATTCACCGTACGTCGTGGATTCACTGCTTTCCTCAGCGTCTTCCTGGGAAGAATGGAGAAAATTGTCGTGCCGGTCATTTTCTATGTTCTGTGACTCAGGTGAGGGACTCTGGCAAATTTACTAAGCATTATGGTGTTGCAAACTTAAAATGGGTTAATTTTATCATTCTATATTACACCTCAGTGAAGTGGCTTTCAAAAAAAAAATCATCTGGCTATTGGGAAAGCAGCAAGTGGCGTCCCCTGAAAGCAAGCCAGGCACCCAAACCTTGCAGCAGCATGGTCCAACAGAACTGTCTGTGCTGCTCTTTCTGCATAGCTGAGCTGACCCACGTGGTATAGTACAAACCAGACCCTGGCTACTCGGCCCTTAAATGGGCTAGTGTGACTGAGGAGCTAAATTTTAAACTTTGCTTCTCTTAAATTAATTTATATAGCCACATGTGGCAGTGACTACAGTATTGGACAGTGTCCCAACAGGGAGTCTAAGGGATGTCTTTAAAAGGACTCTGTGGGGTAAACTGGCCTCCTGGGGCTTTTTCCGGAAAACAACGGCTAAGACAGTCCTAAGGTTCATGATGTCATCATGACGTCACCTGTCCGCTCGCTCCCTTCCTAGGTGCCATGATTCCAACACAATGTATTCCCCTCTCCACTCTGTCCTGGTTGTAAGGCCAGGATAAAGGACTTAGATCCCAACCTCAGCTTTTATAAATGAGGGAACTTGGTTCCCAAACACTTGAGAACTACATCGCTGTTTTATTTCTGATAACATGAGCTCAGTGCCCGAAGTCTAGAAAGGGCTCAATAGTGACACAAAATGTTTCATAGGTCCAAACTAAAAAGAAAAGGAATCAGTTTATGGCAAGGGAGAAAACAATAAATGGTGGGTTTTATAGCCAAATGTTCAACAGGAAAAAAAGTTATATTAACAGGGAGTACATTTAATATAGTTAATATGATGAAGGATAAGGCCCTACCACCATTGTCTAGGACATTTAAAGGTCATAAAGAATGTAACATAAAAAACTCCTCAGCTTCTTAATATTACTAGTATTTTAGGACACGTTCCACATTTTCTTTACATTTTCATACAAATTTTAAAGTCAAAGTCAATTGTCCATTCACCTGTTATTTTTGTTGTTGGTGGTAAAATTTGATCTCATAGAAAACAATGACTATAAGCAAATATTTAACAGCTTTGGATGAGAATACAAGGATACAGACACCCAAATCATCCTACTTTTATGTTTCATAAATATAAATATCAAAATTATCCTCAACATTTCGTATTATTTTACTGGGGGTCTGAACCTGCACAATCTCTTCAAAAATTAATACAGTTGTTAGTAGTATTCATTGTACCTATCTTTTTTTCCCCTTCCCCTTACAATGTAAACTGTAGCCTTTTCACCCATGAGCAAGGAAAGATAAAGCAAGAAAAAGAAAAAAAACCAACTAATCCTTCTTAAGATTAATTTATTGGCCCCTCTGCCATTTTTACATCTTGTGAATCTGAACTCCATTTTGATTAGACTGGGTTTATACTTAAATGCTTCCTTTATAAGGGTAAACAATTTGTCTTTTATTTTATTCTCGTTGTCTAAAAAAAAAAAGGAGCATTTAATATAATCCTTGGACTATTCAGACCATGCTTAGCAGATGGGATTCATTTACTTCCCAGTGTGCACTTCACAAGGTGATACTTCACGACAACATAGACATGTGAAGTTGTTGATTTCAGCAAGTTTGAAGCACACTGAATTTAGTGTCATTATACATGGATGAACAAAAAGTATTGCTCCCAGTGTTCCAGTTCGTACATGCCAAACAAAACATGCTTAAACATATCTCCGTGGACAGAGGATGACTGCAGACAAAAATTCTCCCAGTCCTACACTTGGTTCATCTCCTGGGAGAGCTTTCAAACAAGGGTCCAATCAAAACGGTGGCTTCCAAGGGGATCTGCCAAGCAGTTAAATTCACACGAGAGGACAGTTCAGAAGGTCATCACAACTGTTTCCTGGGGACCCTGAAGGGGTAATGTTGACAAATTTCCTTGAAGGACACAGGGAGATGATGGGGACTAATTAGGAAGAAATTTTCAGAAAAATGAAAACTGCATTGGCGGGGGTGGAAAGGCCTGGAAAGCTGTGCTAAGGAATATTTTTCCTTCATCACCAGGCATCTGCTTGTTCTGTTGAACATTTTAAAGCGGTCTTCAAGGGGAGCCAAGGCCATCTATCCCAGGAGACTTTCCTTGAGAAAACTTACTCCATCCATTTACCGCCCTGATCTTCAACTTTCAGACTTGTTTTTGCTCCCAAAGCTCAAAGACATTTTAAAAAGAACAATTTAAGTTCTTCAAACAAAACAAACAAACAACAATAACAACAACAAAACAAACTGTCATCAAGCAGATTCTGACTCATAGTGACCCTATAGGACAGAATGGAATTGCTCTCGGGTTTCTGAGGCTGTAAATCTTTATGGAACAAAAACAAACCAGGCATAACCCACTATGGTAAGAGGGCTCTTCTAAACCCTTCAAGGAGACCAAAGCTGTCATTCTGACATGGCGTGAATTCAACAGCTCAGAATTCCCAGCAGAAGAGTTTCTGTGGTCAGGTGCCTAGAGTGGACTCTGATGACCTGCCTACAGCAGAGTAAAACGGCTTGTTTCTGTGCCATCCTCCCACCTAGTACGCTTGAGCTCCCTGTTGCCGCCAGGAGGTCAGTCCATCTCAGCAAGTGTCTTCCTCTATTTCGCTGACCCTCTACTTTACAAAGCCTGGTGTCCTTCTCCAGGGACCTCTCACGCCTGATAAGATGTCCGAAGTACATTTAACGAAGTCTCCCCATCCTCAATTTTAAGGAGCCTTCTGGCTGTACGTCCTCTGAGATGGATATGTTTGTTCTTCTGGCAGCCTATGGTGCGTACTTTCAGTATTCTTCATCAACACCGTAATTCAAACCCATCAATTATTAGTTTGTCTTCCTTATTCGTTGTCCATCTTCCACATGCATATGAGGTCATTGAAAAATGCCACGAGTTAGGGGCACCTAAAGTCCCAAAGTGACATTTTTGCTTTTTAACACTTTAAAGAGGTCTTATGCGGTAGATTTTCCCAATGCAATATTTATCATTTTATTTCTTGACTGCTACTTCCCTGAACATTGATTGTAGATCCAAGTAAAATGGTACCCTTGACAACTTCCATCTTTTCTCTTTCTATCACTGTGTTCCCCGTTGGTCCTTACTGCGAACATTGTCCCTTTCTTCCACTGAACTGCAATCTGTACTGAAGATGGTAGTCTTTGACCTTCATCAGTAAGTGATTCAAATCCCCCTCACTGTCAGGAAGCACGTGGTGTCATCTGCATATCACAGGGAACTAAGCCTCCTCCCCCGCCCCCACCCCACCCCC
>NW_022111320.1:42868612-42869601 GCF_000313985.2 Echinops telfairi
CGCCAATCCTGATGCCACTTTCTTTTCATATCGTCCATCTTTCTGATACTCTCCTTCAGCTAAGACACATCTGATGTCCGAAGTGACACCCCTCCTCCCATGGCCTCTTCTCAGTAGGCTTGGATTACTGGCAGCTCCCTGTCAGTGTAGGAACAAACAATGGCCTGACGTCCACACTCAGCCCCTGGCCTTGTTTTGGCTGGGGATTGAGTTTTTCCAGTGTCTCTTCCGCAGAAGTGGTCCATTTGACTCCAGTGCACTCCATCTGGTGAGGTGGGCGTGGACAGTCACTGTTCATGTTGTTTTTATAAAAAGGTATTTACAATGAAGACATCCTTGGTCTTGCAAAATTTATCATCCAAGCTTCATTTCTAGCTCCAGGGTCATCTTTTCCCACTACTGATACTTCTCTGTTTCTAACTTTTACACTACAGGAGATAGTAAATATCAATGAATCGAGGAATCCTGGCCCTGTAGGGGTTACAGATTGGGCTGCTAAACCCAAGGTCAGCAGTTTAAAATCATCGGTTGCTTTGCAGGTGAAAATTCCTGCAAAGAGTTACTGTCCTATAGGGTCACTATGAATCAGTATCAACTCCCTGGCAGTGAGTTTTGCCTTGATTTTTCAGTATCAGTGTATCTTGAATGAATTTTTCATCAATTTCACAATGAACAAGTTGGCAGACTTCTTCATTACTGGCCATTGTGGTTGGTGCATGAGTTTGAACAGTCATTGTGTTAACTAGTCTTCCTTACAGGTGTATAGTTATTATCCTATCACATATAGCATTTTCCTTCAAGATAAATCTTGAAATGTTCTTTTGAACAATAAATGTGACACCTTTCCTTGGAGAAGGGAGAGATGGAAACTGGCTATTGGAAGATGGAAACACTCCATTTTGGATTAGAGTCTTCGGAGTTCCTTTTAAAAGAGATGGTGGGTGGTGTCCCTTAAAGCTCACTTTAGTTGATCAAGGATCTCACAGAAT
>NW_022111320.1:42869701-42873415 GCF_000313985.2 Echinops telfairi
TTCAGAAGTAAATAGCCCTAGATGGAGGCTATATTAAGAAATGATAGCTTTACAGTTTGATATTTTTATTTAATAAAGGTTTCTATGATTTTTTAGCAATAATATGTGGCTTATCCATGTCTATTTATTCTACTGTGGCTCTGGGAAATTCATATCTTTATGGATTTCTTTTTAAATTTTTTCTAACACAAAATTAAGTTCTATTTTAATCCTACAGATATCTGTCCATTTTATGATCAGTATTGCCATGTATCCACCAGAATTATTTATTTGATTCATAATAATAGTTTTTGTTACAAACCCAACAAAGCATGTAGACTCTGGGTAGTTTGGTCCACATTCGATTCCCTGGTTATGTATTCTGTTGTCATGAGGGGCTAGTGGAGACTTCTGGATTTGTAGATAGAACCATTTGTGCCCAATATTTCTGCTGCATCATTTAGTCACTCCTACAGATTTTCATTAACCTTTAAAGCATCCACGGTGCTTAATATGCTATGAGTAGCATAGCCATGATAACACATATTATCCCCATAATAATCTTCTGAGCTATTTACTATTATTATTATCATCCTCCAGGAGGCTTGGTAGCACAGTGGTGACAGACTTGCCTGCAAACGGAAGGCTGGTGGTTGGAACTCATCAACTGCTCTGGGGGAACAAGACCTGGCAGTCTGCTTCCACAAAGATGACTGTGCTGGGCACCCTGTGGACGAGTCCTACTCTATCCGGTAGGGCTGCTGGGGGTGAGCAGGACTTTGAGAGCAACAAGTTGTTGTTGCCATTTTTAAAATGACCATCCTGGTTTTGCAAAGGAAACATCTGAGGTACAGAGCTTAAATACCTATCAGAGACCACATCGTTACCAAATGACAGAGCCAGGGAAGGATCCAGCGAGCCAGGCTTCCTTCGGAGTGTGTGTGCTTGACTATGAAGCTAGGCTATTTCCCACAGCATGGTGTTATGGCAGGCTCAGTAATCTGTTACAGAGTCCCGGGATGACTCTAGGTCTGAGCTCATGCCTGTGTGTGAGAGTCGACAGAGGACAAACCTGGAAGGTGCTAGAGCAACCTATATGGTTCTAGGAGCCACACGGTAGCAGACCGGTGGGCCCACAGGCTGTAAGAGACTGGCCTGATGTGAAGTTATTCCAATGCCCTCTAACAAGACGACCTCACTAGGAGGTCATCGGCTGCTGATAAACAAGAGCTGTGCATCTGCTGTCTTCTCAACAGGCTCACCAAGTAGCCCTAGTTACTTCTCTTGGATAAAGTTCAAATGATGACATCTTTCTCTTCAAGATGCTCCTCTCTCCAAATACTGCCACATCTGGGGACTTCGATAGGCTAAAGATCATCAGAAGAGGGAATTACACGTGAACATCTGAATAAGTCTGCTTCTATCAGTGAATGGGCCCAGAACATCATCAGCCCCTGGAGGCTTTCCCCCTGGAAGATTGATGATGATCCTAAACCAGATGAGAACAAACCAATAGTAAGTACATCAAGCCCCCAAATCATCATGTACACTGAACTAGCTCAGCCTTGGCTCCACATGAAACCATATTCCATTTTGAAAAAGCCAAGAAAACTGGAGGTGGGGGTCGTTTGATGGCATCCCTTGATGAAAAGGTTTTATTCACATCGGACTCAAGTGAAATGGAGATGTCCACTGTGAAGTCTTTGAGTGAAGAGCTACCATATATCCTCAAGTATAAGCTGATCCGAATATCAGCTGAGGCACCTAAGTTTACCACAAAAACGGCATTTAAAATCTGCTGAAAAAACTCAGCTTATACACGAGTATATACGGTATTTATTGACTGCTGATAGGGAAGGATACTTCATTCTGTGTTCTACAAAAGTCTCCCTAATATTAAATATATTTTCATGTATACTCATATGGGCATTTCTCGGAGGGTCAGTTCCCTGAGAAGTTGTCTTTGAGGTGGAGATCAACATGGAAGAAGCTTGTGAGGAATGCTCTGGGGATCAACACTGGTGGAGAGGACAGGACAGGAAGGACACAACAGGTCAGTCTGGGTTGCAGTCTCAACCAAGATCTCGGCCTGCTCCACGGGGAGCTCTTGATCTGGAATGGTCCTTTAGAGATGTGCCATATTGGGACTAGGAAGCAGAGCGTGTATAACCAGCCCTTGAATATTTATTGGAGTGACCTACCTGAAAAAGGAGTATAACTTTGAATGAGGCTGCTCCTTCCATCAGAGGGCAAGTCTGAAAAGAGCTGAGCCCAGCTCGAGTGGTGTTCTCAACTTCTTAGGAAACAGGTCCTTCAGTCCTAAAGGTCTGTCTGCGTGATACATCACAGGGTCCACTACATTTCTTGAGCAAGTGTTTGTCGAACATCAACTATCTATCAGGCACTGGGGGGTGGGGGGGGGGAATCTGTGAGGCATGACTAGGTACATGGTCTGTGTGATTCGATTCCTTGAGTATTTTCTAATGTCTGGAGGAAGGAATTTTTGTTCGATAATGAAGACAAATGGAAAACCTTTCAAACTTAAGAAGTACTGAGAGCCAGTCTGCTTTCAGTACGTGAAATCAAAGTCAATTTGTTTTCCCTTCCCCCATTTTGGATTAGAGTCTTCGGAGTTCCTTTTAAAAGAGATGGTGGGTGGTGTCCCTTAAAGCTCACTTTAGTTGATCAAGGATCTCACAGAATTTCAGATCTCCAGGAGTTAATAGAGATCACCTAGGTTAGCCTGTTTCCCAATGTGGGAATCACATTGTGATTTGGTTTCTGCTTTCAGGGCTCCAGGAGCAGGGACCTCACCATCCAGAGAGAGAAGCCCATCCAATTGTTGGATAATGTCAGTC
This sequence comes from Echinops telfairi, assembly GCF_000313985.2. NCBI lineage: Eukaryota > Metazoa > Chordata > Mammalia > Afrosoricida > Tenrecidae > Echinops > Echinops telfairi. The sequence goes on from NW_022111320.1 coordinate 42,872,539, forward strand.
ATTACTAATGACTTTCACCGCTGATTCTAGTTCTGCCCTTGACTCAAGACCTGGCTCTACATTGTTGACTCCAAAGGTCCCCTAATTATCCTCAGAGCCTCCATTCTACCCCAGGCTACTGCCAGCCATATTTTAGAAATATAAATCTACTAGTTACATTCCAACTCTACACTCTAATATGTGTGAACCTATGATCCCACTGCCTACTGTGTGGTACAGAAGGTCTTTCACACTGGGTCCTTGGTTTGACCTTCAACTCCTACCATAGCCAATACCCATGCTATGACTAAAATACCCTCTGGTCTTAGCACATGTTCTCCCTGCCCTCTGGTCTGTCTACTCTCTTATGTCCATTTAGTAAGTTCCTACTTAATTTTCAACCCCCAGCCTAAATGTCAGCCCACTATGAAGATCATCCCGGGGTGGGGGTGGGGGGTTCCCTTCTTTGTGCTGCTGCCCAGCTGCAACTACCTTTTTGCCACACATCTCATGGTTCAGTAATTATGCGTCTACATTTTTTATTAGAACCAGCGGCATTGAAAACATAGAATTCTGATCTATTTATCTCTGGCATATTTTAATCGATTAGATACGTGAGTTAATGAGTAAAGAAGTGAATTCATTCATGGAATGGCGATAAAATACCTTTCAGAGTCTGCACAGCACAGGGATCCCCATCCAATCAGTCAAGAGCTTGTTAACCGACCCAAGAATTCTTCTCCTTTTCTTATGCCATTGAGAATACGAACCTGAGAACAGAAATTGGCATTTCTGCCTGTAAAGTTCTATTTGTAGAATTCTTGCCTGTCATAACAAAATCCTATTTTAATTCTGTTACCTGTTATAATTCTAGACTTGTCTCCATTTTTTCATTGTG
>NW_022111320.1:42873515-42881837 GCF_000313985.2 Echinops telfairi
CCAAGAATTCTTCTCCTTTTCTTATGCCATTGAGAATACGAACCTGAGAACAGAAATTGGCATTTCTGCCTGTAAAGTTCTATTTGTAGAATTCTTGCCTGTCATAACAAAATCCTATTTTAATTCTGTTACCTGTTATAATTCTAGACTTGTCTCCATTTTTTCATTGTGTCTGCTTAAATGGGTAATTTAATGTTTTCAAATAAATTATTGATACAATTAATGATCAGGATTGGGCTACTTCCTCACAACATTCCCTTATCTACGTTTTACCAAATCGCTGTGGCACCACTATACAATTTCCATTCATCCCCTCATTTTGGCATCGCTGAAAAGCTTACCAATTTATGTGCTTTATCTGTAGTGGGCCTACCACTCAGGGTCTGTGTTTGTTGTAAAGAAGGGGTGCTAGTATGATTAGGGATGTGAATACATAAGTGATATTTTAATTTGGATTTCCAAGCATATATTTCAAAATCTAATTTCTATTCTTGAGCTCATGCTCAGAACACACTGGTGGTAAAGGCCATGTCTTGATCTAATGACTACCAACAATTAACTGATGTATTAATATATGATTGATTCTTTTCAAAAGCCAGATTGTAGCTGCTGTCTCCTTCAATTTTTACAAGCTATGAGTTTGGAGGGAACTTGCTCTTAATCCAATTCTATAAAGATAGAGATGGGTACTGTTAAGTCTGTCACTATACTATTTAGTCTGTCAAAACTGTCATACAGTGCGAGCAGAGAAACCAAGGTATGCGCATAGGGATATATAAAAACGAAGCTCAGTCCATTGCCATCGGGTTCGTTCTAGCTCATAGTGACTCTAAAGGACAGGGTAGAATGTCTAGCAGAGTTCTGAAATTTTAGGTGGACTGCCTCATTTTCCTCTCAGGCAGCAACTAAATTGTTGACCTTCTGGTCAGTTTCTGAGACTTAGCCACTGAGTTTATTTAGAGACTTTTGAACTCCATTGTAATCTATAAATGTCAAGACATAAAATCCATTCCCATTCTGAGCCTCTTGTTTGTTATTTCTTATCATATATTGTTTTCCCCATCACCCAAATTAACTTGTGTCTACCTTTGAGCCAGGAACTTACTCTCCTTTCCCCTCCAACCCCAGGTAATAACCATCAAAGAATATTTCTTTTAATGTGAACATATTTTCTTGCCTGTTCACACAAGTGGTCTCATACAATATTTTCCCTTTTATGCTTGCCTAAGTTCACTCAGCATAATAACCTCTGGGTCCATTCATGTTATGAGGTATTTCCACAGATAATTGTTTTTCAAAGTTGTATAATATCCCATTGTAGGCACATACCAAAGCTTGCGTATTCATTCTTCCACCGATGGGCATTTAGGTTGTTTCCATCTTTTTTTTTCTATTTTGAATAGTGCCACAATAAACATGGGTACACACATATCTATTCCCATTTAGATTCTTAATTTCCTAGAATCGATGCCAATCTCCTGTTGGTTCATACGGTGGTTCTATTTCCAACTGTCTGAGGGAATGCCATTCACAGTGGCTACTTCGTTTTACATTCCTACTAGCAGTTCATCTGGGTTCCAGTCTTCCCACACACCCACTGGCATGCAGTGTCTGTCTGTATGCTGCATTTAATTTCGTTATTAATGCTGACTTAAATGATATCTCATTGTTGTTTTGATTTGCATCTCTCTTAAATGGCTAAATATTTGGAGCAATTCTTCATTTACTGGTTGGCCATCTGAATGGAAAATATTTGTTCATGTTCTCTGCCCATTTTTCAATTGGATTGTTTTTTTTTTCTTGTTGAGGCGTTTTCTATAAGCTTTAGAACCTAGCAGTTTATCTTATATGCCATTGCCAATTCCCCACGCTCCACTCCCATTTGTGGGTTCTCTTTTTTACTCTTTTGGTGAAACGCTTTGATGCATAAACGTGTATCTTTTTTCAGGGAATCCCATTCATCTAGCTTGTCCTCTGCTGTTTGTGGGTTTTCAGTTGTATCTGATAGTGTATTTGCGCCATGTATTAGGGTCTCTGAGTATAGGTCTATTTTGTTTTTATAGTTGTAGGTGTTAGATTTAGGTCTTTGATCTATCTTGAGTTTGTTTTTGTAGATGAGGTGAGATATGGGTCCTGTTTCATTCTTCTGCAAATGGATAGCCTGTTTTTTGGTTTTGCCCGCACAGTTTGTTGAAGAAATTATCTTTTCCTCACTTAATGTTGTTTTCACCCTTTGTCAAAAATCGGTTGTGGGGGGACAGATTTACTTCTGGGTTCTCAGGCCTGTGCCATTGGTTATGTGTCTACTGTTGTGCCAGTAATAAACTGTTTGACCACCATGGCTGTTCAGTACGTTTTAAGATCAGGTCATGGCTATTTTTCATGCACTTATTCATCATCATTAATATATTTTTATTTGCACAAATAACAACCCTATGTTAGAATTTACCAAAAAACAAGTTAGAATGGTAGCAAATAACCTAATAGAGCTATGCCTATTCTGACTCTGATTGAATCAACCTAATTTTGCTTTCTCCTAATAGAGGATGTTATGTTAAAGTTATCATCACTCCTACACCCAAGATTAATTTCCACCTAGGTGTAAATCAGATAAAAGTATTGCTCACTGAGTGAGAACACAGTGCTAAATTCATCAGTAACTCGGCTGTTCAAATCATCGATTAGTTTCCTCCAAGAATTGAAGGAGGAAGGTGAGGATGAAGTGAGTTACTCACCCTCTTAGTGAAATCCTAGATGATATGATGTCCCTTCAGCAAAACATTCATAAAGTCCAAAGCGGAGTATTACTCATTCTCACTTCTGACTCATGTACACTTTCAGAAATAATCTACTTTAAATGTTGCTGCAATGGGAAATATGAAGAGCAAAGTGGTTTTGGCACAACTGCGCTCATGTTTTGTTGAGTTATGTGCCGTGTTTAGTTTCACGGTTTTGATCTTGTGCATTCTGGATGATATATTTGCACACATAACATCCCTGTGTACATTAGAAATAGGCCTGTTATGACAGTTCCTATGATTTAAAAGTCCTCTATCCAGCTACTCATGGAAATTTCTTTTACTTTCCACCAAGAAACTTATTACTTGCCATCAAGAAAATACTTAATGCTATCAAAGTAAAATAAATGTCATATAATATATATTGTAATATTCTCAATTTGAGAGTATGTCATTGCAGTTGGGCAAAAGGAAAAGCTGATGAGATGCAAATGTTTACATACAGTTCACTTTATTGCTGAAAATAAAAAGAGAAATTGATTTATAAATATCGGTAACTTTAAGACCTGCCTTCCCAACAATGGTAAAAGAGAGAAAGCTGTCTCTGTAAGCCCAATCAATCATATCTATTCCTGAGAAATATTTCTAAATCATGCCATTCTGCAATAATCTTTCCTTCCTCTGGAATTCAGTGAGAACGTAATGGTGTTTCATTCATCTTTGCCTTTAACTGTATGCCCTTGTCTTATGTTTTAGGCATGAATTTTGGAGTTAGTCAGAGATAGCCTTGAATTCCATCTTGGTCTTCATCAATAAAACGGAGTAACTATACTTAACTCCAAGAAGGTAAGGGTTAATGAACTCATCGTGAAGATGAAGCACTTAGCACAGGCCAGGTACACATTAAGAGCTCTAAAACCAGAAGTTATTACAATTGGAGGGTCATTTGTGTTTGAAACATGCTTATGTCCTTAGAAGTGAGCATCTACAGCTTACTTTCCAATGTCCACGGAGGAAAAAGCATGGCTCGAGAAAGAGTTGTTAACAAATGTTTATAACAAATGTTTGCGACTGGTGAAGTTAGAGAAAAAGTATATAGATGGTACTTGTACCTTTCTTTTCGTTCTTCAAATGTTCTATAGATTCAAGATCTGTCAAAGAAAAAGTACAGAGAAAATGTGACTGGATAATAGAGTCTCCTTGCTTAAATATTAAAAGGAAGTTACTTCTACACATTCAGGTTTTAGCCCTTCTGACCCTGTCCATAAATGGCGACACCATACTTCAAGGGCTGCGTGCAAGCTGGCTGTCATCATTTTGTCACATGGGACTCCTCAGTTGTTCCCTTCGTCCACTTGAATCACCTTTTCCTGCTCTTGCCTCACCAGCTCTGAACCTATGACGTCATTCTCCAGCTCTTAACATTTGCTGAACTCGTCTCTGTTTTGATAACTCATTTCATTTCTCTTTCTCCCTTGCTGCGATCCTCCTTCATGAGTATGTTGATTAATTTGATTATTTTAAAAAATGTTTAAATGCAACAATACCACCTACGTAGAAATGAATCTAGAGAGAAAACAAGTAAAAGTCTACTTCCTCTCCACTCCACAATCCTGCTTATCAAAACGATCATCTACATAATGTGCTTCCTATTGGTTTCTGGCTACATGGAAAGACATAGGTACATCTCTATTTTCATCTTGACTTTAAAAAATTATATTCTACTATATGTTTTCTTCTCTTATTTCATTAGTCAGGATGTCTAGAACTATGTAACTTATCAAGACAGCAAATATCCTAAAACTATTCCTGATGCCTCCCTTTAAAATTATTCTTAGATTTAAATTATAGTTCTTTTGATAACTTTTGCTGAGATGAACTCTCTTTAGAGGGTCTAGCCTCACCTCTCACCAGGGAAGAAAAATCAGCCAATAATACTGTTAATTCCTTAAAGAGAGGAATTGTTTCTTTTACACTGATTTTCCTTTTAGACTTAGCCCTACATGACTGATACTCATATTTGTTGAGTGAGAGAATAAAATGAAAATTGCTTTGTCCCAGAAGTGTGGAGTCAGTTTTACGACAGATTATCTTTGTTCTATTATAAATGCTTAAGGTGTCCAGCAGCTTGGCAGTGGGGAGCCAAGTCCTTTCTTGTCTGTTCTTAGTCTGGAAGCTCCGCTGAAACCTGTTCACTTTGGATGATCCTGCTGGCATTTGAAATACCAGTGGCATAGCTTCCACCATCACAGCAACATATAAGCTACCACAATATGACAGACTGACAGACAAGTAAGTGGTGGCCCTCAGGAGGTGAACTGACACAGTGGCTACATCAGTGGGCTCAGGCACAGGAACAATTGTGAGGGTGGTGCAAGACCACGCAGTACTTCTATTGTGCGTAGGATTGCTGTAGGTTGGAGCCGCCTTGATGGCACCTAACAACAATGCATCGTTATGAGCCTGCAAACTTTACTGTCGGAAGCAGCCAAATGAAATAAAAATGTTTCTGGAGAAATACACTTCTAATTTTAGTGGCTAGCAATTAGCCAATGGTATACAGTAATTGTATAAATAAAGATGGCAACTAAAAAACTGACAAGACTCACTCTCTAAATTTTTTATATCTTTTGTAAAATCCAGTAAATTCTATTGTCTCAAGTAATGTACCTATTTCTGGGGCTAGATTTGAGGACAGAAGCAACACTGGCAGAAAGACTAACTGATGGAACTGTGATGTTTTATAGCAAACCAGAATATACACATAACAATATCTAGTGCTTACAAAATTGGAAAGAGAATGGGTTGGGCACAAGCACATGACAACATTCAGTCTATCAAAGAACAGAAATAGAATCTTCATCAACAAAAAAAATGAACTCACAATGATTGAATCTCCCTGTATTTTGTTGTTAGGAGAATGACTAAATAGAGCAATTGAGTGTTCTTTTCTTTAATCATTTATTGCCCAATTCCTTCACAAATGAATACACATCACCTTGTAAACATTATCTAACTTTTGACAATTTAATTTTAATCTTGCCTCTGAGTTAATAGTGTATTCAAATATATAGTTGGAGACCATAGTCCATATCAACCTATCACGTATTAATAACTACTAAGTAGGTCCAATACTAACCCCAATGCTGCTACGTCTATTCTGAATCACACCAATCCTGCAGGGCATAGTCACATTGCTCAATAGGGTTTCTGAGGGGGTAAAATATTTACTGGAGCAGGCAGCCTCTTCTTTCTCCCAAGGAGTGGCTGGTAGGTTTGAACAACCAACCTTACGATTAGTAGTCCAACAGGTAAGCATCAAGACTCCTAGGGACACAATAAATATTCCTCTACCAATGATTCTAATTAATGAATTGATTCACTCAATTGTTTATTTTTTTAAAAACATTTTTATTGGCACCTAATCCACATATCATAAAATTCAATATTTCAATCATGTCAAGAAGAAATGTACAATCATTACCACAATCAATTTTAAAACATTTTGCTCCCCCTGCTTGGTTAAATCACCTTAAAAATGAGTTGTGTAATCACAATCAGTCTAGTGCTCCCTTCTCCCTTCTCCCTTCTGCCTTCATTGTTTACTCCCCGAATCCCCTCCCCCTCGCGATGTCCCACCCCCGCCCCTACATCCCCTATAAACACTTGCATCAGTTATTATCTCTATGTATCCACTCCTGTGCCTCACAAACTGGGAAACCCAATAGAAACAATAAAAAACAAAATTGAAATAAAGTGGTAAGGATAAAATAATTATAGTCTAAAGATCAAAATACAAATAATGAGTAGGAAAGAAAAGACCACCCTTGATATTTAAAAAGCCAAGGAAGACATTTTTGTCATGGAACACCCAAGAGATACTTGCACCTAGAGCAAATTCAGGTCAGGTCAATAAGGAGGTCAGCTGGCCATGTAGCAACGAGTTTGATCCAGCATAATCAAGATGGCAATGACCTCTGTCTGATAGTAAAGCTGTTTGAGACCTTTGTCGGTGGCTAGTGGGGTTCTGCCAGCAGCTTGGTCTAATTACTTTGCAGGTGAGTTTTGGGCTCCCACTGTCCTCCATAGCCTTCTACCAATTGGGTGTTTATAATTTAAATGCTGATACTTTTCCGTTAGTTATATTTGAATTCTGTTATTGTCATCTGTGGTTGAAGGGGGTGCCAGCCCCCCACCACTAATCACAGATTCGATAAGCACAATTGTATGGTTGAGATATATAAATATATTATAATAAAGTCATCGAGAGCATGAGAGATAGAAGAGATATTGAAATGATGGAGTCAGACACATTCCATGGTAGCAATGCTCGCCTCACCCCGCTTGGTGGTCCAAGTGGAGAGAGGGGGAAGGGAGAGAGAGAGATATCTATTGCTAACCCAGGCCTCTGGGGGCGTGCAAGCCCACTAATTACAGGTAAAGACATCTGTCACAGGAAGGGGTTGCACTATAGGTTATACAGCAATGAGAGGGGACAATCTAGGGATATACCCCCCATAGGAAGAGTAGGGATTGGGGGTATACATGTGACAAGATGGGCAGATCCTAGATTCAGGATGGCAGCTTAACTTTGGATGTCATGGATCAGGTTTGATCTGTCCTCTGGATCTCCATAAGAACCATTAGCAGTAGGGTGTAAACCCCACCTACAGGAACCAAGCTAATGGTCTCAAGCCTCAGGGAGAAGAAGCCCATTGTCCCCAGCAGCAGGGAGCAGGGCCACCCCGTGAGCCTGCTGATTGCCTCAAGGTAAATAACTTTTACCATTAGCTACAAGCAGTGTCCTAAGTCTAACATATTTGGGAGAAATATTTGTTTCCCACAGTCGTCCTTGGATCACACAAGCTGGAGTGCGTCTTCCTTGTGGAATTAGTTGACTCCTCGGTTAGATGGCTGCTTTTTTTAATAGAAGTCCTTAAACTCCCCAGACACTATTCTGATTAATAGCCGGGCACCATCTGCTTTCTTCACCACACTTTTCTGTTGCACACTTATATTCAGTGATCATTTCATGAAGGTGAGTAGCAAGCAGGGTCAATAATTTATTCATTGAATATTTTTTGAGTGTCTAACATGTGCAAGCCCCTATGTAACTAGGGGCAATAAAATAAAATTTCAAAACAAGGTCCATATCTTTGCATCAACCTCTAAGAAAAATAAAAACTTATATTTCAATATAATTTCCTATGTTAGATCATACTACTTATTTCCAACACAATTCCATCAACCAAAAGATACTAAGCAGCTTCATGGTTGTGTCTGATCTTAAAATAAGCGAAACAAGGGAGAATCTTCATTAAATAGTTTCTTTTTTCCTGATGGTTCTGAGAAGGAAATGTTGATTCAGGTATTATAGATGTAACTGAGAGGGGTGTGGTAGTTATATAATTGCCAATTTGAGAGGATTACTAGTGAAGGGGTGGAGTCTAATCTGTCAATCGGATCATAGCCAATGAGGCTTCTGTGTGGGCATGGCCTTCTGAGAATTCTGGGAAATCTGGTACTTCCTCCTGGGAGGCAGGAGACAACTCCCTCTCACTACTTCACTCCCTGGGAGATTTTG
>NW_022111320.1:42883361-42890532 GCF_000313985.2 Echinops telfairi
CATTAAGAAGTGTACACTTAAGCAAACTAAATAACTAGCATTCTATTAGCTAATTCTGATGTTGTTAGGTACTGTCGAGGTGGTTCCTTCCCATAGCGACCCTAAGCACAACAGAAAGAAATACTGCCATCCTCACAATGGCTACATTTGAGGCCAATGTTTCAGCCACTATGTCAGTCCATCTCCCGGAAGGCCTTCCTCTTTCCTACTGTCCTTCCACTTTACCAAGCATGTTGTCATTCTCCAGGGACTGGTGTCTCCTGATAAAGTCCTTGATTCTGAGGAACATTCTAGCTGTACTTCTTCCAAGACAGTTTTGTGTGTTTTTCTGGTGGTCCAGGGGTACTTTCAACATTCTTCACCAGTAATATAATTCAAATGCATTGACTATTGCACAAGACCTCTTTAAAGTATTGGGGAGCAAGGATGTCTCTTTGAGGACTAAGCTGCAACTGACTCAAGCCAGGGTATTTTCAATCGCCTCATACGCGTGTGAAAATTGGACATTGAATAAGGAAGACCAAAGAAGAATGGATGCATTTGAATTATGGTGCTTGTGAAGAATGTTGACAGCAAATTATAGAGCACGCTATTCAATGACATATGATGCTTATCATAAAAATAATGTTTTACTGTGAATGAAACTTTGTAAATAAATAATCCAGCTAAATTGGAGATTGCTTTCTGAAAGTTTTCAGAATCATTGGAAGGTATATGCCGTGGCACAGACATTACAATAATATTCCCTGACAAATGTTCTTATGCTGAGAATTGAACATGACACCATCACAGATAAAAATCAAAAAGGTTGGGAGCGGCCGTGCTCTAGTCCCATGGCCCCGGTGCCCCCTGCCCCTGCCCCCACCGTGCCTGAGCAGCTCAGCGTCGCCGAGTACCTAGCGGTCACTGCCAAGGACCTCAGCTCTCCGGCTGGGGCCACCGCCTTCACCGCTAAGATGCCTTGGTGCTGGGGGGGTGTGGCGCCGGCACAGGAGGAGGTGAGGGGACCATGGCGGGAGGAGTCGGGGTCCAGGCCAGGCCTGGCCTTGACCTTCAGCCGGTGTGACCAGTAGTCCTTCTTCATGGGTGCCCCCAGAAACTGGTTCCTTAGAGCTGTGAGTGAAGCTGGGAGTGAGCTTTGGGTGGGGGCCTCAAGGGCACTTGGAGGTCAAACTTCAGAGGTTGGGGACATACCCCAAAAGCTCTTGGTGACCAGCCCGGTTGCTTGCGTTTGTGTTCCACGCCATACTTCTTCCGTTTGTATTCCCATCTTTGGAGTCTCACAAGTTTGCCCCCCCTCCTCAAGTCACTCCCCTTTTGGGAAGCAGGGCTTCCCTGCCTCTGCCCTGAACTTGACTTCTCCCAGACTGCAGAGAGGCCCCCTCCCCGTTGCTCTGAGATTTGGCCAGTGTTTATGGAATGAATGGGAATGGGAAGGCGCCAGGAGCTGGGCTTCACCTTGGCCAGGCAGCTGGCAAGTTTATAGCCTTCTCTCTCTCCTCCCTTTCCTCTTTGTCTTTCCAAGATGAGCGTCCCTGGCCCCTTCTTCACCCATGCAGAGTGCCCCACCCCTTCCCCTACTCTGCGGAGTCCTTTCCTCTCCTCCCAGATGTCTGTAGCTTTCCCAGGCTCCTCTGCAGGGAGTATTCTAAGGCAGACACCCTGTGGCTTTGGGTCAGTCGTGTTTTTGCAGCTCCTTTTCTGAAGATGCTCTGAATTTTGGCTGGCATCTTGGACCTCAGCTGTCCTTGACCGTTGGTGCATTGGGCACCTACTGTGTGTGGCAGACAGAAGGCTCCATAGGACTGTTCATAGTATGTCGTCTGTGTAAAGTGGAACTGAGGAACAGGGAGGAAGACAGACATAACTGACAGGACAAGGGAGAGCAGAAACAGAAACAGCTTTATTGGGAGGGGCCAGGGAGCTGGGCTTTATGGCCGGTAAAAATGGAGTTTAGTTAGGCCTTTGTTCAGGGTGAGAGTAAGGGGAAGCAGAAAGTTTTAGAGAAATCACTGCAGGGCCACAGACGCAAAACACATAAACAGGTAGAAAAGGCTCAGACACACCTTCTGCGTTCCAGTCCAGGCAGAAGGTACAGGGCTAGGAGTCCTGTTATCAGCAGGAATCCCAGGAAGTAAACACAGAGACAAAAGGCTGGAGGCCACATGAGAGAAGGTACACACAGAGAAAACATGGACATGAGAAACTGGCCTTATCGTCGCTCCCCTTTCAGGGAAAGGCAGTTATTTCCAGCCCTCTTGGTACCAGGGTTGCTTTTCAGGGCATTCAGCTAGTTAGCCTCCCGCGGACCCTATGTTCCCGTATGAGTTTGCTGGTCCTGGGTGTTCAGAGCGACAAACAAGACAGAATGAACATACACAGAGAGATACTGACCAGAAGTCGCTCGTTCAGACAGGCTCCAGAGGTTCGAGAAGAGAGGAGTGGTGGACTGTGTCCCAGCCGAAGCGGGGCCGGGATAGCACGGAGCCCATGTCCCTACCTCTCTCGAGTTTCGGCACCAAATGTAACGGCAAAACTGAGGAACAGGGAGGAAGACAGACATAACTGACAGGACAAGGGAGAGCAGAAACAGAAAGAGCCTTTCTCGAGTTTCGGCACCAAATGTAAAGGCAAAACTGAGGAACAGGGAGGAAGACTGACATAACTGACAGGACAAGGGAGAGCAGAAACAGAAAGAGCCTTATTAGGGGTGGGGGAGCTCCTGGACGAAGTCCCGTGACCTAAGTCAACAGGTCAGGGAAGTCGTACTCAACAGCTGGGGTTGAGGGTTTTTAAAGGGGTGGTGAGGAATGTATGGCAATCAGCATATGGGGTGTGTAAACTCCCAAGAATTGCTTGTCGACTCCTGGCTTTCTCTGAACCCAGAACATCTGGTTTCACTGGTTATCTTATCTGGCGCCGGCTGCTGCTGACCTTTCAGATGTGCAGGGAAGCATGTGCAGGGCTGGACCTGCTTCAGCTTCGTCCAAATGGGGGCTGCCTAGTTCCGACCCGGCCCAAACAGTTTGGTCAATGTCTTTGGGGATCGTCCCTCTTGCCTGGCTGGCTAAACCTTCATCTCCCAGTCAAGTCACTCGGTAAGGGTCAAATGCTCAAATTGTGACCGTGCGGTTTAACAGCATTGTGAACTTGGGCCTGTGACCTAATCTGGGTGAGTGCTACTTTTTCCATCTGTAAAATGGGACAATAATGTTTACCTCACTGGGCTATCATAGTACATAAGGCACAAAGCATGTTGTTGCCATTGCATTCGTGTCACATCATGGTCACCCTAAGGAGCGCCATCGGGCTCTCTGTGGCTGGCTTTTTGTTTGTTTGTTTTTTGGAAGTCGATCACCAGGTCTTTCTTGGGAGGTACTCTGGGTGGCCTCTAGATGCATTTGAATACATACATCTTTTTTTTCTTAATACTTTAAAAAACAAAAAGGTTGAGAGCCACATGGGCTGGATGCTTATAAAGGTATTATCTACTTGGAGTTCTTCTAGAACAAAACTCTGTGTCAACTCAGGTATAATTTCACGATTTATTACCTACATGTGTTTGGTTGCCCAATAAACTGGATAGTCATCAACAAAGTTGAATTTTTGTTTCTCAAAGCAAACATGATCCTGCCATGTCGGCAATATGGCATACATACAATAGTTGCAGGAAAGCATTTAATAAAAAAGTGTCAACATTCGTCAGTTTGGTTGTACTATACTATGTTGGGCTCTGCCTCGGAGTAACCCAAGTCCCCTTTTTCCTTTAAAGGGGGCATTTTAGGACGCAACTTACACTTGTAATTTGTAGTTAAGAGAAGCTATCATTTTGCAAACTTACATAAGAGTACAAAATCTTTAACTCTGGCATTATCAAACAATACATTTTTTTCTTACATTTTATAAAAATCTATTTTCTTCACCTTTTCCTAATGACAGTTATGATTTATGCTGTTCCAAAGATAGCTTATAAATTATAATTTATAGCTTTTTTGTGTGACTTTCTCTTGTGGCTCTTTTGTGATTTTCCTCTATGATGTCTATTAACATATGATAAAATAGATCTCGTCAGACAGACATTCAAGAAGAGGATTGGCCATTTCTTCCCAGTCAGCCTGCAATTTCAGTTGCTGGCACTTGGTAAGAGCCCTTTAATGTGAGTCCAGGCCACAGAACTGAACCATCAGGACATAAAGTTAGCTACTGAGATACATATATCGCAGAGCAAAGAAAGGAAATAAAAACATGTACTATATCTATTTATGGTAGAGGATTCTATTAAATATAAAACAAAGGACTATATTGCATGTCTCAATTCAGACTCAACTCAAAACTCAAACTCATGGCCAAGGCGTTGATTCCGAATCATCAGTATCTTGTTTTCTAGATTCAGCCAGTTAATAAAACATGCTTCCTCTCAAATACCCATACGACTTGCCTTTCTCAGTAAAGTGCTTCTGTTGCTCTGCTCTGGTCAAATTCTATTTCCCTGGCAAAGGACTGAATGGAGTGTCTTCTCCTCATCCTGTCTCCTTTCGCTCACTTGGTCCCACTGCTGGCTCCTTGCCAGTTATTGGTTTTTCCTCAAAGGTTGCTGATGATGTCCTGGATGCTGAGTCTAGAGTGCCTTTATTGGCGCTCATCCTTAATTACCCTTTACAGAGCTCACTAACCTCTCCTTTTAAAAACTCCCCTTAACTCCAAAATAGGCCAGCCTGTGCCTGGTTTCCAATGTAAGCCTTCAAAGAAACATTACATTACCCGCCAGTAATTTTTACTATTGCGGGGATTTTATAGTCTACTTGTTCATTTAGTTTGGTTCACTGAGTCATGCATTAGTAAGCCACAAAAGGACAAATATTGTATGAGACCACTGTTACAAAGTCAATCAAAGGCTTTTACCCCAAGAGAAACATTCTTTGATGGTTCCCTGGGCTGGTAGAAGGGATTGGTTAGTCATGGGCTAGAGGAGACAGATATTAATTTGAGTGAAGGGAAGGGGTACACAGTAAGAGGGAGGTCAGAAAAATACAAAATACAACGAGGGCTGAGGCAGATATTAGGAGGACTGCAAGAGTTACAGGTAACAGAGGTAAATACTTTTATATATTTAACCCTGCAATAACAGTCCTCTACAAGTGGTTGCATGGTAGACACACAGGCTAGGCCTGACAAGGAATAGGGGGTGTAGTATGCCCATGAATATATACAAGTTTGACAGAAAGCATTTATGCATGTGCATTTACCTTTGCTGCAAATATATCTATGAATATGATGGAGTATGCAGAGGGCAAATTTATGAAAACTTCTTATGTAACCAAACACCTTGAAGGAAAGTGCCATTGGGTCTGGCAGGTCAGATTCATAGTCTTGGGGAACATCAAGGTCAGTTGGCATAACATAGTCCACGAATAAACGTTCTACATCCTACTTTATGAGCAGTACAATGTTCTACATCCTACTTTGATGACCAGTAACTGGGGCTTTTAAAGCTCATCCAAGGTCATCTAAGGGACAGCTAGTGGTCTCTCCCTGTTTAGAGGAAAGAAAAATGAAGACAAGTGATGACACATGGAAACCATGAGGTCAGTGGACTAACGGATATCAGTCTCCACGTGAACACCAATGTCCATGACCTTGAGACTAGAAGACCTAAATGGTGCCCCCCTACCACTAGCGACTGCTCTGACAGAGACTACATTAGAAGGTCCTGGATGAAGTGTGATAAAATGTAGAACGCACCTCAAATCATTAAAAAAAATCAGGCTTACTGGTCAGATAGAATAGTGGAACCCTTTAGACTATAGCCCTTCATTTCCCTTCAGACCTGGAAATAAGCTCACATCCATGGCTCAATTTTCAGGCAGAGAATAAACAGATCTACAAGGCAAACAATAACACTAGTGAGATATACACACCTTTAAAAATCAACCACTTCAGATAGAAAGGGGCAGGATTTACTCAAGGATAGAGTTCAGAAAAGTTAGGAAAGAAGAGGAATAAAAACAAGAAGTTTAATAAGTGATGTTACATTGTAAAACTTTTCTACTTTGTAATCCTCTGCTTAATTCACAATTAGCTATTGTCACTGAGTCAATTCCAATTCAGATAGACCCTACAGGACAGAGTAGAACTGCCCCAGTGAGTTTGCGAAACTGTAACTCTACGGGTTTAGAAAGCCTTATCTTTGTCCCTTGTTGCAGCTGCTGGATTCAAACTACTGACCTTGTGGTTAGCAGCCCAATGCATAATCATTATACCACCAGGGCTCTTAATTCACATTATAAACTAAAAACAAAACAGACCCCAAGAACAAAAAAAACACACATGGGTTGCATACATTTATCATAACTCTTGCAACTATATACTTTAAATCTGCATTTTATTGTATGTAAAGTGTACATCAGCAAAATTAATTGAAACTCTGTTAGTCCGGGTAGGCTAGAGAAACTAAATTCATAGACACTCATATGTGAATAAGAAAGAGATTTATATACAAGAGCAATTGTATATTAAGAAAATACAAACATTCCTGGGGTGAGGACCAGGTAGTATGGTAGAGGCCAGACCAAATCCAAGGATACATATGGTAGCCAACTAAAAAGGAGTGGGGGAAAGGAAAAAAAATAAAAAGAAAGTGGGAGCAGGGGAACAGGTCATTAACCCACCCAAGGGGAGGGTACTGTTTATATCTTCAAAGGGAAAGAGGGAACAGACTTCAACCCGGTGCTCCAAGATGTGAACGCAACATGCCGGTATGGAGTAGGGAACCAGAGGAGAGGTCTGCGGGACCAGCCCCAATCCCAACTATGTGAACAGCTGCCCCTCCCACCAGAAGAATTTATTTCAAAGGGCAGCACTGAATCTGCAGCTCAGGGAGAGGGGCATGTCTGATCAAAGCACACAGGAGCAAATGAAGGGGGAGTAAGAGAGAGTGAAGCACATCCTGGTCCACCAAGCCTTGACAACGATATTCCCGCTCAAATCAGCCAATCCACAGAGAAGACCATATGGTCCACCCCACTATGAGACATGACATCCCTCACTGACCCATAGCCCTACAGGGGACAACACTGGAGATACAGTGAGGGAATTCCGCCCGATCTGATCCTACCACACCAAGGCAAAACACTAAGGGCATGCAACAGAACAGCAAGGTGACCAGAGCAAT
>NW_022111320.1:42892264-42914898 GCF_000313985.2 Echinops telfairi
GCGGGGAGGGAGGGGGAAAATGAGGAGCTGATGGCAGGGGCTTACATGGAGAGCAAGTGTTTTGAGAATGATGAGTGTAACGAATGTACAAATGTGCTTTATACAATTGATACAAGTATGGATTATGATAAGAGTTGTATGAGCCCCCAATAAAATGATTTAAAAAAAAGAAGAAAACATCCCAGCCCAGCACAATCTAGATCAAGTCCATAAGTCTGGTATTAGCTCAAATGCCTGATACCAGTCTATAAATTCCTTTCAGACTCACGCAATACATGCAATGATGCTGAGTACAGGAAGATCACAGGCCAGTGTGTGGAAAGTCTTGTGAATCCAGTAGTGGTGGAACCATCTCAGCGCTGGCGTGGGTCTCCAAGTGGCTCCTCCAGCTCTAGGACTTTGGCTCCATCAGTGGAGTTCCATGTGGCTTGTGTGTGTCCCAGCTCCAGGGAGGAAGTGTATGTGTGTCTGAGCTCCAGGGAGGAATATAGGAGTTCCCAGAATTTTTAGGAGAAGGCCATGACCACACAGAGGCATCCTTGGATGTGACCTGATTGACAGACTAGACTCCACCCCTTCGCAAGCTGACAGATTATCTAACTTCCACATAACACATTTAAAAAAATAATTATGTGCTTTCTAAAAAGTGAATTTGCATCAGTCTCCAATCAAAATCAAGAATATTCCTTTTTAAGAAGCAACAGATTAAGCTGAGGCTTGTCACCCAGGTGCAGTCTGTAGGAGGGCAGCATCGGCATCACCTGGGGGCTTGTTGGAACAGCAGATTTGGGGCTCCTTCCCCCAGACCAGCTGGAACAGAATTTGCCCTGCGCAAGGCAATGGCTTTTTCTAATAGATCTGGCCTTTATGATTCTGACTTTGCGGTTGTAAATGATTGGTTGGGCTGTGTTCTGCCCTGTGATGGATCTATTTTCCACATCTTGCCGGACTGGTTTGATTGGTTATTCAATTTGTGGAGGGAAAGTTGACCCAATAGGGTGGTGGTCAACTGAGGGACTTGGTCCAGTGGTGGTCCTGCTGGGAGAACAAGGAGCTTGCTCATATGCAGCTCATCCCAAAGAGGTCTTCGGCGGAGAGAAGAGGCAAGAGCCTCCTAAAAGAGTTGTAAGATAGGTCAAGAGCTGGAACACTGAAGACAGACAGGGGCTGGAAGTTGGTGCAAGCACAGCTGTGGAAGCATGGGAACCTGAGACTGGCAGGCAGCGGTGGGCTGGGCACCTCCAGGCAGGGGTTCTCCAATGGCCCCAAGGGTCTGGGCCCATGCAGATGGACACTCAAGCAGAGTCAGTGGCAATGCATGGGTGCTGAGCAGACCTGCTTTTGTCAGTGCAGAGGACCCACCTGTGCTGAATGCTATAACCTTAAGACTGAGAGAGGGCCAGGAAGAGCTGAGAGGAGACCTGTCTCAATGAGCCTGCAGAGCAGAGAAGGGCTAGTTTGCTTTGCACAGCCAAGAAGGGCCTAACAGCCCAGAGACTTGCTAGCAGGGCAGAGAGCCCCTGAGAAAGCACTCCTGGCGAGACGTTGTCCTGCACTGAAGAAAAGAAGGTAGTACTCTCTTTTCCAGGACGTCTTCCAGCTGCTATGTATTTCCCGACCCTGGTTCCAAGTTGTCTTGGTTATTGCCTGGTTGATCCTAATTCTGAGTTGTAACCTGGTACTTCCCTGATAGAACTTAAACTGTGAGTGTGGTCCGTGAGTGCCGTGTGACTATTGCAACAAATGAACTAACCCAGCCAAGGTGAAGTTATCAGATAGGCCATCTGTGGCTATAAACGAGTTAAGCCTAATGTTTAGGGAACATCAAGTAAATCACTATCTTCTGCTGGGCATGGTGGCTTTGTGGGAAGGGCGGGCAGTTTCTTGAAGGCAGGGCTTCGGCCCTCTCCACTTATCTCTCCTGGTCCTGGGAAGTGTTCGCTGTGGGTAATAAAAAATCAATTCATTGTTGAATGTAAAAATGATGATTTGCTCTGTACACCTACGCCCAACTCACAATAAAGAAAGCTGAACAAAATGAATTACTTTCGTCTCTTACCATCCTGTGACTTGTTACTGCCTCCAAGCATAGTTAATATAACTCGCCCTCTCTCAGTCAACAAGGTAACTGCTTGAACTGGTTTACATCCAACTAATGGATATTGCCTGCAGGTTCATGAGAGTCAACATGCTATGTGAACTCTAGGTTTTATAAAGCTTCTTAGCTAGTGAATATCTCCTTTCCAGGAATGTTAAGCCACAAGGAGAAAATATTCCAGGAAAAAAATATAACTTAAAAACTTGGGATTCCTTATGTTTGGGATAAAAATTGAAGGAGGAAGAAATATTCAAATGTTATCAATAGAATCCCTTAGAATTTCTCATCATAATAAATGAGGAGATTTCTTCAGTTGTAAACTATAGTCTATTGGTCTTGAAGTTTTTCATACCCATAAGAGTTGGAATTGATTTGATTGCAGTTAGTGAGTGAGTGAATTTGGTACAAAAGTAATTATCTATACATACACATCCATAACTACACACACCATGTCAAAAAATTTTAGCCTGCCCTAAAATACATTCTAGTGTTTTACGTTACTGAATATCATTTTACATATGCTATCTTTTAAAAAATTTATGTAACCCACAACATTAGCTTCACAACCCACCAATAGGTCAAAACTAATAGCTTACAGACCGTCTTTAAGGCAGGAGATAAAAAGAGGGAGACATGTGGGAGAATGAATGATAAACTGATTCAGGAGAAAAAAACAAGATATCCAAGAGACAGAGTTAAACCCCATTGCCACAGAGTTGTTTCTTATTCATAGTGACCTTATAGGACAGGGCAGAACTGCCCCTGTCTTTAGCCAGTGGAGTGGCTGGTGATTTAGAACTGCTAACCTTGTGGTGAGCAGCCCAATGTGTAACTACTGTATCACCAGGGCTCCTAGAGAGAGAGTAAAAGGGAGAGTAATCTCAAAAGTGGGAGAAACTGAGAGGAAGAGGGATACCTGTTTCCTATCATCTTGTCTTGCCTTGGTCAATGATTGCTGATACCGATGTGCACTTCCTCCATACCACCCACCAAAGGCTTACTCAGATTCCTCCGTTTCAAGTCTGCCCCTCTTCCCAGTATCCCTGGCCTCTTCTTCTGTGGCTTCTTACCATGTACTCCTCTGAAAATGTGTTCTTTGCTACAAGATCACTAAATTCTCTGATAGGGGCTTGACTGGCTTCCTCTCTTTCTTTCTCCATCCTGCTGATAGCTCCTCCTCCAATTGTTCCCTTTCCCACAGATGCTCCACCTTTTCTCTACCCTGCTTTCTTCTCCTCGCTCTTCTTCCTGGTTATGCCCTTCCCCCACAACTGCCCATTACGAGTCTGACACACACCTTTCTAGAGCCTTCATTTTGAAAATCCAGTTGCTATAAATCTTATGGAGGGTGAGCTGGTCACGTGAAAAATTACAAGGCTGGCATTTCCCAAATATTGATATCTCCTACATCTCAGAAGCATCTCTGAGGGTCACCAACGTGGCTTTGCTCCACCTGAAGACACCTGACCTGGCGTTCTGCTGTTTGTGGCTGTGAAAAGATCTGATCTGATCGGAGGACACAAGAGTGGAAGCATATGGTATTCAAGAGAAAGGACAAACAATTGGAGAAGATTCTACAAATGACATCAGGTGGAAGGAAGAAGGGTGTGAGGACATATCGGGCAGACTGGCTGAGGAGGAGTTTGCCACCAGGAAGCCCAGTTAGTAGGCTGGATCGGTGCCTAGCCCCGAGATAGGGAAGGCCTGAATTGCTTGTGCAACAGAAAGGTCGAAGAGTGATGTTTCAAAAACAGAATCTCAAGTCAGGGTCCTGGTATCTTTAGCCTGGACCAAGGTCTGTGCCCCAAGGATTCCAAAGCACGTGGGAGTTTTGTCAAATCTATTTTCATGTTAACTCTGGCGCATTCTGATGGCTCCAGCAAACACAGGGAAAGCAGATGACAATTACTTTGCTCAAAGGTGGCAGAAAGCACAGGGGAGTTTTTGGGAATGCAGAGCCTGGCTCACTGTCAGCCAAGAACAGCTTGCTAGCCTTGGCCGCAAGTCCCTTCTCTATCCTTCAAACAGGAAATTACGTGAGGCTCCAAATACGCGCCTCGGCATCTCTGTGACTGAACACAGCTGTTCTCGTGGGATTTCCTGTTTCCAGGCCCCGTGCATTAAGATTTGTTAATTGCCCAAAAAATGTTTGTTGAGCACCTACTATGTGCAAAGTGCCACGTGAGGTCTAAGTTCAGCCCTATGTGTGAAGCAGGGGCCCCGTGGAGGGTATAGTGAATGGGCTCTGAGCTTACAGTAGAGTCTGTGATCTTCTCTTACCTCTGGCCCTGTTCCCCAGGCATCACCTAGGGCACTTATCTCCTCCTCCAGCCTTGGGAGCACCCTCCTTTCTATGCTCCACTCCAGAACCACCGTCTTTCACTGCAGTTGATATTGGCAGAAGGTCTGACTCATTATGTGTATACGCGTGGGTCTGTGCATGTGTAGGTGTGTGCACGAACTAATAAGCTTCGGAAGCTCAAGGTTCATAGGTAACAAGCCTATTAAGTGTGGTTTTCTAGAAGATATGTAAGGGTATTTATGGTTCATAAAGTGCTGCCCTGAACTCTTTCTTCTTTTGCCTCAGCTCTTCCACATCATGGCTTGATCCTGGGTTAATGATGTGTTTTCTTTAAAACAAATAATGTGTTTTCTTTAAAACAAAAAGAGAGAAGAAGAAAAGAGGAAAAAAAACTATAAAACATGAAGAAGGAGCCAGAACTACCTCCTTCCCAAGAAGGAAATGCTTTTTTCTGGTTGCTGTTTTTCCTTAAATCCCTGGCAGGTGAAGTATCGTTGTAAGTGTTACCCGTCACCAAACCAGATGAATTTTCCATTCAAGAAGACATGTAAGCAATTTTGGCTAAAGGAGGCAGATTGCATGGCCCTATTATTTTGCACGTTTGAAATGAAAGCCAATACTATTATTGAAGTGCTGGCTGACAGAGCTTTCCCTTCCTCTCTAATGCCCGCCCACATGTTGCCTAGCAACTGGATTGTATTGCTGTGAACACTACCCAGCAATAACTGACCCTGAATTTTAATTTTTGTCCTGATGTATAAGCGGGAAAAATAAGTGCATAAATGCAACCACCTGGAATGCATTCATTTTGACCAGTAAACAGCATGTGTACAAGAGTATAGAATGGCAAATTCAATAATACAGAAAAGTAGCAAAACCTTTCTCCTTTTAGGAACACCCCCCCAAAAATAATAATAATAAGATTTCAATTGTGAGGGGGAAAACATTTTAAAAATAGGCTAGGCTTGTGGCACAATTAATAAAATGGTTGTTAAAATAGCAATCACATTTAACAAAAACATTTAACATGAACAATAAAAACAATAATATTCAAGCATAAAAGGTTACATTTTATTGTCTCTTGATTAAAACCGTTTTGCAAAGCTAAGATACAACCCTAGGTGTGGTATGAAGGGACGGGTCCTGAAGGTCACAGTCATTTCAAGCGTTCCTCCTTGATGGCATACAGTGGACTCTCAAAACTCACTCATTGCCAGTAGCCACGGTCCCTTACAAGCGGAATCGGGAAAAGGGACATGCTGAGTTTGAGGTTTCCCATCCATGTGTAGTCAGTCACAAACCAGCACTGATGATGTCTACCGTTTCAAAAACCATCCTTCTAGTCAACCGTGGAGATGAAAGAAGAAGCAAAAATCATACCTCTTTTCATTTCAAACTGTGGAATGATTTTGGCCTGGGAACTCAAAGTCTTGACTGGAAATGATCTTTTCAGTGTTTACCAACACAAACAAATCAAGGCTTAGGGCTTAGGGCTCAAACTCCGGCTCCTCTGCTTTGCCAGGGGCAGGGCCCACTTAGAGATTGGGCTTATTTCCTGGTTGGAAAATATAAATGTCACTAATAAGCACCACAGTGGGATTCAAATGAGATCACCAAGCTCAAGGCTGCCTTAGGGTAAGAACTCAATGCCAGTCATTATCATTATTAGCCGTACAATATAGTGGGACAAGTATGGGGGAAATTACAATGTGTTGTGCAAAGCCTTTTTCGGGAATGAAAGAGTTCTTCTCCCAGCCTTCAGCTGTTGGACCTCTTTGAGACCTATATTGGCTGAAGAAAACAGCCTCGTCCAAGAGCCTGCCTCATTCCAGGGGCATCCCAGCTCCATATCCCCCCATAGAGTTGGTTAACATCTTTTTTGATCCATTTGCCCTACCCTGATTTCTTCTTTTCCCTTCTGAAGATGCTGACTCCAAAGGCCCTCTCTAATAAATATCACGCACCTTAGCATCTGCTTCCCGGAAAATTAACCTACACCAACGATCTTTCACAAACAGAATTAAGAGAATTTTTTAGTGGTCATGGTATAAATTGACTGTGACAAGAGGAGGATACCAAACTCAGCATATGTTATGATGCCGACTATAATAAATTATATTTATGTGTATGTGTATGTGTATGTGCATGTACTGGAAACTGGGAAAGATATCAAGATTAATAATGCTTATTTCTGGGCAGTGGAATGAATGGTTTTAATTTATTAGAAAAAAATTATAAATGTTCTGCGTTTTTTGAAACTTTTTATAAGGAGAAAACTACTTTTTTTTTAGCAGTTTTAATGACATATCATTCATACACTACACAATTCAGTGGTTAAAATATATTTAACAGAGTTGTGTAATCATCACCACAGTCAATTTAAAACATTTTCTTCATTCTTGTGCCCATTATTATTAGTTCCTCATTATCCTCCAATTCTGTAGTCATAAACCTAAGGAACTATTAATCTAGTTAGAGTTGCTATAGAGTTACCTATGTTAGATTTCATATAAAGAAAAGTATACAAGAATTCCATATATATATATATATATTGCATTTTCTTAATAGTAAAAGAGATGGAAGGGCATTTGCTGCTCTTCCAGAACAAGAACACTCAAAATCAAAACAAAAAATAAATTGCTTGAGGAATGTTTGAGGTCACTCTTTGAATAATTAAGACATTTCTTTAATTAAGAGGAAGAGTGTATGGGACTATTGTAAGTATATCATAAAAATTACAGATATAGATATCTTGATAATTTATTTTATTTGTTTTACAGTTCACTGCAACATTCAAATAACCTTGACTATATTATGTATTGGGAACAAAACAAAATCTGGCCTTGACTCCATGACACAATGATTTTTTTCCTCTAAAATTTGAAATTTGGAATAGGACATCCTCACAGTAATTCAGAGAATGCCTACATTACATGTGGATTCCACCACTACAAAAAAGAAAGAAAGAAAAGTATACCAAAAACCCAACAATGACAAAAATAAAACACAGAAAAACCTCAACCCAAGGGAGAGTGGAGGATAATAAAAACTAGAACAGATTTAAAATAGGTCAAAGGGAGAACAAATAATAATGTTAAAAGCTTCAGTAATACACTCTCCAATGTCCTCTGTCTGAGGGCAAGTACTCCCTGGTCAATGGTCCAAGATAATTCAGTGGAGGCTTCGTCCACATGGAGACTCTGCAGATGGATTTTGGGCTTTTCATCCATAGTCTCCCACAAAAGAGGTGCTCAGAATTAAGCTCTCATACAACCCTTTCTCTGAGCTTGGAGTTTATTATTTACAATCCTTAGGTCACATGGGCTTTCGTGCTCCTTCTACGTGGCCTTAGTTGGCTGCTTGTTTGAAGACAAGTGCTAAAGATCCCAGAAGCTATTTTTTTTCTGTTATCCAGGCACCATCTGATGTTTTATCACACTTTCCCCCCACTGGAAATTTTGTGCTTTTAATAGTTCACTACTGGTAATACTTGATATCCAAGAATAAATTGACAGACTAACATTTAAAAATGTACAGTAAGTATAAATTATATAAACAATGTAGCGACCTTGTGGAGAAACTGTCCCAGATACATAAGTTAGAATAATATAACTGTCCATTTAATTTTCTTTCTTTTTTTTCACAGAATATTTCATTAAAGATGCGTAACATAAAAAAAAAAAAAAAAGATGCGTAACATACAATTTCTCATTTTGGAAGTCCTTTATTGTAAAGATAATTCTTTTGTCTGATGACAAACAGCAGCCATGCCACCAGTGATTATTCTGGACCTCACTTTGGTTGGATTTTATGTCGACTGGATATATTTGGGTGAAAATAGGGCTAGAGCCCAGCCAATCAATCAGACCATAGTCTAACGACATGCCCTTGGGCTATGGTCTTTTGTAGAAGAGAGACCCTGAACAGAACCAAGTGGCTTTTGCTCCTTAGCCTTCTGCTGGATCTGGATCCTGCAGCTGGTTCCTTGATCTTATTATGTCCCCTGCTGATTCCAAGAGCCATGAACAGATTGCCGACCTCAGATTCATTCAGTTCTGCATCCACTGGCCTGGGGCCCTCACCATTCATTTTCCTGCTTCCAGCTCATCAGCTTCCACAGCTACACAAGTCAGGAGAAGCTTGTGTCTGACCCACGGCTTGAGTTGGACTGGACATACCTACTTCTGCAACTGTGTAAGGCATTTCTTGATATCAATCTCTTTCTATACACAACACATATAAGTGTCACTAGTCTTGCTTCTCTAGAGAACCCAACTTAACACACTAAGGCATGTCGCTAAAAGCAAAGAAGGTATGAAAATAGCAAATATATGGTGGTCCTAAATTGCCAGCTATTGAGCAGCCTTACAAGCAAGTAACTTGAACCCAAATCCACTGACTTCCAAATCCGTGACCTTGGGGTAGCTATCAGTCCTCTGCTTCTTCTCACACTAGGGTATTTCAGCTTTCAATCCAAATGGGATGTTACAGTTCCGAGTGAGTTACACATCACACTGCTAACACAAAGTCAGCAGTTGAGAACACCAACTAGGAGCATATTACTTTTAACGATAAGGGTTGGAAAGTGGATGTATCTCCTAAAGCTGAGTTTCATTCTCTACCTGACTTTCCCCCAAGTAGTTTTGCTTTCAGCTACTCAAAACTGAGAATGAGGAAATCAAGATTCGTCCTCATCATAACCAGTTAGGTCACCTTTACATCTCCAAAAGCTAGAATCTGCGATTTTCAAGCTTTAGTTAAGGAAGCCTTTCTTCAAACACAAGCTAAGTCAGGTACTTAACATGTAAAACACCCTAAATCAGGACTTCTGAGACAGAAACCCAGGTTAGCCGTGTGGTGGGGAGGGAGGGGAAAATGCAAGTCTCTGCCCCTTGGTACAGCTTCTTAGAGCCCCTTTGAAAACCAGAACCAGAATTGGAATTTTAAAATTTCAAGAGCCCTTACTGTCAACACCAATGACATGGTTTGAAGATCAAGACGCAAATGCTGACTTCAATCTGGCTCGACAACCACAAATAAGAAACAAGAAATCATTGTTACTAGGTGTCATCAGGTAGGTTCCAACTCATATCCACCCTACGTACAAGAGCATGAAATGCTGCCCGGTCCTGTGTTATCTTCACAATGACTCTCGTGTTGGGCTCGCTGCTGAAGGCATGGTGTCAAAACTAATCCACTGAGAGTGTTCTTCTTTTCTGTTGGTCTTCTGCTTTACTAAGCTTGATGCCTATCTAGGGACTGATTCCTTCTGATGTCCTGCCCAAAGAACTTAAGATGAATTATCACCATCCTCACCTCTAAGGAGTGGTCTGGCTGTACTTCTTCCCAAACAAATGTACTCCTTCTTCTGGAACTCTATGGTACATGCAACATTCTTCTCCAGCACCGTAATTCGAATGCATCAATTCTTCTCTGGTCTCCCTTTTCATTGTCCAACCTTCCCATGTGCATGAGGTTGCTACAGATACCATGGTTTGTGTCCTGTGAACCCTAGTCTTCAAAGTGTTATCTTTGGCTTTTAAGACTTTAAAGGGGTCCTTGGCAGCAGTTAGAGAGTGGTAAATTCTTTGAGGTGTAAAGAAATTCAGGAGTACAGAAGAAGATGACATGTCTACAGGCTGGAATATGGGCTTCATGGATGAAGTGTTGATTGTGTCTTGAAGAATGAGTATGATTCAACAAAGCAGAGGACAGAAGTGAAGCTATCTGATTGAGGGAAGGGCCACAGCACAGAAGAGAAATGTGTACAGTCTGTCGGGCAGTTCTTCCTTTATTGGAACTAGGGCTGCACTCTTAGAACACAAGACTAAATGAATGCACGGATTTGTGTTTTAAGAGGGAAACCAAAGAGTGGCATTCCGAATGATGGGGTTTCCTAAGGGTTTTTGACCAGCTTAAAGTGACATATGAAATTGTTTTGCCAGCCAGAGATAGACAGGGTGCGACACAGAAGGGAGAACTAGATGGAAGGCACCCAGGGAAAAGACAGTCGCCTGCAAGTCAGAGTGTCCTGGCCCAGCCTGAGGTAGATTCTGACAATAGTTGGCATGTTGAACTTGAATGCATTAACACTGGTGTTCTCATGTTAGAGTCAGTCAAATCATATACAAGGAACTATGTCTCTCCTTCTTGGAAATGTTTTCTTTACTTTCTGAACTTCAATGGCCCTATTGACAACAATTCCATTCCTGAACAGTGGAAGAGGCAGAGTTCATCCCGAAACCTAAGTGTGCCAACTCTGGGCCTTAATCCTGCTCTGATGTTCACTTCGATGAGCAAACAAGACCTTGAAAATCTTTACGATTCTATCTAATGTAATCTGTGCTAATCTCCAGAACCCTTAATCATACGGCATCCAGCAAATAAGTCAGCAGAGAGGCAGCAAGTACCGTAAAATCACATAAAGGGTTGGCCAATCCCAATCCCATGTATGCTTGTCAGTCAATTAGATTTAGAATTAATGGACATTGATTGAAGTCTTACGGCATTCTTACTAGGAACCCTGGTGACACTGTTTGGTGAGCAATTTGACTGCTAACTGGAAAGTTATCGGTTCAAACCCACCAACCCGTTAGAGAGAAAGATGGAGCTGTTTGCTCCCATAAAGATTTACAGCCTCAGAAACTATATAGGATCACTGTGATTTGGAATCCACTGCACAACTGTGGCCTGGGGTAGGCACTACAAGCTAAGTAGTTTACATCTGCTATCGAATTGATGCCAACTCACAGCGACCCTATAAGACAGGGTAGAACTGCTCTTGTTAGTTTCCAAGACTAGCTGTTTATAGGATTAGAAAGCCCTGTCTTTCTCCAGTGGAACAGCTGGTGATTTCAAACTGTGAACCTTATGGATCATATCCCAACACATAACCACAGCACTACCAGGGCTCCTTCTTGTCATTCATAGCTTTCTGCAAACTGAACAGTCAAAATTTAAGCTCTGATATAATTTAATTCTCAGTACTCTGAGGCAGGTGTTTTTACCCCAATTTTGCAGACACAGCACTTTGCGGGCATATGTCTGTACTCACAAAATGAATGGAACATTTTCACAGGATTTTTATTTTAAAACAAAAAAAATTCCTTCTTTTCTTTAACTCAGGAAATTTAACATGCAAGTTCAGACAATAAGGTTTGATCATACAGTTATTGTACAATTGCTCAATAACTGGGCATCTTCCCCATGCAAGTTGCTAAACAAAGAGCTTTAGAGAAGAAGCAAAGCTAGGAAGTCACAATCACCGACTCCAAATTACTAGCTCCTGAGCTTGACTGATAACAGACACGTAGAATAACAATAAGTCACCGTTCAAAGAGATGTATGATTAAGTTGCATCTGGGTGCCATCTTTGAAATTCTAAGTCACTAGGAATTTTCTGAACTCCCAACAATCCAAGACAGATGAGCTATCTTTATCTATATTCACGTCAGCATAGTCAAAGCCTACTGAGGTCTCCTGTTCATTGCCGCTCTGCTCATCTCCCCTTCCAATGACAAAGTTAAGTCCGTCTCACGTTCTGCCGGGATTCCATTCCCCCATCCCTCCCCACCCTCTCACCAATCTTTTGGCTAATCTCCCAGCAAAGATGACCTCCACTTCAGGTTTCTACCACTGCCACGCCCCAATTGGCAAACTACCTGTGTGATGGTGCGCCTGTTCTCACAGCCCTTCTATGGCTCCCACGCTCTGCTTGATTGCTATTCAAGTCCTTCCAAAGTCTGATCCCAGCCCTGTTCCCAATCAGTCTACTGGCATTTTAAAATTCATTTTGGTGTTATTGTTTCCTGTTTGTTTTTCCCAGACAATTATATCCACTTCTGCTTCTGATTCAGTTCTATTTATGCCTCCTGTCAAATCAACGAAGTCCCACTTCTTTAGCAAAACCACTGTTGTCACAGGATTTTACTAAATTTCTCTAACATATTTCTTTTGGTTACTATTTTTTCTTTTAATCATCTTATTGGGGGCTCATACAACTCTTATCACAATCCATACATCTATCTGTTTCCCATGAGCTGGCTTCTGGAATTTCAGATAGAACCATAAAATTAGGACTATTTGGTCAGCCTAATTTTATGGTGCTATCTGAAATTCCAGAAGCCAGCTCATGGGAATCAGAATAAAATTCTCCCACACAACAACTCCCAATAACTAGAAGTGGTCTCATGAAACCAATTCATGCCCATGGGTCTCATTTCACATATTCTGCCAGAATTCCCATTCTGGTCATTTTGCTTGTGTATTTCTATTTCAGATTCAAGGAAATATTCAAACTTCATTAAAATACGACAATAGTCTCTTGTTATGTGATATTATGTGAACTAATATATCAATGTAGTTTACTCACATGGCTTATCATAGATAGGCTCATTCTTACCAAACTATACCAGGTCAATGTGGTAAAATTGGCTATTAGCTTCAGCCCCTAAGAAAGATAATATTTACACTGCATATTTCCATTATAAAAAGAGAAAAAAAACAAGAAAATGTTTTTCAAACCAGAAAAAGAAGACTTTGAAGGTTCCGGGGAGGCCTCCAGGAGGAGGAGAGAAAGGGAGAAGGAGGGCATGAGGGAAAAGGAAAAAAGACAGAGCCACATGCATGGGACAGTGTGTGTGTGTGGAAGGTTCCCTCTGGGACACAGTCAGTATTGTGTTTCCTGACCTGGGTAGCAGTGACCTGGAGATATATATATATATATATATAAATTAATTGAGCTATACAGTTGTTTTACATATTTTTCCCTATGTGTGTTTAAAAAATTACTATAAAAATAAATGAATAAATAATGGATGGTAGGTTAAAAAATCTCAAAAGAAAGAACTATAACATTTCTTGAATGCTTAAAACTATACATACATGTATTATTTCAAATGTTCACAATAACCCATCGAAACAAGTACTATTACTATCCTCATATTATAGATGAGAAAACAGCTTTTAAAAAGGTCAAAAGGGAGATTAAATAATAAGATAAACATTTTGACCTGATGGCATCTGCCATGATTGCCTTTACAATGCTCTCTGTCAGATAACAGAGGTTGAGCATCAAGCAGGGCCATGTCATAAGAACTAATTGTTCTTAGGTTGGAGCTAGAATTAAGTGTGAACCTCCAATCCAATGATGTATCTATGATTTGTATTGGCCTCTGGTTCACCTTAGAGACAGCATTGTCATTTTATGTTAGAGAACATTATTCACCCTTCCCCTGGGGCCGCAGCTAAGTCTTCCTAAAATAAAACAATCATTTGGCTTCACACAAACCAAACTCACTGCCATGGATCGATTCCGATTCATAATGACCTTGTGGAATAGGGTAGAACTGCCGCTGTGGATCTCTGAGACTAACTCTTTATGGAGTAGAAAACCTCGTCTTTCTCTTGCGCAGCAGGTCGGTGGTTTCGAACTGCTGACCTGGAGGTTAGCAGCCCCATGTATATTAGCTTAACTGGTAAGGAATATTCTCCTTGAGCCGAGTATTCTTTTAAGATCTACCTATATTCGATCACATTGATAACAGTAACCAAAATATTAGACAGGAACTTTACAGGTAGTGAGTTTACATAAACGGGGGAGGGAGGAGTCAGAAAGGAGGGTGGAAAGGGTTGCACTTGTCATCAATGTCGGCACTCACACCAACCTGTAAAAACTGTGGAACTGGCATATGTTCAGTTGTGTAGATGCTCTACAGCCATAGTAAATAAATTATGTTTTCAAAACACAGGACCGCAGGCTGCATTTTAATGAGAAAGATGAGTGATGCTTTTGCCCACTAACGTCTGAGAAACACAGAGCCCCCTGGCCTGAGTGAGATTTTTCACCAGGGAGAGCCCACAAGCCCCTGGGCTTCCATCCATCACAGCAGTCACAACACTGAAATGTGCCTGCTACCCTTCTGCCTCTTCCTTGGATTCCCACTTCCTGCAGGGAAGTGACAATGTCTCTTTTTCTCTCATTTCTTTAATATCGATCCTAATAACGAAGATTACTTAATAAATCAATCAGCAGCTCTGAGGAAATGATAGCACACTCTTTGAAAAGGTAGCATCCTATGGCTGGAAGCCCACCTGGATCCTTGCATGTGGCATTTCCCTCTCCCGGGTGCTCTTGCCTCCCGCTGGGTGGGAAAAGTACTCCCCTGGAGGCACTTCACTTCCGCCTGCAGGCCGGAGCCAGGGCTAGAGGCTCTTGGAGTCTTCAGGGTGCAGTCACCCAGTCACCGGAACCCAACAAGAAAGCCTCAACAAACAAGGGCGGGCCTTCTGCTGCTAGGCGCTGACGCCTCAACAAAAGCCGTTGCTTCCTGTGGGGCCCAACCCTGGGCCAGGCATCTGAGCCCACAGGTGGTTCCCCTGGCACTTAGGATGCTCGGGGGCTTCCCTAGGCTGCTTGGGTTTCTGCAGGGGCTGAGGGCACACCAATGTACAAGGGCAGCTTCAAAAACTTAGTCAATAGATGCTGGGCCAGCCTCCCGTTCCTACCACCTCAGTCGTCAAACACCCTGCAGATCACAGAAGGAGACTCTACCCTTGCTTCTTGTTTCTTCTTAAGGATCATCCGTAATTAGCCTCGCAAGCTGAGCTTGAGAAAGTATCTATTCTTGGAGAACTCAAAATGGGGACTTTGCCCCTTATGAGTCTTTTAATGATCTTATTTAAATAGTTGAGTGTGCATTTGTGTTTTCTTAGTAGCTACATGAGGTTGAGTAATGCCCATAGCTTTGCCAACCTCACTGGGATTTTTTTTCAAATGTGACCACAGATGCTGCCACAAGGGTCACGTGGCCCTCTCACTGGAGCTGACTGGGAGACACGCCTTTGATTTCCCTTTTGCTAACGGGACTCTGTCTTTTCCCTCTTCTGCTTTGAATATTGAGCTGTTAGACTAAATGGGATGATTAGGGGGAAAAAACTAAATTTAAACTTTTTTTTCTAAACATTTGAGTTCGTTTTTTAAAAATTCAAGGAAATTTTGATTTAAAATAGAGGAACTCGTTTTAAGTAGAGTAACATGGGGTTGTAATAGAATTTGGTATTCAACTTTATCTTTGGAGCCCTGGTGGCATAGTGAATTATGAGTTGAGCTGCTAGCTACAAGGTCAGTAGTTTGAAACCAACAGCCCCTCCATGGGAGAAAGATGAGACTTTTTACTACAGTCTCAGAAACCCATACCCACAGGGACAGTTCTACTCTGTCCTATAGGGTCCCGATAAATTGAGATCAACTTGATGGCAGTGAGTTTTGATTTCTTTGCAAGTTCAAGTTTGGGTGACTGAATCTCACTAATGATATTGATTTGGGTTATTATCGGTAGGGGAGAAACATGAATGTAAAGTCGAATTAAGGTGGGGGGGAAAGCACCTTTAGGCTATTCTTTATTTCTTTCCCTTTTTTAAACGTTCATATAGCTTCTTCTTTGCAGTAGGATATTGATTTTATTCTCAAAGGTGAGATGAAAATCAAAGGTGAGATGCATTAAGTAGAACAATTTATTTCAAAGATGATTCCAAGCAATCTCAATACCAGTTATTACTGACTCAATTCTAATCCCAGGGAATATTAGTTAGGCAGATGATGAGTCATGAATAGCTTTCATAGGAAACCTAAATTTGGAGTACCCAGGAATCAATAGAGGGCAGTTGCTTTTGTATGGCAGCATATCTCAGAGACTTTAATCTGCATTATGACATTTTTAAAAGACTTACAAACATATTTTGTTTTGACTGCATAAAATTTAGAAATGCTTAAATAGCAAAGAACATTGTAATCAGCATAACTAAGATGAAAAGAAAAAGTTCAGAAGCAAATACTTGCCAAATGTCAATTCCCCCAAATTAGTTAGAGATAAGGATACTAGCAATGACTAAGAATACAAGTAAGTTCGGCTGTGAGTAAGGTTGTCATCAATTTTCCCCCTGTTTATTTGTCTTTCAAACCAATCAACATTGATGGAGGTACATGTAAGTCTACCTGCACATGTAGCTTTCAGAACTTGCCTAGAAGGGGCTCAGATGCACATTCGTGGTAGAAAATAGACAGATGGACAGCAGAGTACATTGGCTTGCCTAGGCTGTTGCCTGATCCATTTTTATTCCATTAATCTTGAACAGATTTTGTATGAAGACATGTAGTTGGCCTTTGCCTAATACGTATGAACTGTGCAATCCAATGGAAAATGAAAAGAGATGACTTGCTATTGTATTAAGAATCGGGGGAAAAGATGATGATGGGATTAGAGAATTATTGAGTTTCATGGAACTCAGAAATGGTTAATCAATCCCTTTGTTTTAAAAGAGTGAAAATGCACAATTTGGAAGCGAGGTTCCAAACCTTCTGCTAATACACTAGATATTGCCTGAGTTACATGAAGACTATGAAATGTTCAATCCAAGATGGATGAGCTCCCATGAAAAAAGAACCCAAGAACATTGGTTGGCAGTTCTGTCGACTGAGAAAAAGGTCAGGGATCCAAATGAAGAAAATGGTTAACAGGCAAAAGTCGGTAAAATTAGAGGTTGAGATTCAGGTTTTCCCCAGGGGCCTCTTTTCACTTGCAGTGCAGAGCAACCACTCCAAAGGCTCAGGGCATCCCGGCTTCGGGTGCCCCGATGGCTGGACGGGTGGGTGAGCTGTGAGGTTGACAGCAGCCAACCCCTGCCCGTTCACAGGCAAAGAAGGTCATCTGATGTGTTTCCTCTCTTTAAATAAATGATGATTGATATCGATTCAGTTTACTTTCTGTTACTTACTTTATGCTGCATTTGCTCCTGTTACAATTTTATGTGAGTACAATTCCTAAGACAGTGTCTCCAGAAGATAGATCATTTTAATGTCATTCGTAAGGGCATATATTTCCATTTCATGGGACCCTGTACAATTAGATGATATAGTTATTGGGTTTTGATTAATGTTCCCGCTATTACTTAAGCCATTTCTAAATTTTGGGATGACTAGGTGAAGATCTTTGAAAGATTAAAAATCAACCTTAAGTGTGTACCTCGATGTGCCCTGCATCAAGTATACATCTGAACGCAGTCCAGGCAAGAAGAAACAGAATTAAGAGATAACCCACCTGCTTCCCAATCTGACACCTGCGATTTGGCTAATTCATAAGGGGGGTGGGGGAGAGCTGAGGTGATGGTACATGCGTAAGCCGACAGAGATGACCACTTCACACCCTGACCTCTCACTAGTCTCATTTTGCAAATAAACCAACTGAAGCCCGAGGAAGATCAAAGACTTGCCCAAAGTCACACAGTAGGTAGCAGAGCTAGGATTCAACCTTGACCTTGGTGGATCTCAAAGCGAATGCCTTCAGCTACCCAAATAACTCAGCTTCCCTTAAGAACAGGCACTCTTCTCTGAACACAGCCTCCTAACTATTGAAGGTTGACATTCCTCAAAACCTTTTCTGAGAAAACTAATTTGCTCATTTTTATTCACCAAGTCAAACCAAGTAGCTCCGTGTCACTCCGTGGAAGGGAGCGCATGGGTCCCTCACTACAAGAGAGAAATTAAGGGTGGGGTTCCCCGGGAGCCACTTAATCTTATAAGGACTCCATGTCCTTCCCTAGGAAAGAGGAACCACTCCATCCTCTCTTGCAAAGAGGCCAAGACGCTGGGTTTGATGGTCCATGGCTGAGAAACTAGCTGGGGAATACCGGATCCCAAGCACAGCTCTGTATAGATCATGACACAGCCTGCATCACTCACACAGTCTTCTGATGAAGGATGACAACTTATTCTGAAGGTAATTTGCAAGAACAAAGCCGTATCTGTCTCAGTCTTGCCAAGAGTTCTTGGCAAGATTTAGGCCTCTCAATCCCAGTAAAGTTTTAACCAGCAGAACAGTCTCCCCACCTGTGCTTCAGTGCCTACAGTGCCAGGGACATGCAGTAATATTACCTATAATTCAGTGCTTTCAACTCCCGTTCCTCTTGAAATGTCTATTTAACTTATTCACTGCCTGGTCTATTTTAGGGACGAGACTAATTCTGGCTTCTACCGATCCATGATGTCATGTTAATTCATATGATTGATGGAATCAATTTTTTTTCAATGCTTGGGGAACTATGAATATATCAATCCCTCTGAGCTACAGAAATCCGTTTTCTCATTTAGGTTCTGTGGAAGTACTCAATATGATGTGTCAGAACGAAGTTAAAATGCAGACACTTCTAACTGAATCCTAACGGGAGAGAGCAAAGTGTGTCATGGTAAGCGCTGGTGGTGACAGGCAGCGCCGTTTTTCAATTTTCAGGAACCCACTTGACTTGCTGGGGTGCTCAGAGCAGCTCATCTGGTTTGGGTCTGTAGAGTAGTTGAAGCTAACTGTTTTGCTTAAGTTAAATAAGCTCTGGTAGGGCTATCAGGGCCCTGCCAGGACCAGATGGCAGCAGCCACACCTTGCCAGTCACCAATCAGCATTCAACAGCTGGACTTGACCAAACAACAACTGCCCTTGACTCTGTCTTTTGATCATGTGTTGGCTATAAATAGAAGCTGGGTGTCAAGAACAGAGAGCAAAGTACTTAATACCAGCAGTTCATGAAATCCATGTGGAAGCAACATAACCAGCTTAATGTATCGGGAGAAGCAGGCTCAGGATTGCTTGAGAATAGAAAAACACGAAGTCTAAGAATAGCAGGTTATGCCAGCACCATGCACCCGTGTTTTCATGAAGTGCAGCATGGGCTATTTCCAGATTACACATGCAGTCATTTTGAAAACACCAAGTATTAGCATTTGAAGGCTCTTGAGTTGAACACCTATCAGCTGTTAACGTTTGCTTAAGAAAATAGGAGTGTATCTGTAATCCAGTGCCATAGTTTGCCTGTAACAAAAAATATGCAGGCAAAAACTTTTTGAATGACCCACCATTCGATACTTCAAGGGATGTATCTTAACCCATCTATCAGGTGTTACACTGCAGCTCAAGACTGACAGACAGAGAAAATAGTGCCTTGTTGATACAGTTGTGTACTCTGAGTAATTCAGAAAAAAGAATCTGGCGAAGAGACTCTCCATGTGTCACGTTGCAAAAGATCTACGTTGTCAAAATACAAAAGGCAGGGGATGGTGGGGGAGGAATGACATTTTTAGAAACAAAATAGAAGTTACCTTAAGTTTGCTGAGTGAGATAAGAAGTACCCACTCTGAAGGAAGGGACAATGGAATAAATAAATTAAAGAATAATAAAAGCTGACAGAGCTTTGACACAAAAGCAGCCACGTGGCAGTGGCAGGCCAGGCATATGAAGGTTAAGATACAAGCACAGGGGGCTCCCGGGAGCCACTCACTGAGGCCACTCTGTCTGGCTAGCTGGGGAAGGATTTCACTGCTGACAACTGGAGCGGGGGAGTGTGCGGACAGGCGCAACTGCAGGCGTGGCATGGCTCCACCATGCCAGCATGGGAGAGCCTCCTCTCCCTCCTCTGCCAAGGCGGTCTCCCCCGGAGCTGAGGCCATATGAAGCAGATCAGGAGTTCCAATCTTTGTGCTCAGAGAACCCTCTTTTACAGTTAGAAATGGCTCTGAGGACCCTCTAGGGCAGCAGTTGGAACATACTAGCACTCTGCAGGAGAGAGCTTGTATGGCAACTGACTTCCATAAAATTAAATCCTCAAACCCAACCTGTTGCCCTTCAGTCAGTTATAACTCATAGTAACCCTACAGGGAGGGCAGCAAAGGCCTGCCCTATAGGGTTTCCAGTGCTGTAAATTTTTAGGAAAGCGCACTGCCATGGGGCACCTGGTGGATTCAACCCGCCAGGCTTCTGGTTAGCAGCCAATTGCTTTAAGCACAGTCAAAATGAGATTATTGGAAAGCCTATGGGGTTGTTCTCTCCTGTCCTACAGGGTCACTATGGGTGAAATCAACTCATGCCAAGGAGTATGATGTCCTTTTCCAATACTTACCTCCATGAAGTTTATCGTTACTATTGGTTTTTACTATTCTTATTCAATCAAACTAATCTCAATCTTCTTTTGGAGGATGCCCCCTTCCTCTTCCTCACCAAGATCCCCCCTCTTCTGAAAGGTTCTGTACGCCCTGGCGCCGGGTTTCAGGCCACTGTTCCCTCCCTTAGAATCTGAGAAAACCAATGTCAATGCAGAGATGAAGGTATTCCTCTCACAATCTGGGACCCGGAAAGCAAACCAAGAAACTGTGATAAACAGTAGCTGGCAGAATTTTCAATTTTGGAAGAAACCCGATAATTGTACAACTGTCTCTCAGAAGGTAGACTCATAAAGTGCGAGGAGACTGGCAGAAGCCCTGGTGACATGTTGACTGAAGTGTGAGGCTGCTAACCAGAAGGTTGGTGGTTTGAACCCACCCGTCCATCCACAGGAGAAAGATGTGGCGGCCTGGCCCAGTAAAGGTGGTTCTTGTTGTTATTGGGTACCACTGAGTTGGTTCTGATTCATAATAACCCCATCTACCACATAACGAAACATTTCCTCCTTCTGTGCCATCCTCACCATCGGTCTGCTTGAGCCAATTGTATTAACATCTCATTAAGGGTCTTCCTTTTCTTTCTTTCTTTCTTTTGCTGCCCCTCTATTATCCCTGCTGGCAAAGAATATTGAAAGTATCGTGGACTGCCAAAAGGACAAATTGATCTGCCTTGGAAGAAGTAAGGCCAGAGTGCTCCTTAGAGGGAAGGATGGTGAAGCTTTGTCTTACCTACTGTGACATGCAGTCAAAAGAGACCAGTCCCTGGAGAAGAACACCATGCTTGGTAAAGTAGAGGGAGCGGGGTGGGGTGGGGGGCTGAGAAAGGAAGGCCTTTAATGAAATGGATTGACAGCATGGTTGTAACAATGAACTCACTCAAAAGAACAATTGTGAGGATGGGGCAGGACTGGGCAGTGTTTCCTTTTGTTGTCCACAGGGTTGCTCTGGGTCGGAACCAACTAGATGGCACCTAACAGCAATAACAGCAATAACTCCCTTTTGCCAAGTATGATGGTCCTTTTCAGACCAGGGCCAGTAGATGTATGAAATGTGATCTTCCCCTCCGGAAGCTACACGCTATTTTTAACCCTTTACTAAAATGGCAATCCCCGGCTCAGATTTTACTGTGAGTTCAGCCAAGTTGCCTTGCAGCCTTACTGTTCCTATGGCTTTTCTCTGCAAGTAGAAAAGCAACTAAGGGAAGTATGATTGAAACAAACTCCATTTTAATACCAGTCAGTGTTCAACCAGAGAAACAGAACCCAAGGGAAATACATATTTATTGCAAGGAACTGGTTTACAGGATTATGGGCGGGCTAGGCAAGTGGGATGGGCATGTTGTCAGCAAGGGCAAGCTGGAACTGGGGTAGAAGTCTAAGTTACAGTCCATTGATAGACTTCTCCTTCAAGGAAAATCCATTCCTACTCTTACTGCTTTCAAATGCTTAAACCAGGTCTACACAGATGATTTGGTTTGTCTACTTAAAGTCAACTGATTATGGACTTTAATCGCATCTACTAAATACCTTCAAAACACTTAGATTACTGTTTGATTTAATAAGTGAGGATTACAGTCTAGCCAAGCTGGCATATGCACTGTGCATCGCAGAGAGGCACTGTTTTGTTTTCTCTATGGGCCAAATTGAGGGAGGCTTTCAGTGTTCCCAGTGTCCGGTTGCACACCCTAAAACGTATGCGGGCAGGGGTAGTTGGGAATTTTGACTCTCCTCTCACTGGCTATCTGTAGGTTTTAGGCAAAGCTACTTCCCCTCATGAAGCATAATGTTCTTACCTGTGAAGTGGTTTTAATAAGATCTAATTCTCTGGACTGTGGAGTGATTATATGTATTGAAGACAGTGGTAGATTTATTTAGAAGCTCATTATGCTTAAGTTTGAAGGCCCTTCATTTTCATAGGTCTCTTCCAAGACCCACCGTATCCCCCAGGAATGTAGAAGAATGACAGTCCAGTGGAGCAAAAGAGGCAGGGGGACACCGGAGTGTGCATTTACTCTTTGACTTGGGGGTCCTCTGGGGCACTTAACATTTCCTTCATGTCCAAATGACCCCAGTGACCACTTTGAGTTCCAAGGAGAAGGCTTTGAATGAGCTTCCTGGAGAGGTGTTATGGAGTCATGCTATCTCCCTTCCCCAAAATATGTTTTGGAATTCTAACTCTTATAACTATGGGTGTATAGTAAGGTGTAATCACCTTCTATAAGAAGGGTCTCAGGAGGAGATGAGCCAGGCAGG
>NW_022111320.1:42915709-42925583 GCF_000313985.2 Echinops telfairi
TGGATTGTGATAAGAGTTGTATGAGCCACCGATAAAATGATTTTTTAAAGAAACACTGACAGAAATTGCATTATAGAGTTTTACAAGAGAAATAAAAAAAGAAAATATAATGTAATCAATTGAGTTCATGTGGACCCTAAACTGAATAACTTCTGAATAATTTAAAAAAAAGCAGAATGCACATAGATTTATGCACACACAAGGGAAGGTAGGTGCCATGTGAGGGTCGCCTGTAAGTCAAGGTCACGAGGAAACACCTTGGAGCAGCCAGGGAACCCCTGAGGCCACAGACAAGGAAGGAACCCACAGGGCTTAGACTCGGATGTGGATTTGGATGTGTGCCTCCAGAGCCTGTGACATTTCTTTTACAGCATCACTAGATAACGAAGACTGAGGGCGACACACGTGTTCTAACCTTTGAATCAATATTATTAAGAAGCTTTATGTTACATTATTGAAAAGCGTGAGTTGTTGGGCGCCTTCGACTCATAATGGCCCTATGGATGAGAGAACGAAACACCACCAGGTCCTGCACCGTCCGCACAAGTGTTCTTATGCTTTCTGTTCTTGACTTAGAACCACTTCTCAAGTTCGATGTTGAGATTGCTGTAGAGCTTTTCGTTTTGTCCTACATGGGTGTTCATTTCCCCATAAAAGGAGTTATTTTTATGCTGCTATGAGCATTCTTTTAATTGAGATAGAAAGGGTGAAAATAGTGGGTGGATGGGCTTGGTGTTAAAATGGAAGCATGGTCTTGATCCTAAGCATCTTTCTCCCTATCATCCTTCTAAGTCTCACCAAGTAGCTTCTGGTAGCGAAAGAGAATAAATAAATAAGTAAATGAGAATGGAGTGGCGGAGGTTGAATAAAGAGATGACGAGAACGAATCAAGCCAGGAACATTTAAGACGTAGCGCAGCCAATGCTCATCTCTTTCAAAGAGCTGCCAGGCCTTTTTCCCTGCTGAATGGAGATTTCACATTTTTTGTCTCCAATTACTGGGAAAATGATGGGAGAAGATCCAGCCGCATTTGTTAGCACTTGACTAGATTGCTTCCATTGGTCTCAGGAGGGGCTTGGGTCTAATGCAGCGAGTGCCTTCTGGAAATTATGAGAGATGTCACTTTGCTACTATCACGATTCTGATGGCAATGAAAAGATCGGGGAAAGTGTAAACCGTCTCACCCTGTAAGAAGGAGAGAGTGAGAGGAAACAACCTTTGGAGCAAGGAGGGGAGCAGCAGTCCATTTCCAACCGCTATTATCCAAAAACGATGGATAATACGGTTTCTATCTCAAAGTTCCATTTGTGAAAAAGCGGGAGGGGGAATTAATTTGGAAGCATAATAATAATTGCTGCTGCATAAAAGAAATTTCATATGCTTAACAAAGCTTTTATTTTCAGTTTTTTTTACTCTCATAAAGCCCCTTTATATACATCCTTCCCTCACCCACAAAAAAAACCCCCAAACCCGAACTTGCGGCCAAAAAATTGATTCTGACTCACAGCAACCCTATAAGACAGACCAGAACTCCCTCTTTGAGTCTCTGAAGCTATACATCTTTACAGGAGCAGAAAAAGCTTCATATTTCTCCCTTGATGCGGCTGATGGGTTCAAACTGTCAACCTTGTGGCTACCAGTCCAACGTATGACTCCCGATGCCACGAACACTCTTTTATGTAAGACAGGTGGTAGTATTCCATGTTACAGTGATGCCATGTTACACCTAGAACCTGTGTCCTTCAAGGGCATGTCAGTAGAAAAGAATAATGAAGGACACATTCCAGCTATTACCTGTCTTGGTACATGTTGTTTCTTGGTACATGCCCATTTTTCATTGATTAGCACCAGCCACACGGCCACAGCGCATTGCAAAGGACTCTGGGCACTGTAGAAGAAAGCACAACTATTCAGTGCTCACCTACAATCTTTAGTCCCACTAGAAATCACCAGGGACAAAATGATGAAAGGCAGCTTGCTCATCCATGGAGTCATACAATTAGTATTTTCTGATGACTGATTTTGTTTAGGGTTCTCCACTACACACTAAGAATATTGAAAAGATCACTTCCAGTCTAGTGAGAGAGATAGAGATCAAACATTCACAATGAATTAACTTTGTGTTCAGAGTGAAATCAGAAGCAAGTAAGTGAATCCACCCCGAGTCGGTGGATTTGTACAGACTTTTCTGGAAAATTCTCATTTTAAATGTTTTGTGCAATGTTGTGGCCATGGGTTCGCCACCATAATTATTAAAGAAGTGAACACCCAACATATAGAAGCAAAGGCATCTCTCACCTGGACTGTATCATGGCATCCTACCGGAAATTGCTGCTTCTTTTGTACTCACCTAGTATGGTCTACTCACCACGTAACCACCAGAATGACCTTTATAAAGGGGAGCCGTGGCACGGCATCTTCTCAAAGCCTCGGAATAGCTCTTCTTTTCATTTCACTGAAAGTGAAAATGCGAATTACTCACCATGGTCTACAAAGAGTCCTTCATAATCTGGTTCCAGCCTGATCCTTAGACCTTATCTCCTTGCTTCCCTGCCTGCC
Organism: Echinops telfairi; assembly: GCF_000313985.2. NCBI lineage: Eukaryota > Metazoa > Chordata > Mammalia > Afrosoricida > Tenrecidae > Echinops > Echinops telfairi. The sequence continues at coordinate 42,918,269 of NW_022111320.1, forward strand.
CCTCACGTACTCCCCTTCAATGCTGCTTTCCAAAAGCATCAAACACACACCTACCTCGGGGTCTTAGTACTTTCTATAAAGTCATCAGCTGAAACACACGTCACTCTATCAGAAAGGAGTTCAGGATGCACTCCCCTCTCCCAAGAAACAGTACCTTTTACCTACGCCAGTCACTTTTTTTTTGGTCTTCTAAGCTGCTAGCACTTACTGTAAAATTTTGTGCTGGTATCTTGTTTCTCTCTTTGATATAATTCACGTATCACACACTTTACCCATTTGAAGTGTGCAATGCAATGGTTTCTAGCATATTCACAGAATTGTACAACCATCAATCATCACAATCAAAATCAACTTAAAATTTTATTGGTTAGTGGGTGTGAGGTCCTATCTCATGTGGCTTTGAGTTGCCAAGTGATGTTGAGCATCTTTCCATGTGCCATTGGCCATGTACACACCTTCTGTGGGGAAACTTCTATTCAGACTCTCTGCTCATTTTTTAATTGGGATATTTATCTTTTTATTGCTGTTTAAGAGTCCTGTATTTCAGATGCAAGTCTCTCATCAGGTACATGATTCCCATTCTGTGAATTTTAAAGACTTTCTTAATAGTGATTTTTTTTGAAGCACGAAGCTTTAATTTTAATGAAGTCCAATTTATGTATTTTTTTCTTTTGCTGTTTGTGCTTCTGGTGTCATCCCAAAGAATCCATGACCAAGTTGAAGGTCAAGATTTCCCCCTACATTTTCTTCTGAGAGTTTTATTGTTTGTTTCTGATACTTAATTATTTGACCCATTTTGATTTCATTTTTATATATAGTATAAAGGTCCAGCTTCATTCTTTTACATGAGCCTAGCCAATTGTCTTGCACCATTTACTAAAAAGCCTATTCCTTTCCCACTAAATTGTCTTTGCATCTTCACTGAGACACAGTTACCCATAGGTCTATGGGCTTATTCCTGAACTCTCCACTCTGTTCATCACCTGTACATTTACCCTGATGCTCCTAACTCAAGGTGATTGTTACCATTGCTTTAGGTGTGTCTTTTGAAGTGTGTCTTTTAATTTTGCTGCTTTTCAAGATTATTTGGGCTATTTGGCCCCTTAAAATTCCATATTAATTTTTTGATCCGCTGAGAGTTTAATAGGGATTACATTGAATCCAGAGATTAAATGGGAAAATTGTCATCTGAAAATGTTTAATATTTGGGTCCAGGAGTATAGGATATTTTTTCATTACTTCGGTCTTCAATTTACTTTAGCAATGTATTGTGGCTTTCAGAGTATATGTTTTGTACTAATTTTGCCAAATTTATTCCTAAGGTGTTTGTTTGTTTTTGATGCTATTCTAGAAGGAATTGTTTCCTTAATTTCATTCTTAGATTGTTCATTGAAAATAAGAATACTATTGAATTTGACCCATTTTGATTTAATGGGAAAATAAGACTACATTGAATATAAGAATACAATTCATTCTGCATATTGATCCTATATCCTGAGATATTGAGGAAACAATGGTTTCTAATAATTCTTTCATTCTTAGCACACACACACACACACACACATGATTATATCATTTGCAAATATAGTTCTACTCCTTCCTTCCCAATATAGCTGCTTCTTATTTCATTTTTATGCCCTTTGTTACCCAACTTTATTTTTCTTCATGGTCCTTATAACATCCAATACCACATTGAATTCTTACATGTTTATAACTGCGCTCACAATTATGTAAGCTCACACTAGGCAGATTCTTTCTCCATTCGGTTCAGTGATTTTCAGAGGGCCTAGAGCAGAGCCTGGTCCTTAGCGAGCTCTCAATAAACAGTTAGGTCCTCTGTTTCTTTCAAGGTGAACCTTGCAAAGGGACACCTTCCTTATCCCAGCACCTTCCCGCTCCCATCCACTTCCAACTCAGGACATCCAGGACCACTGCACCAGTACGGATATCTGTTTAGGAGTTAGTACAAAGCATTGAAAAACAAAATCAAAGTTTTTGTCTCCTCTTACTATTTACAATAATTAGTTTATACTCTAGCCTCCAAGTTGGGGTTCTATAATATGCCTTCCTGCCTCTCGGACCTTGATTTTTTCCTATATACCATGTTGCCTTGGGGCAGAGGGGCCCCTTTGGCCACCAGAGCTGTGACAGAAGCTAAGGAGCACTGAATCTTAGACTGTGACAAAGTACCAGGTGCAGGGTTCATTTGAGTTGCTGCAGCCACCTGCGTGAAGACCTGTCCACATGCCACCTCATCATCGCTTCTGCCAACAACCTCTTTAGGACAAGTATTTCTCCACTTCACCCAACTCACCCTTTGTTAGTGATGGAGAGGGGTTCTGGATAGCCAGAAAAAAAACAAAGCTCCAAACTCACTGCCATCAAGTTGATTCCAACTCATAGCAACCCTATAGGACAGGGTAGAACTGTCCCTATGGGTTTCTGAGACTGTAACTCTTTCCAGAAATAGAAAGCTTCTGGACCAAAGAATTCACGATTTGAACTTCTTGGCATACAGTAAGACTGATAGAATCCAGACAGGTGGCCAGTGGCTACCCAGAGGAAAGGATTGTTGGTACAGTGGTACAGCAGTTAAACCCTGGTGGCTAAAGAAATGGTCAGGGGTTCAAACCCACCCATCACTCCAAAGGAGAAAGGTGTGGCAATCTGCTTCTATAAAGATTTACGTCCTTGGAAACCCACTGGGACAGGACTACTATGTTATATAGTGTAGCTATTAGTACAAATTTACTCAATAGCAATGGGTTGGTTAGATTTTCTCCACCCTCAGAAGTCAAGGAAACTGACTTATAGGGGTTATTTTTTACTACTTTCATTTATTAAAATAAAATGAACAATTTCAGATAAGTCAATGAAACAAAGTCAAGATTATCAGGCAAAGTAAGGCATATATTTCCAGACATTCAGGGTGTGTTAAAGAACTATTCTCTCAGAAGGCCAGACCTGGGCTCTGCTTTGATTTGACCCAAAGTAAGTCCAATGAAACTAAGTATAATTTCCCTGCCACTTAAAAGAAAAAAGAAAATCCAAATTATTCCAAAAGAAATGAAAGAAAACAAGAAATGACCGGGTACATGTGAAAAGGTATTTCATGGAGTAATTTTAATTACTTTATTTTATTTAAATTATTTTACTGGGGGCTCGTACAACTCTTTATCACAATCCATATATACATTTATTATGTTAAGCACATTTGTACATTTGTTGCCCTCATCATTATCAAAACACTTGCTTTCTACTTGAGCCCTTGGTATCAGCTCCTCGTTTCCCACCTCCCTCCCCACTCTTCCATCCCCCTCATGAACCCTTGATAATTTATAAATTATTATTTTATCATATCTTATACTGCCCGACGTCTCCCTACACCTACTTTTCGGTTGTCCATCCCCCAGGGAGGAGGTTATATGTAGATCCTTGTAGTCTGTTTCCCTTTTCTACCCCAACTTCCCTCCCAGTATCACCACTCGTCCTGAAAGGATCATCTGTCCTGGATTCCCTGTGTTTCCAGTTCCTATCTGTACCGGTGTACATCCTCTGGTCCAGCCAGATTTGTAAGGTAGAATTGGGATCATGATAGTGGGTGTGAGGAAGCCTTTAAGAACTAGAGGAAAGTTGTGTGTTTCATCAATGCTACACTGCACCCTATATTGGTGAGTTTGGTTCATTGTACAGATACTTTGGCAATTGAATTATAGAATAAAATAAATGTTGTGATCTTAAATGTGAAAATGTCTTTTGAACGTCAGTACTTAAAATCTCATGATTCTTTTTGTTTTTTAAAGAGTCTAAAATAAGTTAATGTGTATAGTGCTAATATACACCGGCTACTATTCCTTTAACCTTTGTAGCAATCCCCAGATGCAAGTACTATTACTAATCTCACTTCACAGCTGGGGAAATTGAGCTGAATGGTCTTATAAGCATCTCACAAGGTCTCACTCTAGTCTGTCAGGGCCTAAGTTTGGACTCAGGCCATGCAACTCCAGAGTCTTGGTAGTAGCTGTGGTCTATTGCCTATGCCATTTGGTTTATGACACAGACCCCATTCAACCTAAAAACTCTCAGTATGCAAGATCCATTTTCAGGTAGATTATTGTCAACCAAACTAATGTCTGCTGATGAGCTGCTAGGATTTACTTACAAGATAAATTTATTTATATGCTAAGATATATATGGACCAAGTATGTTTATTAAAATTTTTTTCCCTTTTAGCCAATAACTAAAATCTGAAAAGACCCTAAGTATCTGTCAAAAATAACTGGTTAAATAAATGAATGGACTAGCTGCCCAGTGCAATATCCTGAAGCCACTGAGAGTGGAATATTCCAAAGCCACTAACAGGCATGGCAGGAGATTGTGGCCATGATTGCCCAACTCTTCCTAATATGATTGAACAAAACACATCGTGTGATATGCGAACTGTATGCCCATAAAACTGTTTTTTTAAAAGAGTATAACTGATTATCATTGAGGTAAAAGTCAGGGAGAAGACCTACTTAGTGCTCATTTCCTATCTTTCTACATCATTTGATATTTGTCCATATTACTTTCATTTTCACAAATAGTCCAGTGAAAACAAAGGAAATGCATGAAAGAGAATTCTAAGTGGAGGAGAGGGCATTGACATGATTAGTCATCTGCATCCAGTGGGATTTTCATTAGTGCCTGAGCAAAAGAACTCAAGTGCAGAGTCACCAAAACGTAAATTGATGTGAGAATTCAAGTGACACTCTGTGACCATCCACAAATTCCTAAATCAATAACCCAGCTCTGAAAGCTTCCTGTCTCATCAGGGGTGAGGCCTGTATTGTATGTGGCCTGTACAAATCAGCATTGCACTCAGCACCCACCTGGTGGTTTTTCTCTCAGAATTTATTTCGGATTATTTTGTTTTGAAGGACGGGCAGTCCCCCTGTCATTTCAAATTGTCCTTCTGAGGACACATGATCCCGTTCTTCTCTCTCTTGACCACAAATGTCTCTCCACAACCATGTACGGTTTTTGTCTTGTCTCTGCTAGTCCTTCAAAACATGAGCCAGAATGTAAAAATGCACAGTGTGCCAAACATTATGAATTACACAGGTCCAGGGTAAAGAGAACATGTAGGCAAGTGTAGCTATCAGAGAATAGTCCACTTTCTTCAGTTTACTTGGTTCCTATCTTCAGATGACATTACTGACTGCGTCTGAGTTCCTAAAACTTCATCCCTGCTTCACAGTCTTAAGACTCCATGAATCACGGAATAGCAACCCCTATGGGAGCCTTTGGTGAGCATCTGATTTGCAGTCCCTTTGGCAGTCAGGAGAAGGAGGAGGCTTTCAACTTCCGTCTAGAGTTACAGTCTTGAAAACCCACCGGGGCAGTTCTGCCCAGTCCTGTAGGGTCACTATGAGTCAGCATTGACTCAATGGCAGTGAGTGTAGTGTGGTTTTTTTTAAGGAGTCACACAGGCAGAACAAAACAAAGCAGTTGTGTTGGCCAGACCAGGAATGAAGAAATCTGGGGAACGTGTTCTCCATCGAAAAGCAGCAGCTTCTCAATTCCAGCCCATGACTACAGGACTCAATGCGGCAAGAACCTCTCTTCCAGTTTTTCACAGGAAACTGGAAATCAAGATACTTACATAAATGATTCCAATTTTTAAATGCTAGTCATTAATTTAGAATATTGTAAAGCACGATGAGGACCAAAGGAAACATGTCTCTGGGCTGACCTGGGATGAGACCTTGAACTGAGGTCAACGCTCTTTATTTTACAGGAAAGGAAACCAAGGTGCAGAGGGAAGTGGAGTCACTTGCCAAGGATCACAGGGCTGCTTGGGAGGAGGAACAGGGATCAGATACGGTTTGGCCTTCAGATCTATCCCGCTGCCTCAGTCTCCCCGTCGGTCTAATAAAGCAGCAGACTTGGTTTTGACAAGCATGTGATTAGTCTTCCATCCCAACTCCAGTGTCAGGAAGCCTTGACCCCGGCAGGCTGGCCCTTCCCCACAAATAGAAGAGGCCCAGCTGACAAGACGCCCACTTCCCACTAAATTCTGGCTAGAGTCTAGCTCTTGACCTTTTTGGGTGGATATGGGAAAGAAATAGAAAGGTTGGAATTTTTGCCCTCAGACAGTCTGTGGGAGGAATAGAAAAGTCTGCAGGCTCTGGTAGACATTGTTTCCAAACCACTAATTATAAATGAGGCGTTGGTGGGGAAGAGGTTCGCTCCCTGAGCGTCACAGAAAGCAGAGACACAGGGTCTTTATATCCTGCTCCACACGACTTTATAGTATGGGACCTGTGTTTCTCTTGTGGTGAGAGGAAATGAACCTGTTGGCTCAGAGCAAGGACTCTGGAGCCAGCTGGCCTGGGCTCCGAGCCATGGCCAGCAGTTTACGAATCTTCGGCACGGGCCTCCATTGTGCCTCCATCTCCTTTGCTGTAAAATGGGGATAGTGTCGGCACTTCTCTTATGAGACTGTTGTGATGATGGAATGTGCCAATATGCCAAAGGCACGTGGAAAGCATAAGTATACCCTAGAATCACCTGGAGGTGCTAATAAAGGTCGATGCTGGGATGCCCTGCTCTCTGAGATCCTGCAAAGAAGTTCTGAGACAGAGATTCCAGTTCTCCTTTGCACTCTTTGCTCACCTTTGTCCCTGGCTTCTGATGTTCAAGTGGGCCCTGGGGCAGTTCAGATCCAGGTGGGTGGCAAATGAGAAAATGTTGGTGGGGGGTGGGAGGTCCATCTCATTAAGGTGGATGGATGCTTGTAAAACCAAATCATCTTTAATTCACGACATATGCTTGTGGAGGTATGTGCCTGTGATTGGAATTGGGGTGTGGGGGTATGTCTTCTTCATTTCCCTGAACTTTGCCAATGTCAACGACCTAGTGGATCATGCATTTAGCTACGAATCACAAGGTCAGTGGATTGAAACCACCACGGCTCCTCAGGAGAAAGATGAGGCTTCCTATTCCTGTAAAGAGTTGCAGACTTAGAAACCCACAGGGGGAGTTTGACTCTGTCCGGGAGGGTCACCGTGAGTTGGAGTTCACTCAATGGCAGTGAGTTTGGTTTGCGGACAAGAGAGGCCAGGGGCCTCTCAGGTGGCTCCTCATCATCAAAAGGGGAATCTCTGTGCTGACAGTTTTAGTCTGAACTATTGCTGATAAAGTGGGTTGTCAATGGAATGTGTTACAGCCTACACATTTTGAACAAAGTGCTCTCAAATTAAATAAAAGCTGTGTTTACTTCTCTCAGTCCTGGGACGCTTGTTTATTTGTTTTTAACCATTTTATTGGGGGG
>NW_022111320.1:42926870-42931785 GCF_000313985.2 Echinops telfairi
TCCAACTTTCCCCCTCCCCCCACCTCCCCATCTCCTGTGCCCCACCCTCTTCCAACCCGGAACCTTTGGTTCCAATGTTTTCTCCTCCAGATTGTTTCTTCTGCCTCTCTTATCTAGATAAACATGCAGAGACAATAATAAGCAAAAAACAAGTCAGAGCAAAATAAAACAACAACAAAAACCATTTACACAAAAAGAAAAGCCTATAAATAGTTCCAGGTCTGTTTGTTGACCTTTTGGAGTGTTTACCAGTCGAGTCTGATGGGGTGCCATGCCCTAGCCCCAAAGTCTATTTTTGGTATACCCTGGGGACTTCATTGCTTTATTCCCCTTGGTGCTCTGTTGCACGCCCTTAGCATTTCACCTCAATGTGGTGGTGTCAGATTGGGCACAATTCCCACACTGTGCCTCCAGTGTTGCCTCTCATAGCGCTTTGGGTCAGTGAGAGCCGTCGTGTCTCGTGGGTAGGGCCAGCCTTATGGTCCTCTCTGTACATTGGCTGCTCTGAGCAGGAATAGTGTCCTTGGGGCTTGGTGGAGGGATGCTTGCTTTTAAGTTATCTGTCTTCTCATCTTCAGTTCTGTTGATCTCAGAAGTTCTGATGACACTCAGAGGGTGGGAATGGCATGGACAGGGAGAAGGAAGACTATGTGTGACAGAAAGTCTGCCCTGATATGGGAAATTTCAGGGGAAGGCTTTTAAGCTAACTGAAACCTTGATGAGTGAGTGGCAGCATCTGGGGCTTGAAGTGCAGATTAACCAAGTTCCTTTGTTGGTAGAACTGGTATTTTTCTTAAGTTTCCATGCTTCCTCTAGGCTTGATATATTATTAACAATCACTCTATAGAAGATGCCTGTTCTCATGATAGGAATTTGAATCTAAAGGCTTCTTTGGTGATCCTTGGATTTGCCATTAGGAAAAGTAGGATTTACCATTAGTTGACCAAAAGTAGATTCATTCTTCCACATCTCCAACCCAGAGCATTATGAATGCCCAGTGGTGGGATTCAGCCTGTTCACATCTGTTGGCAAAACCTATGCCTAACTTATTTTTTTTTTATTTTTAAACTACATTTAAAAAAAATTGTAATACTGTTTTATTTATCCTGGGATTCTTTCTTTCCCATATAAATTTGTTGATTAGGTTTTTTGTTGTTATTTTCTTTTAAATCATTTTATTGGGGGCTCATACAATTCTTATCACAATTCATACATCCATCCATTGTGTCAAGCACATATGTACATTTGTTGCCATCATCATTCTCAAAACATTTGCCTTCCACTTGAGCCCTTAATATCAGCTCCTCGTTTTTCCCCCTCCCTCCCTATTCCCCTTCCCTCATGAACCCTTCATAATTCATAAATTATTATTATTTTGTCATATCTTACACTGTCTGACATCTCCCCCCGCCCTCTTCTCTGCCATCCACCCCCCAGGGAGGAAGCCATATGTAGATTCTTGTAATCGGTTCCCCCTTTCCACCCCACATTCCCTCCACCCTCCAGGCATTGCCACTCTCACCACTGGTCCTGAAGGGGTCATTCCCTGTGTTTCCAATTCCTATCTGTACCAGTGTACATCCTCTGGTCTAGCCAGATTTGTAAAGTGGAATTGGGATCATGATAATGAGGGGAGGAAGCCTTTAAGAACTAGAGGAAAGTTATATGTTTCATCGTTGCTACCCTGCACCCTGACTGGCTCATCTACTCCCCACAACCCTTCAGTAAGGAGGTGTCCAGTTGCCTACCAATGGACTTTGAGTCTACACTCTGCACTCACCCTCATTTACAATGATATGATTTTTTTGTTCCTTGATGCTTGATACCTGATCCGTTCGACAGCTCATGGTCACACAGGCTGGTGTGCTTCTTCCATGTGGGCTTTGTTGCTTCTGAGCTAGATGGACACTTGTTTATCTTCAAGCCTTTAAGACCCCAGATGTTATATCTTTTGATAGCCGGGCACCATCAGCTTTCTTCACCACATTTGCTTATACACACGTTTGTCTTCAGTGATCGCATTGGGAAGGTGGGCACCCACTGAAATGATTTTTTTGTTGTTGAGTTCGGTGAACCAGTTGTTAAAATGGTCCTTGTAATAAGAATTCTCTTAAGGTGGGTGGCTGGGCATCCACCCAATGTGGAAATCATAAATGTACATTCCTTACTCTTTTTTACAGTTCATTTTCACAACAGGATATTGTAAGTTCCCCTAGTAATGTCTATTGCATCCATAGGGATAAAATATTAAATGGAATTATGCTTGTGATATTTATTTATTTCATAAAACACATTATGCTTTTGATTAAATATTTAATTTTCATTCCCTTGCGTTTGTTACTTCAGTAAACAAGCATATAATGTATACTGAAAAAATGTCAAACCACCAGAGGGTGACACAATATCTTTTGTTTCAGCTTTGTGTTTGCCCCAAACTCCCACAAGATATTGTGAATGAATTATGCAGTTCCTGAAAGTGTTCAAAGAGATAAAAATATTGTCAGAACAATTGCTGTAAGTTTAGTAGAAGTTGAAAGGGGTTTTTCACAGATGAACGTAATATGTTCTGAGAAAAAAAGTCACCTAACTGTTTCTAATTTATCAAACACAATGACTATTATCTAATTGGACTAGCACTAAACGAATGGGCTTCTACTCCCACAGTGAAAAGATGGTTAAAGATAAATCACACAGCCGATGGTGCCTGTATAAAAGTGAAGAATACTGTAAGTGAAGATGCCAATCAAGAAGCAATATGGAAATATCTTAATAACAGTATTTTGTCAGGTACTTTTTAAGATTTTCATTAAGGATTTTAAAATCTTATAGTTTTGTGTACCTCTTTTATTATTCTTATTCAAGTGTTAACCATTGGAAACAAATAAATTACCTTTCAGTATATAGGTTTTATACTTAAAATGATGATTAGGTCAGTGAACCAGTTGTTCAATTATTTGAATCTCACTACAGTGAATGCCCCTTTATTTTATCATTGAGTTATGGGGCTCATCCTGAGAATTCTAGACTATTGGACACTAACATTCTCTTTCTCTAGTCCTGGCTGTCACGAGTCCCACAATTGCAGGAAAATTGGAACATAAATAATAATAACTAACATCCAAAAGCCCTGAAGATCCTGAGATCAATTAGCAGGTCAAATCATCACAACAATTGCGTGTGCTATTATTGGTGTGGATGCCATGGGGTTGGTTCTGAATCACAGGGACCCTGTCTGTATGCAACGGAATGAGACAATGCCCAGTACTGAACCATCCTCACAATCCTTGCTATATCTAAGCCCACTGCTGCAGCCACTGGGTGAATTCATTTTACTCTTCTCACTTCCTCTCTACTTCACCAAGCATGATATCCTTTTCCAGGGACTGGACCCTCCTGATGACATGTCCAAAAGATGTGAGACAAGTCTTGCCATCCCTTCTTCTAAGATTCATTTTGGCTGTCCTTCCTTCAAGACAAATGTGTTCATACTGCCTGCAGTCCATGGTATATTCAATATCCCTCACCAACAATTCTAAGGCATCAATTCTTCATTCTTCATTTAGTGTCCAGCTTGCACGTACATGAGACAATGAAAAACACCATGGTTTGGGTCAGCCACCTTTTAGTCCTTAATGTTATCCCTTTTACTTTTTATGACTTTAAACAAGGTTTTTGGCTCCAACTTGTCCAGTGAAATACATGGTTTGGTGTTTTTGATCGTTGCCTCAATGGACATTGACTATGAAGTCAAGTAAAACAAAATCCTTGATAATGTCAATCTTTTCTTCACTTAGCATGTTGTTGCTTATTGATCCAATAGTGAGGATTTTGGTTTTCTTTATATTCATGCATAATCCATCCTGCAGGCGTTAGTCATTGATCTTCATCAATAAGTGCTTCAAGTCTCTTTGCATTCAACAAGCAAAGTTGTGTCACCTTCATGCACACTTTGTAAGCTTTCTTCCAATCCTGAGGCTGTGTTCTTCTTCATATAGGCTAGCTTCTAGGATTATTTGCCCATCATGTCGATTGAATAAGTATGGTGAAATGATACAATCCTGACACATTCTTGGTTCCACACCTCTTCTGAATCTGGCTGGAATTTCTGGCAGTTTCCTGTCAAAGTACTACTAGAACTGTTTTTGTAGGATGTTTTGAAAAGTTTTACTTGTTCTACAATTTCTGCATTTTGTTGGATTATCTCTCTTTGGAATCGGCATAAATGTGGATTTCTTCCAGTTGAATAGTCAGATAGCTGTCTCCCAAATTTCTTGACGTAGATGAGTGAGGACTTCTAGCATTGCATCCATTTGTTGAAATGTCTCAATTGGTATTCTGTCAATTCCTGGAGCTTTATTTTTCTCCAGTTCATTCAGTGTAGCTTGGACTTCTTCCTTCTACACTATTATTTCTTATTCCTAAATGACTACCCAAAGTGGTTGAACACTGACCAATTCTTTTTGATGCAGTAACTCTTATTCATAGTCCTCCCATCTTCCATATCTATAAGATAGTTACCATTATTAAGATTAATTTTCCAACGAGGCACAGCGAAGTTAAATGGCATGCCCTAAGTCATGCAGGCAGACATTAATAGAGCTTGGATGAGAATCCAGCTTATCCCATTCCAGGTATCCTACCTTTATAGAAAATGGCACAACAAACTTTTTGTTAGGTAACTGTTGGTTCTCAATTAGTGAATTTAAACGGGGAAATGAGGAAGAAGAACCACCTCCTTAGATACTGGAATTCAATAAGCTTGTACTTTGTAGACACCCCCTAAACCAGATGACAGGGCGTAAACTGTGGCTTTTGGCTACAAGTCCTATTCTAATGACAGACAGAGACAAAGGCAGGGTGCCAGAACTCACAGAGAACCTAGAAGAACCCACCTCCCCCACACAGATGAAAACAC
>NW_022111320.1:42932588-42934151 GCF_000313985.2 Echinops telfairi
CGAACTAACACACTAATCCTGGGTGTCCACAGATTAGGTTCACAGAACCTAATTCCCATGTAAATCCCAGGCACCTGCCCAAGGTAGTAAAGTCAAGATTCATTCTTGGCAGGGGCCCACTAAGCACCTCTCTTGTGCTCCCTTCAGGAATGAGGCAAAACAACAAATGGAGGAATACACAGAGGCTTCTTTTTCATATCTCAGTATTCTGGACTCCTTAACTCAGAAAAATAGTCATAGTTCTGGTCGTCTCATTGGGATATATGACAACTCATCGTTTGCCTTATGCCGAGCATCTTGTTCATTCTTTAGTAGGCACTTATTCCTTTTCACTGTTACTGCTCTTTGAGTGGGTTGGCCATTCTAGAAACGGTTCCTTATCCGTTAGAGAAGGAACATGGGGCTCACCAGGACGATGGCGACTGAGTAACACATACCAGAGAGACTCTGCAGAAATCAGCCCAAGAGAGTTACGATGAGGTAAATTCAACACTGCTGGATCACAGGAGGAGCATCATAAAGATAAGTAGGCACAGATCCACAAGTTTTGAGGGGCTTGGGGCGGGGGGGGGACATTGGCTTACCACAGTGGATGCTGGCTAGGATTTGACCTTAGCCCCACCACTGTCTCTGCCAGAGCCGGGACCATTTGGTGCCAGCACAGGGGCTAAATCTCAACACAGTCACAGCTTGCGTCCACCTCAGGGCAGGGATTGAACCCTTGCAGCTCCAGCAGGGATTAAACACTTGCAGCTCCAGGGGCTCAGCTATACTGTTACTTTTGTTTCCCTCTCTTCTCTATCCCAGCACAGTCTCAGTGGGCTAATGTTTTAATTTTTATCCTACTCTTTGTCTCTTCCCTGTTCTCTCAAATTCCACTGCTGACCTCCAGACCACTCCCCTTAGCCTAGGGCATTTATGCCTGTCCCACACCCAATTAGGTGAGGTCCACCCGGTGAAGCTAGCCCAAGGCTGGGGAAAGCCTTGCCAATCTGCTATTTTTCCTCTGTTGTCCCACATGACTGAGGGAACTTCCTCTTGCTTACCTTAGTGCCTCACACAGCCTAAGGCAGCTCGGCCTACACTCGCCAATGTTCCAAGCTGCTGTAGGAAACTCTGGCCAATCTACCTGGTCAAGGCAGTTCCGCCCATCATTCGCAGAGTTCTACACCAAAGCAGGCAATCCAGCAGCCTTCTGGGGAACTCCCCTGAGAGGGAAGCCACAAGAGGATAAAGTGGTAGGCTAATTCCATAGTAAAATTAGCTGTAGGCATTTCAAATAAGTATTCCTACAAGTCTCCCAAAGGGAGACAGTGCTCTTCAAACTCCCTGGAAAATGGCACCTGGCTCCTCTAAAACAACACAGCGCAAACAGCCATCAGCCCCAATGACCTCAATGAAAAAACAGGAGAAACAAAAGGCAATGGCAGAAGATGTCCCGAACATAACGGCATGCATAGAAGAAGCAGACATTGAGCTGCCACAGAAATTTTCAGAATGCTGCGTGGATCGAGGGAAACAATAAAGAAAAAAGATGAAATGATAGAGGAGATAAAGTCTATA
>NW_022111320.1:42948277-42950023 GCF_000313985.2 Echinops telfairi
CTCCCTCTGTTCTGCTTCCTGGGATCATCTCCTCCAACCCTCCCTCATCACAAACCTAGGCCTGGTCTCATAGTGCTTTAGAAAGCATCCCAACTTTAAACTTTAACAAACCATCAGTAACGGCGTGCCTCCACGCCGTGATTGGGTCCACAAAAGTACCACCGGCTGCATGGCCTGCTTTTATTTTATTTTGTTCTTTTTTATCTTTCTTTTTTTAGTTCTTATGTTATCTTTATTTCTAAAAACCCTCGTGTTGAGAGCTGACTTTCAATAGACCACAGCAAGGGAGCTGCTCTGCTACGTACGAAACCCTGAGCTATGTTTATTTTAAAACGCAAGTGAAGGGGAGATATTCCGCTTATTTCAATGCCACCTGAAAGACAAACCTCAGTTTCCATCAGATTTGGGGGAAATTGCAATGTAATATTCATAGACTGAGCTGAACACTTCAGGGCTCCAAATTTCATTCCTCCCAGCCTGTGAATACTTTAAAAATTTATCCTCATGATGCATTCATTCAGGCTGGTGTCTCTTGGGCCCCTGCAGGAGAGAGCTGGCTTCTGAATTCCATGAACCAATTTGCCATGTAAAAGTGCAATCTCGCCCCACTCATTAGCCTTGACTATGATGGAGAACATTCTCTGGCAAGAAGAAAGGCCTGCAGTAGTGGTTGATTCTCTGTAGAAACTCTGGTTAGATAACGCTTCTTCAGAAGTAGCCATGACCCAGTTTGCATGTGCTAACGTGTTACTTAAGGAGCCATAGCATTGTGGATGCTACCACTGGTGTATACAAGGATATATAGATAGATAGATAGATACTCCTATTTATGGATAGCCCATTATAGTCAGGTTTTTGTTTGTTTTTTGCTCAGGGATTGCTTATTTTATTGGTTATCTTTGCCAGTACAGATATATTTCAGGGACTTGGGAGGATCAAATGGTGAAGGTGCTGTCTATTGAAGCCAGGTCTTCTAAAGATGGGGACAGAAATGAGGCTCCTGAACGGGGATGCTGCGGGCTATCTCATGACTTCTCAGGAAAACTGGACATAAATAAAGAAGACCTGTCTCATGCCATCCTGCAGCATCTGGAGGCCTGGAAGAGGATCAGGTAGAAGACTTACACTTCAAGCTCCATGGCACGTCTTCCCATCCACAGGGCCAAGCCTCTCTGCCACCACCTTCCACAACTGGGCCCCACAACAGTGACTTGCGTCTGTCCAGAGGCAGTGAACCCCTGCTCCAGCTAAATGAGGGTGCTGCTGTGTTCCTCTAGCAGCGAAGGTCAGCATCTAAGGAGCCAAAGATAAGTTCTTCCACCTCCTTATCCATGTAAAACACCAACGGATACAGAAAGTTTTCCAGCACGGTGCACCAAGGCTACTGCATCTTGGTGCTGGTCCTGCTGGTACTTATGATCCTGCTGAATTCTGACCTGGTCCTGAGGAGACCAAGTTCAAACCCTCAGTCAGGTTTTATGTATGGATCTCATTGAGAAATAGGGATTATTGGAGACATTGTGTAGCTGAGGAAGACTAATGTTCAGAAGCAATAGGTAAGTTGAGATTCACATCCAACTCAATCTGATCCTAAAGTTCACGTGTTCTTCCTCTGTCTTTATGCAATATTTTGTCCATACAACTCTCTGGATAACATGGAGGAGAGGAGACAAAAGAATATATTAACAGAAGGGCTTTTGTGTTCAGTGGAAAAGTTTTAACTGAACTCTTTATTTAGATTTCCCC
>NW_022111320.1:42950865-42952370 GCF_000313985.2 Echinops telfairi
TTTTCTCTCTTTCCATATCCGTTGGCAAGAAGTCACTACCTGAAGACCATATAGAAGCGATAGTTATGCTTCACCTCCTCCATGGAAAAGCATCCCTCTTATAAAGTATGAACACATGGGTGATGTGTGCGAGGGAACCAGTTCCAACTCTAAATCTCATTGCTTCATAATGTCTCACCTAAGGTGTTAGTCAAACATAATCGCTGCATACAGTTTTGGAAATAGGGATTTCCTAACAATGAGTGCAAAAAGCTCTATAGCACACATAAAGCACAGTGAAATAAGCCTCATTGAAGAGTTTATTTCTGTTCATGATAAAAGAGAGTTTATTTGCACAAAGCTTGTGTACTGCTCCCAGCAGTCAGTCTCACTCTCACCTACAAATTCCGAAAACTTAAAACCTAACAAAGCATTCCCAGGGATCAAGGGTGGGGTTATAATAATGTTTTGTTTTGCTTTCTTTGTTTTGTTTTAATACGCAAAATTTGGACATTTGGACATATTGTCACTTGGATCAGTGGTTAAAGGGAGCCAAAGAACTCTTAAGCTGAAAATAACTTTAAATGTAGTCTGATTCACCCCCTTCACTTCCTAGATGATAAAACTCAGGCCCAGAGGAGTTAAGATACCAAATAGCTTAATTTTGCTTGGGCCTAGAGGAAAATAATATGGGTGATTGGCTAGCAGGTATGGATTTTCTCCATAAAGTGCAGATACATGAATTACCACATTGTTTTTCGAAGTCAATAAACCCAATGTGAGCGCTCCAGGACTTTGTATAAGAATCTGGCCTTCACTATTTGCCAGGCACTATACAATCTTTTTTTTTTTTAATTAAGTGAATTCTTATGGTTCATTCACAAGACCAACAAAAAATATTCAATATATAGAGGTACTACTGAGAATGATATAATGGTTCTACTTCTAGTTATGATGTGAAAGACTTTCAATCACAACTGGATAAATAAAAAAGCATAATACTTTTCTTAAATCTATCAGAAAGTAATTATCACAAAATATATGTGAAGTAAATTACAATGGGAAAAGTCAATTCTAAGATGATGTTTCAATTAAAGAGAGAGAGATACAAAGAATCAGTAGATTGTGACTAGTACTGAAGAGAGATAACCCAAGAGAAAGAAATCCACAGCTGATCAGATGTTGGAATTATTTGACAAAGCTAGTGACAGTAAGTTAAGCACTGGGTCAGCAATTCAAACCATTCCATGGGAGAGTTCAAAGACACTCTATGGGAGAATGATGAGGTTAGCTACTCCCACAAAGATTGACTTTCAAAATGCCTGTGGGGTAGTTCTGATCCCTCCTAACGTTATGTTATGAGTCAGAGTTGACTGGGCAACAGTCAGTGACTTACGTTAAATCCACTGAGAGAAACTTGATATACAATGTATGTAGGGTAACAACAAGGGAAAGAACAACTACAATGGGGGGTGGTGACAGGGAAAAACTTTCAATAATATTCATTCACAAAGCACAGACACACC
>NW_022111320.1:42954115-42955155 GCF_000313985.2 Echinops telfairi
AAAATGGAATAGATGCTGGAAATGCCAGGCAACTTTAAGAGCAGCTGTTGTAAGTATATTAAGAGATGTAAAGTGTGAGCACGAGGGAGAAATGGAATATATTGATTCAAGTAGGAATTTTAGACATGAAAAGATAATAGTCTGAAATAAAAGTGCATTAAATTGATTTAATTGTGTCATAGGCACTGCTGAAGAAAATATTAGTTAACTCCAGGACAGAAGAATAGAAATTATCCAAAGTTAACTGTGGGGAGAGAAAAACAAACAAACAGCACAAATGAAAAATAAAAAAGAAACACCTTCATGATAGGTGGGGCAGTATGAAAAAGTCTAATCTATGTGAAGGGGAGTCTCTAGTGGTACAATGTTTAAGTACTCAACTGATAATCCAAAGCCTGGTGATCTGACCCCATCCCATGGTACACAGGAAAAAAGATTTGGTGTAGTGCTTTCATATAGATTACAGTCCAGAAACTTCTATTGAAGCAGTTTTTCTCTGTCACAAGGAGTCACTATTAGTTGGAAATTTACTCAAGGCCACCTAACAATAGCAATCTTTGAGTAATTGCAGTCTAGAAAGAAAATGGGGGTTGGGGTGTGGGGTCTGGGCAGTAAAAGTCTTTGAAGAGCAATGAGTAAAACATTTCTGAGGTTTTAAAGAAACTTCAAATAAGAAAAACACTCAAGGATAATCATTATCATATTTCATCATCAATGATAGTGATCTTAAAAACAGAGAAAAGTGCACATTATATTCAAGAGAACTAAGAATAACAATCAGCTTTCTTCAGAAAGAGTACAATGCAATAACATTTGTAAAATGCTGTAAACTACAAAAAGAACATTCAGTCTAGAATTCTATACAGTGAAAATATCCTGCAAATGTGAAAGAAAAACAAGGACTTTTGATGATGAAACTCCTTGTCAGTAGATGTACTCTGAAGGAAATATATTTAAAATAAATATAAAATATATTTTAAATTTCAAGCTAAAGTAAAATGATTCCAGACAGAAACTAAAATCTTTATAGTGGAATTGAA
>NW_022111320.1:42956820-42957970 GCF_000313985.2 Echinops telfairi
TAGTAAAAGGCCTGAGGAATAAAATGGATTAAAGGAAAACTGAACCAGTGAGCTTAAAGACAATTACTCTGACTATAATCAATGAAGAGAAACATTTAACAATAAAAGGAAAAGAATCAGAAAAAAGGTCTGAGAATGATACGGGACAATCTCAAGAAAAACAATCTATGTCTCACTGGGATCCTGGAACAAGAAAACACAAACCCCGCAAAAAAAATCTACAAAGAAATAGTATAAGAAGTCATGGAAGAAAATGTCCCTAACATCACGAAGGAGGAGTAAAATAACTATTCAAGAAGCTGAGAGAACCCCAAATAGAATAAACCACAAAAGAAGAACACCATGATATATCATAGTCAAAGTTTGCAATTTCAAGGAAAAGGAGAGAATCCTGTGGGCAGTAGTGGGATGGGGGTGGGGGAAATCACCTACAAACAAAAACCAGTAAGGATTAGTTCAGACTTTGCAGCATAAACTATGTCCACAAGAAGACAATGGAGTGGCATACAAAAAATTCTGAAATTAAAAAACCCTACAAACCAAGAATCCTATATGTAGAAAACTGTCCCTCAGATATGAGGGGAAAATAGAAGTATTTCCAGACAAGGAAATACTAACTAAACGAATTTGTTAAAACAAGACCAGAATTACCAAAAATATTAACTGGATCACTATGTACAGAGAAACAACAGCAGCAGCAGGCAAACCTGAAGGCATCACACAGCACACCATCATCCAGAAACCAATATAATGAAAACATCACCGAAAACAACACAGAAATAAAGGAGAGCACCAATAAAACCACCGAAAATGAGGAAAAGAAGCCAGACACAAATACAGCAACATGACAGCACAAAACAATGACACTGACAGTCAACGCAATGCACAAATCAATAGACAGGGAGTATCAGCCTGGATTAGAAACAAGACCCATCTATATGCTGTCTACCATATGGACACACATGCCTAGAAGACGCAACTTAAACTCAGAGACAATTACTTAAAATCAGAGTGGTAAAAAATCAGCCAAGACAATGGCAACCATAAAAAGGCAGGAGTGGCAATATTACTCTCTGATAAAATAGACTTCAGGGCAAATAACAAATGAGAGACAAGCATAGACACTACATAATGATTAAAGGAACAATAC
>NW_022111320.1:42958885-42960842 GCF_000313985.2 Echinops telfairi
TATCAGAGGTCAATTTATAGCTATCACATTAAAAAAGAGGGAAAATCCACAATCAACACCTTAACACAACACCAACAAAAGAACAAGGGCAATAACATAAATCCTCCAACAACAGAAGAAAAGAATCATAAAGATTAGAGCAGCAGTAAACCAACTGGAAAACAGAGAAACAATGGGAAAAATCAACATAAGAAGTTAGTTTTTTGAAAGAAGTAACAAAATGGACTAACTGTTGGCAACGTTTATAAAAGAAAAGAAAGAGAAGATGCAAATATCCAGAATTAGAGTTGAAAAGCATGACATCACAATAGGTTCAAATGAACTAAAATAACAACACAGTACTATAAAAGACTATATTTCAAAAAGTTGATAATATAGAAGAAATTGACAAATACCTAGAAATAGACTATCTACCCAAATTAGCACAGACAAATGTAGAAAACCTGACCAAATCTATAACAAAAGAAGAAATAGAGAAGATCACGTCCAACCAAGAAAATCATAGAACCAGATGGCTTCACAGGGGAATTCTACCAAATATTCAGGGAAGAGCTAGCACCAATCCTTCACAGACTATTTCACAACATAAAAAAGGACAGAAAACTCCCAAATTCATTCTACAAAGCCAGAATAACCCTTACACCGAAAGCAGACACAGAAAAGTCTGTAAATAGTCTGTTTGTTGACCTTTAGTGGTGCTTTCTGATCAAGTCTGATGGGGTGCCATGCCCTGGCGCCACAGTCTATTTTTGGTATTCCCTGGGGACTTCCTTGCTCTGCTCCCCTTGCTGTTCTCTCGCACACCCTCAGTGTCTCGCCTCAGTGTGGCGGGGTCAGAGCGGGCGTAATTACCACACTGTGTCTCTAGTCCAAAATCCATTTCTAATAAAAACCACTCAATAAAATAGGAATAGAAGGGAATTTTCTGAACATAATCAAAGCCGCATAAAAAAATCCAATGGCCAGTATCACACTGAATGGGGGAAAACTGAAAACATTTCTTTTGAAAACAGGAACTAGACAAGGGTGTACCAGATCACCACTCTTCTCCGACATCAAGTTGGAAGTTTTACCCAGAACCATTAGACAACAAAAAGAAATCAAATGAACAGAATTGGGCAAAAAAGAAGTGACGCTTTTGCTATTTGCAGATGATATGATTTGATATATAGAAAAGGCCAAGGTCTCTCCAAAAAGACTGTTGGAAGTGAGGAAATTTGTAAAGGAGCAGCTACGAGGTTAGCAAATAGAAATCAGTCAAATTCCTATATGCCAGCAGAGTTTCAAAAGAGATAGCAAGAAAATAGCATTTACAATAGCCACACAAAAGATGAGATACCTAGGAATAAACCTAACCAAAGAAACAAAGAACCAGTACAAGGAAAACTATAGAATATTATTACAAGAAGCCAAAAGAGACTTACATAAAGGAAAAACATCCCGTTGGTAGGAAGATTTAGTATTGTGAAAATGTTAATACCACCCCCCCAATCCCCCACCCCACCCCCTAGTGCCCGCTGGTCCTCAGGATCCTGCATGATCAAGGCGATCCCCTTCTGCAACAACCGTGGGAAGCCGTGGCCCACTCTGCAAGTTCTACCAGCCCCACAGTGAAGATACACAACAACAAATCATCAGGGAGACCTTCCATTTGGTATCTAAATGCTTGTATATCAAAGTATATTTTATCACTGTTTAAAAAAACGGATTCTGTTTCTTGATTGTGATAGTGTTAACCTAGTTTATATTTACCAAAATCTATCAAACTGTACAAGAAGGATTATTTTTTTAATCTGTTTTATTTTAATGAAAATATTTTTTCATTGTATGAAAATTATACTTTAATAAAGCTGACTTTTAAAAGATTTTTAATAAAATTATAGAAATCTCTTTTAGATGCCAGGACAATTCAATATCTTTTAAACAAATGGTACTGGGACAACTGGATATCCACATG
>NW_022111320.1:42961817-42972552 GCF_000313985.2 Echinops telfairi
GATGTACAAATGCGCTTTACACAATTGATGTGTGTATGGATTGGGATGACAGTTGTATGAGCCCCTAATAAAATGTTAAAAAAGAAAAAAAAAAACTGGGCAAAGGATGCAAATGGACAATTGTACACTAAAGATGTGTAGATGGTCAGTAAATACATAAAAGATATTAAATGGCCACTGGCTACAAAGGAAAGGCAAATCAAACCCAAAATGAGATACCATTGCACACCCACTAGGATGGATCCAAGTGTGACAACTTCAATCTTTTCTCCCATGATTTTGTTACCATTCCAGTTGTGAGGATTTTTTTCTTTACGTTCAGGTGTGATCCATACTGAAGGGTGTAGTTTCTAACCTTCATCAGTAAGTGTTTCAGGTCCTCTTTGCTTTCACCAAACAAGATTGTGCCATCTGCATATCACAAGTTGTTCACGAGTCCTCCTCCAATCCTGATATCATATTCTTCTTCATACAGATTGAATTCATGTGTTATTTGATCAATATATAAGTATATCCAAAAGATAACAATCCTAACATACACCTTTCATGATTTCAAACCTCTTGTTCAGTTCAAACTGCTTCTTCGTCTATTTATTTAAAGATTCCACAGGAGCACATTGAGGTGTTCAGTATTCCAATTCTTTGCAATGTTATTCAAACATTGTTACGATCTATACAGTATGATGCCTACATTCCAGGTCCACTTCTGAATCCAGCTTGCATACCTGGCAGCTCCTTGTTGGTGCACTAGTACAATGGCTTTTGTAGTATCTTTAGCAAAATTGTAGTACACCTGATGCTGTAATCAGTTATGCGTAAGGCTTCTAACCCCAAGGTCAGCTGTTTGAAAACACCAGCAGTCTTTTGAGAGAAAGGTGAAGCTTATTCTGTTGGATCACCTTTCTTTGGAATAGGCACAAATCTAAGCTTCTTCTAGTTGGTTGGGTAGGTAGCTGCCTTGAAAAATTCTTGGCATAGATAAGTGAGTTCTGCATGCATTTGTTGAAACATTTCAAGTAGTATCCAATCAATTCCTAAAGCCTTGTTTCTCTCCAATGCCTTCAATGAAGCTTGGATTTCTTTTTTAGTTCTTGATCATATACAATGGTTGAACATCAACCAATTATTTTTCGTCTAGTGACTGTGTATTCTTTCATCTTCTTTTGATACTTCCTCAATTGTTCAATATTTTGCTCATACAATCTTTCAAAATTATCCAAATATTTTGAACCCTTCAAAAGTGTGTGTATATATATATATAATTTTTTTCTTCAGTTCCTTCAGCTTGGGATATACTGTGTTCTTCTTCAGTTTTCTAGCACCAAGTATTTACACATTTCATGAGAATCCTTTGTCTTTATGAGCCACCCTTTTAAATCTTCTGTTCAGCTCTTTTCTTTCTTTCTTTTTTTTTTTTACAAATGAGGCAATTTATTAACCCAGCATCATTCGTTCTAATGTTTCTTGTTGGCGGCTGCCACCTGTCCAGCGATTCTGTCCAGATCTCTCTGTCCCTGAAGTGTCAGTTTGAGGCCGCCGTCTTGGTCCTTCTCCATCATCTTGAGCCGCTCCAGGGCTTGAAGGACCCGGTGGGCCACGCTCCTGGAGCCCCGGCTGAAGTGGCTGGGCATGACACCGTTCCTCTGCCACCCCCCGTAGGTCTTGGCCACGGAGCCGACCCCAGCGCCACCACGAAGGTACAGGTGCCATGCTGTGGAGGCCGCGAGCGTGTAGAACCAGTTCTCATCATAGGGAGCAAGCTCTTTATGCTTGGCCAACTTGACCGTGTCTACCCATTGCTCTTTATGCTTGGCCAACTTGACCGTGTCTACCAATTCAGGGACTTTCAGCTGATGAACTCCTGCTGGTTCACGTCTTGAAAGTAACTCCAGGCGTCGTGGGGCCTCCGCACTGCCGGCCAGGGGGAAAGGGCCTGTTCAGCTCTTTTACTTCAACATTTCTTCTGTTCACGTTAGCTAGACTACATTCACCACTTGTATGTTAGTTTTTGTGTATGGGGTCATTCTACAGTGGCTTGAGTGTTGCTGTGACGCTGGAAGCTAAGCCACCAGTGTTTAAATACCAGCAGGGACATCCATGGTGAACAGGTCTTAGTGGAACTGCCAGACAGAGATAGGCTAGGAAAAATAACCTCATGATCTACTTTTTAAAATATGGCTATCCTAAAGGTTTCTTCAGGATAGCAACTCAACACTGTCTGACCTATTACCAGAAGCTGAGTCCCTTCGGCACTCAACATACAAGGTCCAATGTGGCATGACTCCAAAGGAGAAGAAACCATGGCAAGTTTCCATTCATAACATGGAATGCATAAAGGGAAGTTGGAAGTAGTCAGAATCTAAATGCAACACTTGAGGATAAATAACCTAAGCATTAGTGAGTTAAATAATGGCTAATAGGTATAACATTTCATTTTGTGGTGATAAAATGTTCTAAAATTGATTGTGATGGTTGTAGTTTATAAATAAACCAAAAGCCACTGTTGACTCTAAATGTGTTACTTGTAAGGATGAAAAACACATCTCAATTAGCACCTAAAAATAACCTCTACTAGCAGATATAAAATGAGATTGATTTTAAATTGGAGACATGTACATGCTCCTTAAATAAAAATATTTCATTCTTATAAAGATATTCTGCATTTCTTTATTAAAATATAAATCACATGTATTCTGAGTAAAAAAATCCAACTGGAAAAGGGAAATAATATGGAAAGACTATAGCATATTTTGAATCATGTCATCAGATTACAGAAATTTAAAAGTTGAGATATTTGAACAGACTAGACAGATCAACGTAACATAACAGAAAGTCAATTTTAATACTAATCAAATATAGGAACTGAATAGACAATGAATATGACAATACTAATCATGAAGAAGATAGACTATAAACAATTGAGTTGAAGCAAACTGAGATGAAACAAACTGTTAGGCATTGGAAAAACAATTGTAAAGTTGCATCTTTACCTTACACATTATAATGGAATAAATTCCAAACCAATCAAATATATTTATTCATTTATTCAATCAATACCAAAATTTGTTAAGTGCAAAGAATATGAAAATGAAACTATGAAGAGTCTAGAAGAAAAGATTCGCCCTTATTTTATGATCTTGGAAAAGGAGAGGTCATTTCTATTCAAAGAAAAAATCAGAAAAGGAAAAAGATCATTGGATTTGATTTCAGCAGAAAGAAGATGTTAATATAGCAAGACAAAAAAAACAACTCTAGGTCCCAAATCACCTGCCACAAAAAAATAATTATACGACCAATGGCAAATTTGGAGAGTTGCAAAATATAATATGTAAAGACCCCTAAAGATCATCTGTTGAAAGAACATTTTATTTTTTTCAAGTGAACAAAGGAAATGTATAAATAATAAATTCTCATAAAACACAAATGGATAATACATACACACACATTCATGTGTCAAAAGTTTGTGTACAAAATTCCATTATCTTTTCATTCAAATCTTTCATGAACGTTGTGAAGTTGTAGCATGTGTATATATATGTACATTTATATGTATAGTTATACATATAACTATATTTTTAAAACTTTTTTTTTTTATAGTATATGTATATATAGCATTTATACATATAACTATATGTATAAAAACTATATGTAAAAACCCCAAAGTGACTATAGGGGTTTTTCTCTGAAGTAGAGATGGAGAAATTTAAGGTACTCTCTCAGTTTCTACTTTAGATGGTTCTGAATATTAAACAAAGAGCTTTCTGCATTCATTTTTTAAATAAAATATTTGATCATAATAAAATTATAATAATTAAACTATGTGTAGTGTAGTTGCTAATTTAATACCATCATCCTTTGTCCTGTAGTCCTTCTGCCTCATAGCAACCCAAGGACAAAATTGCCCCACAGGGTTTACCAGGCTGTGATCTTTATGGAAGCAGACTGCTAACTGAAAGGCTGGGTTTGAACCACCACCTTTTAGTTAGCGGCCATGGACTTACTACCACCCAGCCATGAGGGCTCCTCTCTAATCTAATATTGGCTATAAAACCTAAATCTGCTTCTGTGTTTCTCTTTCACTTAACTAAACTGTTTTTAGCAGCGAAGGAGTAACCTGCAGGACTTGGAAACAGATGGCTGCTATTGTGAAACATGATTTGGCTATTTATTTGTACCGTTTAATTGGAAATGCAGCATGCAAGTTCACCCATCCACCTTATGTGCTCATAACAAGAGATCACAGCTCTTCTTTTCTTTGCTAGGTTTCCAAGATCCAGCAATTAGGACTGTGACACAGGAAACCACTGCTCACGAGGCTATTTTAGCCTCTATTTGTATTAACTGGGGGGAAATTAGTTCGTGCGTGATTTCCAAGGAGGCATTCTTATCATTCTGAATACGCTTGCAGTGGTTTTTGTATAAATATATGTGCAAACAGCTTCTAGATGAAAGGGTTGTTAAATTTAGAATTATTTTGATGGTCCAAGAAAACCTGTCATCTCTCTCCAACTTATACCAAGAATGACAAAAATTGGTTGAGTCTAAGGTTTAACTGAGACTATTTGCTATTAAAAACCACCAGATCTTAGAAAATCAAGTTTCAAAAAGGATGATCCTCTCAGATATCAGCCATCAAAGACCCAGAACAAAATATCATATCATTGTGAATGAAGGGGAGTGCAGAGTGGAACCCAAAGCCCATCTGTAGGCAACTGGACATCCCCTTACAGAAGGGTTGCAGGGAAGAGACAAGTCATCAATGAAACATACAACATTTCCTCTAGTTCTTTAACGCTTCCTCCTCTCCACTGTCATGACCCCAATTCTACCTTACAGATCCGGCTAGACCAGAGCATGTATACTGGTACAGATAAGAACTGGAAACACAGGGAATCCAGGACAGATAAACCCCTCAGGACCAATATTGAAAGTAGCCATACCAGGAAGGGAAGGGGAAGGTGGGGGTAGAAAGGGAGAACCGATCATATGATCTACCTATAACCCCCCTTCCTGGGCAATGGACAACAGAAAAGTGGGTGAAGGGAGACCGGTCAGTGTAAGATATGAAAAAAAAATTAATAAATTATCAAGGGTTCCTGAGGGAGGGCGGGTTGGGGAGGGAGGGAGGGGAAAAATGAGAAGCTGATACCAAGGGCTCAAGAGGAAAGAACATGTTTTGAAAATGATGATGGCAACAAATGTACAAATGTGCTTGACACATGGATGGATGGATTTTGGTAAGTTGTATGAGCCCCCAATAAAATGGTTAAAAAAGAAGAAGATGTGATGATCCTCAAGTGAAGATAGTAGTATCTATTGAGTATTCAAATGAAAGAAAAATATTGTGCTTTTAAAATTCTGCATATCACTGGTGAGTAGGAATAAGTGTAAAAACCATGGTCCTGGCGTTGCCATTGAATATTGTGGCAGAAGAAAGAAAAGTGTTGGAGGAGTTGGCAATACCATCCCTGCATTATCCCCCAGAGAAAAGACTGAAGATAAACACAGGTAGGAGCAAGAGAAATCAATGCCCATGTATTTTAAGTACAGAAAAGATGCTCCCAGAAGTACTATACATTTGTTTGTCTGACAGAGCCTGCCACTGTGGTCACAAACCTTGACCTGTGAGGGATTGAATTAGCTTTGACATTATTGTTCTGAGCCTCAGAATAACTTCTAGTCTGCCATTCACTGATTAACTGGGGGGAAATGTTCACACACGTAATGAACCCTCTTCTGTGATTAAGCTTTTATTTAACTGTCAGAGTTGAAAGCCAAAATCATTTGCGAAGCTACTGGGGATGCAAGGCAAGTACACTTATTATGGATTAGAAGAGGCATGTGACTTAAGCCATCTTGGATATATCTACACTTTTTGAAGTCTTTCTTCAGGAAATCCTTGAGGAAAATTTATTTTGGGGGATTTGGTGCTGACTCTATTTGGAACATTTAAATCTGTTGAATACTATTTTTTATCAAAAAATTTCTCCTACAAATTTCATTCAGAAAGAGTTGAAATGAAATAAGGAAGCCCTCAAGGTATTTCACCAATGCTCAGCCCTCACACAATGTTGGGAGAAATCAGGAGTATATTTACAGGAGGTGCATATTATAACACTATCCAATTTGACTACAATATTTCCTTTCATGACAATAAACTTCCAGACTGGAAAACAATTGGGATGATGGTGGGAAATTTCCTGTTATGTTTAATCAGATGGACACTAAACGCTGTTGTTAGGTGTGGTTTAGTCACTTTCAGCTCAAAAAGACTGTGCGTACAACAAAACAAACGAAAATGCGGTGCAGTCCTGGGCCATCCACACCATTGTTATGTTTGAACCCATTGTTGAAGTTACTGTGCCAACCATGTTGTTGAAGGTCTTCCTGGGTCTCACGGACCCTCTATACTATCAAGCACGATGGACTGCTATCTTATGGTAACCTGTCCAAAGCACAATTTTCACTTCTAAGGAACTTTCTGACAGTACTTCCTCTAAGACAGATTTTTTTTATTTCATTCTTCTGACAACCCATGGGTTATTCAATATTCTTTGCCAATGCTGTAATTCAAATGCAATTCCTCCTCAGTCTTCGTACTCATTGTCCAACTTTCACATGAATCTGATATGATTGAAAATACCCTGGCTCGGGTCACTGTTTGCCTCACTATGTTGGGAATGACAAACATTTGTCATTCTATGTTGGGAATGACAACATACTATGTTGGGAATGGCAAACATACTATGTTGGGAATGGCATTGCATTCATTGTCAAAAAGAGCATTTTAAGGTCTAACTTGAAGTACAATGCTGTCTGCAACAGGACTGCAATCAATCACAACGTAAAAATTCTGTAAATAATCTAAATCAGACCCTTATAATCTTTTGAAGAATTTTTATTAGAATTGGAATTATACTATATAATTTGTGAACTCTGGATTCCTATTCAAAACTTGTAGAAACCCAGTCTATGAATCCTAGTCTAGGTCATAGGGTGGTTTGTTCTAGAGAATAGTCTACTAACTTTTCAGATGCACACTTCCTTAGTTAAGCATTCAAATGGTTCATTTTCTAATTTCTTGTACCAACTCTTGTCAGAAACATCCTAAGCTGATAGGATTTCTGCTGATATATCTGAAAATGTGGAAAATATTGTTGCTACTGAGAGTCACAAATAAAGCTATGTAAAGCAATAAAAGTAATGGTAGATAAAAACATTCCATTTAGATGTAGCCTAAATTTTAGTTATTGAGACCTTTATATCAAACTATATATAATTACCAATATTCAGGTGTTTTTGACTTATAAAAATATCAATTACATATGGCTTGACCTAATATTATTAAACATTTTCTTCATATTGACTGATTTTTAAAAACTTAAATTAGTACTGTGTTTTAGTCTTGTCCTAAGATTTATATTGAACAAACGAACAAATCCACCGCCATGGAGTGGGCTGTAATTCACAGCAACTCTATAGAGGGTTCCCAGGGCTGTAAATCTTTACAAAAGCAGGTAACCCATCTTCTCCCAAGGAGTGGTTGGTGGGTTTGAATTGCTAACCTTGTGGTTGGACGTTCAATGCCACGGCCACTGTGGTAGGAAGTCTCTAAATAAAACTGCCAATCAATTCCTTTCCTCCCTGTACACTCCTGCTGCTTTTCTCATCAAGAAGTAGAAAGAACTATCTCCCTTGGATTGAAGCTGGTCTTATGACTGACCAATAGAATGTGGCAAGAGATGTCACAGTTCTGAGCCTAGACCTTAAAATGCCAGGTAACTTCTACCTTGGACTCTGAGAAGAAGAAGTTAGCAAGTAGGTGTGAAATTTGCATACTATGTGTTCGGAAGGAGGCCAAGTTAGCCACATTGAAAGGTTAAACGGAAGAAATCCAAAGGAAGTAATAGAAGGTAAAAACCAAGGCCCAGACATATGACACCAGCTAAATCATCTCAGTCAGTTCTCAGTAATTTGAGTCGCCCCATCTGAGGTTCTAAACAGTGTGAAGCACAGACAACCATCTTTGCTGTGCCCTATCTGAATTCAAGACCCATCACATCATTTAGCATAATGGAATCCTTGTCACTTCAAGCAACTGTGTTTGGAGATACAGATATAGAAACATTATGCTTGACTTTAGCCTTGTAGTTATGACGTAGACTCTGGAGCCAGTTGGTGGCAAATCCCAATTTGAATCCTTGTTAGCTGTGAGACTTTGGGTAAATGATAAGTGTGGTAGATTGCTATATTGATGGCACTGAATCACATTTCCAGTATTCCTACCTTCATGACGTTCTTTCCACACAGAATCTGGGTTAGCCATGTGACTTGCTTTCACCAATGGGACACAGACAAGTATGCTACAATTAGCTATTTGATGCACACTTACACACTGGTGCTTGTCCGCTTGGAGCACTCATTCTTGAAGACCAAGCAGCATGAAAGAAGTCCAGTTCCTGAGTTAAAAGGTTACACAAAAGGACAAAGAGATTACCATCTAGCCCCAACTGGCTCAGGCATCAAATATGTGAATAAAGAAGCCATGTTGAAAATTCTTGCTCCTACAGACCAGGGAGAGCTGACTGCCTATTAATTCCAGCTCAGATCCACATCAAAAGAGATAATCATTATTTGAAGTCTCTAGCTGTTTTCTTATATAGCAATACATAACTAAAATAGAAATAATATTCATGAACTCATAAATGTAGCAAGATGATATTTTTCTAGTATACATTTAAGTTTTACTTTTGTTTTGCTTTTTTAATTAATAAAATGATGACCTAATTTTTCTCATGTGCCACCAGTGTCACACTTTTCAGACTTCTGGAAACACTTGTTCAAGGGGGAAATGATAGCAATCATTTTAAGTGTAGCAATAACAACAAAAGATTATTTGCCATCAAATCAAGCTTGACTTAGGGCAATCCCAGGTGTGTCAAAACAAGCCTGTGCTCCAAAAGTCAACGGCTGATTTTCCAGAAGTAGATCACCACGTCTTTCTTCTGAGGTGCCTCAGGGGTGAACTTAAACCTGTTTCAGGTAGCACTGGAGCATATCAACTGCTTGCACCCCCTAGGCACTACATAAGGACAGAAATCATTAATTGAACATCTACCCTTTACCAGATGATGAGCTAACTAGCTCCTATACAATATCTTATTTCACCTTTCTTACAATCCTACTAGGCAGGGTCTACCATTATTCCCATTTAGTAGTTGAGAAAATTAAAGCTCAGAAAGATTAGGTAATTTGGCGAAAGTCACATGAGAGTGACCTATGATGGCCTGTACTACACACTTTTAAAAATTAGAAACACCGTGCATCCTGGAAGAAAGTGAATGTGACCTACTCGATATATAAATCATTCTATATATTTCATAATTGTCCATGACCAATATCTTTCTTTGTATTGTATTCAAGGTCTACATCAGGAGCAGAATTGCTCTGCTTCCATTCTCCGGGGCGCTATCCAGGGCCAGTATCTTATCCTGACCAGAGTCATTGTGATGCTAATCATCAACAATATTTGCTGGACATTTATTATGCACTCAGTCCTGTGCTTAAGTACTATAATGGGAGTGGAAGGTTAAGAATAGAATCAAAATAAGTGCAAATGTGACTCCAACACTCAAAGAGTTTATGTATTTGTTGAAGAGACCAGACTAATTGACATGCCCGGTCACTAGACAAAGCAAGGTCATATAAAATTATATGCTCAATTATACAGAAGAGACATACTGGGAAGAAAGGAAAAGCTGACTGACAAAGGCTACGCTTGCATGCAAAACTGGAGCCGAGAAAATAGCCCCGGAAAGAATGTGGTGAAGAACACCATTAGAGGGCAGAGAAACTGGTCTGTGATGTTGGCTGGATCCACAGACCAGGGTACGAAGCAGACAGAGGTCATGTGGGGGTCTCCTTGTTCCCCCAGGCCTGCACAGGGCCTGCCACATAGCAAGTGCTCACTGCAGAAACATGAGTCAGGTGGAGAGGGGGAATCTTCAAAGCAGGACACAAAGAAAGAGTGACCTACAGAGCATATATGAGTGGTGGGTTGGAGGAGACGGAAGAAGACCTGGAGAACATGTTTCTGTTTGTTCCGGGGGAATGGGGTCAGTGTTGGGACCTGTCTTAAAAATCATTTTATTGGGAGCTCTTACAGATATTATACCAATCCATAATTCAATTATATCAAACATAATTGTACAATTGCTGCCACCATCAGTTTCAAAACATTCTTTTTCCTCTTGAACTCTTTGATATCGGCTCCCCTTTATCCCCTCCCTCCCCCCTCCCCTCCAGGTACCCTTATTATTATTATATATTATTATTTTATTTTTGCTGTATCTTACACTATCCAATGTATCCATTCATCTACAATTCTGTTGTTCATTCCCCCTGAGTGGGGTTACACAGTCATCATTGCTATCAGTTTCCCATTCCCATCTTTCCCACCTCTCTTCCCGTACCCTCAGGAAATCATTACTCCAGTTACTGTTTCTGAAGGGCTTATCGATCTTGGATTTCATGCATTGAAAGATCTTAATTATACAAATGAACATACGCAGGTCTAACAAGTTTAATGAGGTAAAACTAAGACTATAATAGTAAGGGAAGGAAATATAAAGAACTAGAGGATGGTTATGTGTCTCATCAGAGTGCTGCTGCACCCTGGATATATCATCCCTTCTGTGAGATACTATCTGATTTAGTTAATTGTGCCAGCCTGGCC
>NW_022111320.1:42973068-42989029 GCF_000313985.2 Echinops telfairi
TCTCAACTACATCCCCACCCCTTCACATTGATTTGGTTGCTTAGTCTTGAACTTCTGATACCTTTTTCCATCGACACCTTGTGATCACACAGGCTGGTGTGCTTCTTCCATGTGGGCTTAGTTGCTTCCCTGTTAGATGGCCACTTGTTTAACTTTAAGCTTTCAAGACCCCAGATGCTATATCTTTTAATAGTGGGCACCATAAACTTTCTCCACCAGATTTGCTTATGTACCCATTTCACCTTCGGGGATTGTGTCAGGAAGGTGAGTACATACAATGCCACATTATTAGAATAAACTGTTCTTGTAAAGAGGTAAGATTTAAGTAGAGACCTAAAGTCCATCTGCTTCCTTGTATTTACATACAAACACACATACACAAATACACCTATCTTTATATATTTACATATATACATATCTATATTTATACTTATAATTTTTACTTTCTTGTTCTTACCTCTTTTTCTTTCCTCCTGCCCCACTATGATGCTTATCCATTGTTCACTTCTCAGTAATCCCTCTCAGAGGCATTTCAATTGATTGAATAAGTCCATGAATGCTACACCCTCCTCACTGTCAATGTCAGATTCCTTGCTATTCCCCTGTCCCTGTCGTTATTGGCTCACTGCTCCCGACACTCCCGCCTCCTCCTCGTCCATTCCCCCCACCCCGCCCACAACCATCTGTCCCTTGTTCTCCTTGGGATTGCTTATCCCGCCTATCTTATAGACACTAACAGATAAAGAAAAAGAAAGATAAAAAGAGAGGCCGTACAAACCGTTCCAAGTCTAACTGTTGTCCTGACCCAGAGTAGATGAGTATCTATCTCTCCATTAGATAGCGAGCAGGCCCTGTTATAATCCATCAGTCAAATCTCCGCTTCTTTCAGGGATCCGTATCCCAGGACCCACTTACCTCACAGCACTTAGACCCTTTTAGTACTCGACACTTGTGACTGAGGGGTGGCCTTCTACAAGACCATATTGCTCTTCCTGCAGTCAAAGATGGAGCGATCCAGGGCTGCCACCACCACCCTACCACCCCTATTAATCTTTAGACTTTCCGTGTGGTCCCCTTGTGAATATCCCCCAACCAGTTCAAATGAGGTGCCAAGCACTGCCCCCATCCCCCCACTCCAAGTCAGAAGTCTACAATCAGAATCCTCAGGGACTTTGTGGCTTTGCTCCCATTGCTGGTCTTTTGCACTCCCCTCTTGGTTTGCCCCCATTTGTGGGGGTGGGGGTGGGTCAGACCTGCTGCACTCCCTGAACTGTATCTTCAGTGCTGTCCTCTGTAAGCCTGTCGTCTAGGGAGGGGACATCATGTCTTGAGCGGAGGCCAAGTGCCCTGAGTGCCAGAACCTTTTTACCTTTCAAGGAGAGTCCTGGGAGCCCAGGGCCAGGAGATTAAGGGCCAAGAGTGAATACTTACTTGCCTCTTGTGGCCTGGAACAAAGGGCTTCCCTGCCCTATCTTAGCAGGTGTCTGAGACACAGAGGCTCATTCATCTATTGAGAGGCACAGGAATCTCCATGCTAGCTTTTTCTTTGGGCCTTGGGAAGAGCTCAGCATCCACCCCCTCCATGCAGAAACTACTTCATAATAACCTATTTCTTCCCTCTAGCAAAGACTACCTTTCCCCCACCTCACCTTCCCACCTTACACAGCCCCGGTCTTCCTTCTGGGCCTGACCAGCAATCCCAATTCTTAAATCTAGCTTCAAGCTGGAAGGAGGTACCAAAGCTGGTCCCTAAAATCTCCATCAGTCCAAGAGGGTCTAGGGCATCTTCTTCAAGCTTCTTTAAACTGGAGAAGTCACAAGCCATCCCCACTGCCCACCTTGGTGAGACCCTCCTGGTGAGCAAAGTCCGCAAAATCGAACCCAACCCCTGACTTCCCGACCACCTGGGTGCTCCCAAGCCCTGGTACAGCATCTCCCTTGCTCTCTGTTCTTCAGGGACAGTGAGCTGTGGTTGGAGGTTGCCTCAAAGGAAAAACAATCTGATGTGCGATAAGCCTCTTGGGCTGTTGGCAGAAAGAGGAGGGCCCATGCAACCAAGGCTCCAAGGAAACAAAACAGAGCTTTCCTAGTAGGTGAGGCCTTGTTTTGGGTGAAAAGAAACTGGCTGAAACTCCAGCCCAGGGCCGACACCTGGGAACCCTTCTAGGAGAACTCAGCAAAGGAAGTCTTTCTTGGGGAGGCTCTGTGCCAGAAAAGCAAGTTCATTTCCATACATACATTTCCAACAGCACCTCTGGAAAAAAAAAAAAAAACACCCCAAAATCTGGCTCAATTTGAAATGTTCATTTGCATCAGAATAGTCATGAATATTCAAAAGTCATCCCGGGTTTCAGGACCATTGTCTCTTCCATGCGCTTTCATCTTCCCCTTGAAAAGCAGATCATGGTTTTTCAAGAAAGGTGGGCTTGGCTGGTCTCTGCTTTGCCTGGCTTGGCAGGAGAGGGGTTGATTATTTTCTCCTTCTTGATATTTAAAAAGGAAAAAAAGCCTCAGCCGGTATTAAATCTTTGTTCTTTGTCCTGGTCAGGATAAAAATCTCAAGCCAAGGGCCTCCATTCTGGCCTGAGAGTGCCTTTTTTCAAACTGCTGGGCTGGGGTTTCTGTTTAGTATCCTGACATTCTTTCTTGTTTGCAGGTTTTTAGAAGAGAAATTCCCCTGCAGGGCACAAGGCAGACCTGGGGACTGTGCATACCTACAGACCTAATGTTTCAGAAACTGGTCCTTGTGTGCAGAAGCTCTGGGTAAACGAGCAAGCCACTTGCCTTTTGCACCTTACTATCACCTGGTCACATAGCATGGAGCCCTGGTGGCGCACTGGTTGCATGTTAGGCTGCGATCCCCAAGGTCTGAAGTTTGAAACCACCAGCCACTCTGTGGGAGAAAGATGGAGCTTTCTACTCCCATGAACAGTTAAGTCTTGGAAGCAAGCGCACAGGTCTTATAAGTTACTATAAGTTGGCATCGACTTGACAGCTGTGAGAGATTGTTATCGCGCTGGTGCAAGAAGCCCTTGTGGTTACTCTTTGGGATGCTAACTACAATACAAGGTCAGCAGCTCAAAACCACCAGCTGCTTTGCAGGAAAAAAGACAAGGCTTTCTATTCCCATAAAGACTTGTCTCAGAAACCCACAAGGGTAGTTCTATCCCATTGTATAAGGTCTGGGAAACCCACACGAGCAGTTCCATCCTGTAGGATGTCTATGAGTTGGAATTGATTCAATGGCAGTGAATTTTTGAACTTTTATCACCAATCGGTCAAACAAAGACTCGGGTGTTCACTCTCTTTCTTCTTTGGCTTGAGTTTTGTCAAGCTCATGATGATATTTTTCATCAAAAGTTCCCATTGCCAGAAATCAAAGCAATCTAATGTTGTAATTCACCAACGATTTTTTTAAACAACTTCCATGTTAAGAAGACAAACGTTATAAATAAAGTGGGGGGAGAGACTCACCAATGGGCCCTTTGTTGAGATGCCTGGCAGCTATTTCTATGTTCTTTGCAAACACCCGATTCTCCCAACACTTCCTCCTTATGCTCCAAACTGATAAAAGAGTTCAAGCGCAGGTGCACGGTGGGTTATGAGAGGAGACGCAGGAAGGTTGAATCGGCTCAGAGTTAATTTTCTGAGGATTCTTCCCTCTGCCCCCTCCGCGTCCCAGCTGAAGTTCATTCCACTGTCGCCTAAGCTCTGTCTAAATTGTTCAATTTATGTGACAAAGTCTTGATGTTATCTCTTTAAGGCTGTCAGAGGAGCCAATGCAATGTCAATTCAGAAGGGAAGGCATGGTTATAAAAGTGCCTTCCGTGAAAAAATGACAACGTGGGATGGCTTACCTGTTCTCTTGCAATTATTTCTGCACCCGATTTGCAAGATAAAGGAGGAGTGCTTCTCCACCCACCCATACCTCTAATTGGGCTGTGCGCCTTCTAGTTATTCATCAGCATCCTCAGGTTGGCCTCAAAGCACTATATAGAATCCTTGAATGTTGGTGCTGGGGAGCACCATCAGTGGAGATTTCAGAATCCAAAATATAGAACTGTCCCAAAAGAATCTTTAAAAACCAATAACAACTAGACATTAAAAACAAAGAACGTCATTCATTCCTATCACAATCCTAGGAAGGTTCTGAATGAAAGGAAAATGACCAGAGGTAGGCCCAACAAGATGGAAGGATGAATATTGAAAGAGCCATACCTTAGTTCTTCAGTGCCCCCTGGGGGAAAATTAGAAGCTAGTTGTGCAATGGGTGAAGCCTTGGGCTGCTAACTGAAAGGCCATTGATTTGAAGTTACCAGCTGCTCCACAGAAGAAAGGCGAGGCAGTCTGCTTCAGTAAAGATTTACAGCCTTGGGTGCTCGATGGGGCAGTTTTACTTCTGTCCTTTCGGGAGTAGGAATGGGCTTGCACCGAGTGGGTTTGGCAGTTGGGATTATGGTCTACATTACCGCAGTGTTTCCCAGCTAGATGAAACTCTTGCTGCCCACAGCAATAAGATGCCCGTTGGTACACTCATCCTTCTTCCCTTCCTTGTCTCACATCCCTCGTCCCTCACAATGCTTCCAAATTTTCCTCCCAAATAAGCTATTTACATCTCCTCGTCTTAAGAATGTTTTTGATTTTGAAGATATCAAAATGTCAGAAAAGCACATCCCTTAGAACAGTGGTTCAGACCTGGGGGTCAGAGGGTGATATTGCCCCTGAGGGCTTTTGGCAAAGTCTGTAAACATTTTTTGGTTGTTGCACCTGGGAGAAGGGCTGTTCCTAACATCAAATAAGCCGAGACCAAGGATATTGCTAAATACCCTTCAATGCACAGGACAACTCCTGCAACAAAGAATTATCCGGTCTAAAATTTCAGCAGTGGTGAGTGTGGCAACCCTGCATTAAAGTACTGTACCAGACGCCCCACGATCATCCTCTAATGTCTTTTTAATCAAGTTCTAACTACCATCAGGTCCACTCACTACCTTAAATATTGTATAGAGGTTCATCCTTAAAGAACAAGTTCATGTAGAGGAGCCATTGATGTCATCCTATCTCCTCTGAAGAGTGCTTTTCTGGGCTATAGAGAGGATGTGGCCCCCATGGCTGTCAGTGGGAAGGGTGTGACATCACTGGGGTCCAGGGTAGCATGCAGTCACCTTGGCTCACAGTATGATTAGCAATCTTAGGGAAATCATGGTAAGGCACAAGCTGTGATGTTTCATCGTCATTCTAGGGTTTGGCTGGTAATTTAAGCCTTAACCTGTGAAGTACAGTTGAGCATATATATGTTACATGCTAAAATCATTTTGAGGTTCATTGTGCTGTTTTGAACGAACTTCATCTAAACTCCAAGAAGACTGTTAAATGTGCCTAAATATTCTAGGTTAGCATGATCTTCTAATGTAGGCCATGTTATAGATGGAGAAACAGAGGCTCAGAGTAAGGAAGTGGTTCCGTATCACACAGCTAGTTCAGGAGTCAGATTAGGTCTGGAAACACAGATCTCTGATCCCCTGAACCATTCCTCATTGCCCAGGGGCTCAGATAAGCGCATATGAGAGAACCCAGTATTTTTCTGCTGAGTGGATTACATAAACCCAGCAGATGGCTAACAATAAGCCTGTAGTTTTTCAAATTTCAAAAATCCTAATAAGCATCACGCTTTCTGTGCTTAACTGTGTCCTTCCTCTCTTGTACCTTCAAAAACCCACTACAAAAACACAACACTGCCACCACCCACAAACACACACAACCTATAATTGTTATTTTGAAAAATAGAATAGGTAATTTGGTTTTATTTTATTTTATTTTTTTCAGATGAAAGTCTGAAAAAGCAGTGTGAAATCATGAGAATTACGTCTCTGATTTCTTAAAACAATGTCACCGACAGAGAAAAGATGCTGTCGGTTAACAAGAACTCTTCAAAGCATCTTTTAGAGAACCATGTCATTTCACACTTAAAGACCACTCCAGGGATCAACGGGTCCAACACGCTTTCTCTATGGACAAGGCAAAGGAGCACAGAGAGAGCAAGGAGCACGTGGGAGTGCGCTCAGCAGGGGCTAGGACATTTCATAGAGGATACTTTTCAAATAGGGTTCTCACTTAAAAATGATAGTCAACAAATATGAATATAGGTTTAAGCCAAGGCATGTGTGTTTCCAAAAGGTGTTATAAAAAAAAAGCTGTAGAAGGAAACATACAGCCTTATAGGAATTTCTGAACCTCCAATTTCAATTTTTTTTATGGTTCCATAAAAAAAAGTGCTGATGAGGCTATGGATTACAAATTTTGGAGAGCAGTTAGTATTTACTGGAAATGAATTAAGCACGAGGTAAGCAACCACATTGTCTTTGTCCTATAGCAAATTAGTGGAATTTTGTAGGTCTATCACTTTAATTAGAAAGTCAAAACAACTTTTAAAACATTTTTTTGGTCATTTTTCCCTCAGGTTTATGAAGAATGATTAAAAACTGTTGAGCTTTTGTTTGCATGTCTAGCCTACATCAATTACATAATACTGCAGCAATAGGATCAGGTCAGATTTGCCTCCTATCCCCAATGTGCAGCAGAATCCCTGGCACTCTGTAAATACTCAACATATGCATATGTCTGTCGAATGAATGCATGTCAATGATTGCTTTAGAACGCATTCAGTCTTGATAGACATGATTAGTAAATACAAGTTGTTTTATTTTTCACAAGTGTGTTTGAAATTTCCCAGTCAATCTCAGGAAATCCATTTTTAAAAATACATGTTCCATCTAGGAATTCTAGGAATTCAAAGATGGAATTATTAAAACAGAAAACTAAATATGAATGGAGGTCATCATTTCAAAACATATTCTTCCATCCTCATAGAAAGTCATCTTTAGCTATGCACTAAGAAAACAAGATTTGTAACGCTTTCTTTGGCTCTAGTTTGCCTCTATTTTTCAGTGGCTACTCCCTCAGAAGTGCACAGCCTATTGCTTCTTCCCAGTCTGTTCCTAGTCTGGAAGCACTGCTGAAATCTGTTCATACGGGCGGCCCTGATGATATTTGATACACCAGGAGCACAGTTTCCAACATCACAGCAACATGGAAGCCACCTCCAGTATGACAAATTGACAAACCCGTGGTTACTCAGTGAAACAGGGAAAGCTCCTCAATGAGATGCCTTGGCACAAGGTTGCACCAACGGGTATAAACATAGCAATCGTGAGGCTATTGCAGGAATGAGCAGTGTCTGTCTGCTGTTTCTCTCTGTAGTTGCAGGACTGCACCTAACAAAACATTTTTCCTCTATTATTCTTGGATTGACTAATTGTAAACAGCCAGGGGTAGCTTTTAGTGGTAGGGCTATGAGCTAGGGCTTTCGAATCAGGTAGAAACAAATTCAGGGCCCAAACCTACAATTTGCTTCATACTCCCTTCAGCAAGTAACTCAAAAGTTTGACTCAGTTTTCCTATCTTTATAACAGCACCTATCTAGCGAGACTGTTAGGAAGATTAAATGAGATACACATAAAAAGTGCCTGACAAATATAGGTTTCCACTAAATGTTTAAAAGATAAATTCTTTATTGACAACCCCACTCTTCTACCATCAGAGTACATTCAAGACCTTGAATATAGGTTTCAGTTATTTATTATTGGATGAAAAAGCATTCTAAAATGTAATGACTCAAAAACCTCCAAGCTCACTGCCACTGAGTGAATTCTGACTCATAGTGACCTGACAGGACAGGGCATGACTGCCCCTATGGAGTTTCTGAGACTGTAACTCCCTATAGGAGTAGAGAGCCTCTTCTTTCTCCCAAGGAGTGGTTGGTGGTTTTGAACTGTTGACCTTGAGGATGATAGCCCAATGTGTAACCACTACACCACCAGGGTTCCTTCAAAAACAACAAAAATGTATTATTTCTCATGATTCTGTGGGTTGACTGGCCCATTCTTCTCTTGGTCTCGCCTGTCATAGGGCTACATTTGACTGGAAGGTAAGGCTGGGACTAGGCCCTGTTGGGACCACTAGGCTGCTAGGCCTCCTTCTCCAGGTGATCTTCATCTGGACTTTTCCAAGTTACATTGACCACAGGGCAGTGATCCAAATAAGCAAAGGCAAAAGCTTCCAGGCCTCTTGAGTTCTGTGAAATTTGCAGAGTCATATTCCATTGTTTAAAGCAAGTCACAGGGCCTGCCCAGTTTTAAAGGGGGGTAGAAATAGCCTTTACCTCTGGATTCTACTTTTCCAGTCCTCTATGACTAACTCATAAATCTTCAAATCATTGACTGAAATTAAACAACAACGAAACAACATTGTCTTGTGACCAGTGTCCAATGGAGATCTTATAGTCAATCAGTAGACAAGGAAATTGTGCCTAAAGTAAAATACCAAACACACTGCCATTGAGTCGATTCTGACTCACTGTGACCTCATGTAGGGTTTCTGAATCTTTGTTAGTCTTTACAGCA
Source organism: Echinops telfairi (assembly GCF_000313985.2). Taxonomy (NCBI): domain Eukaryota; kingdom Metazoa; phylum Chordata; class Mammalia; order Afrosoricida; family Tenrecidae; genus Echinops; species Echinops telfairi. Next base: position 42,981,531 of record NW_022111320.1, read on the forward strand.
GGTGTTGGCTTGAACCATTTACCTTCCAGTTAGTAGTCCAGCACTTACCCAAAAGCACCATGAGGGCTCACCAAAGCCTCTGGGCAGATTAAGACTGACATTTTCTTTATTACTATTTTTAGTCATTTTACTGAGAGGCTTACAGCTCTTATCACAATCCATGCATACATCCATTCTGCCAAGCACATTTGTACAAATGTTGCCATCATCATTTTCAAAACACTTTCTAAGAGTGACATTTTCTAACATTGGAATTAGCAAGATCCAAGAGCCCTGATTGAGGCCATTTGTCCCTGAAACAAATGATTCAAACATGGGACATCAGAGTTGTTTTATTCAGAGGCATCATGCAATCCTGCTGGTATCGGAAGTAACCACCCTGAGATGTAATTATTGAAAAATAATTTAGACATGTGGAGATTTAATCTGCCACAAAAAAATTCTCACAACCTCACCAAGAAGCAGCATCATAATAAATGGGTCAAGGATTTCATTTTACTTTGATCCACAATCAGCATCTCTTGAGGCCAAAATAAATAAACAAAATCTTACTACCATCCAGTCAATTTTAACTTATAGCAACCCTGTAGGACAAGATAAAACTGCCTCTGTGGGCTACAGAGGCTGTAAATGTGTACTGGAGCAGGAAGCCCCATCTTTCTCCCGGAGCTGATGGTTTCGATATGCCAATCACAGTAATGGTAATGCACTGCCCACCGGGGCTGCTGCAAGGAAGCAGCCATCCAGAGATCAAGTGACCAATTGTCCTGGGAAGATCAGCTGCTATGGATCTTTTCAAAGTGTTAGAAAGTCAAGATGCAACCTGGAGAACTACAGTGCGCCTGACCCAAACGATCTTAATCTTGCTTGTCCTATATGCATCAAAAAGCGGGACAATGACTGAGGAAGGCTGAAGAATAATTGATGTTTTTGATTTATGGTACTGGTTAAGAATATTGAAAGTACTGTGGATGGCCAAAAGAACTAGCAACTAGGTTTTGAAAGCACAGTCAGAATGCTCCTTAGAAGCAAGGATGGTGAGAGATCTTCTCAAGTACTTTGGACCTGTTATCAGGAGGGATCAGTCCTTGGAAAAGAAGATCATCCATGGGGAGAGAGTCCATGAATAAGACCCTCAGTGAAGTGGATTGACAAAGTAGCTGCAACCCTGGGCTCAAACAGCAATGATTGTGAGGGCGGTGCAGGACTGACCAGAACAGGGGCACTATGAGTTGGAAGCAGCAAAAACCATCACTGACACCTTTGCATAATCTGGTAATTCTGACAGCAAAGTGATCTACTCAAGATAGTTTACTAGACTTTCTTGAAGTTCAGATGCAACCTGATTTTCTGAGTCTCAGCGTGTGAGACCCATAAGAATGAGGCACGCAGACCTTCCCTACGGGCAAGAGAGCAGAGAGCTGACAGCTTCTACCTGCCTCAGAGCTGGGACTCAGCACAGTGCTCACTCTCAGGCCACACCCCCCTGTACAACAGCTGAGCAGAATGGGAGTGCCCTTCTGCCTGGGGTTCTCAATAGCTTAGCTGAGATTTTCTCAGAGCTGCACTTTTCAGGTCTTTCAGAAACCTGCAATGGCCTGCACAAGTCTAGTGTCCTAAAGGTTAGTGGTTTGAACCCACCAGCAGTTCTGTGGAAGAAAGGCCTGGCCATCTGCTTCCGTTTAGATGACAGGAAACACACACACACACACACACACACACACACACACACGTGCACGTGTGCAGTAGAGCAGTTTACTCTGGAACATAAGGCCTCACCTTGAGATGGTTTAATGACAGATGGCAATGTTGTTCTTGTTTTCTCCCTTTCCCCAGGTCAGAAAAGTATCTATCTATATTTGCTACAACTGTATCTTTCCTCAAATAAGAAGGGCCTTCCCTGACCTTTTGCCACTGTTCCCTAGGTATTTTTATTAACACTTGGTTTCTTTACTTTTTAAACAGCAACATGTTAACAAATTAGTATAGTGCCTATGAGAATACCTCATGTGGATGAGTGGTTGTGTTTAAGTTCCACTTATTGTACCAACCAAGGAGACCCCGGCATGTAGTGGCTATATGTTGGGCTGTTAACCGCAAGGTCCACAGTAGGGAGCCACCAGCTGCTCCTTGGAAGAAAGATGAAGCTTCCGGTCAGGGGCACTTTTACTCTGTCCTATAGGGTCGCTATGAGTTGGAATCAACTCCATGGCAGTGAGGTTGGGTTGGTATTGTGCCAACTAGTGGCTGTTGAGTCAATTCTGACTCAGGGCAACTCGTGTGATAGTAACACTATGCTCAAGAGGAAGGAGCCCTGGTGGTGCAGTGGGTCACTGTCCACAGGTCGAGTATAAGCCAAGTTTTTCAGCACATTAAAAATTAAAAGTGCAGTTCTTGTGGTAAAATTTGGTGCGTTGGCTAATATTCAGGTCGGCTTATACTCGAGTATATATGGTAAGTATTGGGTGGTAGACTCGGGCTCCCCAGGGGAAATCCAAAAGTGGGCTAGGTAGAAGAGAGAAGTGTACCATTCTAGGTCAGATTTATAATGGGAGAAAATTAACATACATGGTGAGGTTCAGGACTGCAGCAGGGCAGCAGATCTCCACAATACTCCCCGAGCTCCAGATTACATTGAGATAGAGCCCCTACCCTCTATCCCAATGCCCAGATGTTTTCCTTGAGGATTCTAGAGTCCTGAAGGATGTTAAATTTCCGGCATCAAGGATGTTATGTTCCTTGGCTCCTAATCATTAATGGGGATGTTATTAGGACTGTAGTCAGCTTTGTACCTGGAGATAGCTAGCAGGCCTTGGGTCAGGCAAGTCCCCTTGTGTCCGCCCAACAGTAAGTCTTTCTTTCTTCTGAAGTGCCATGGCTAGCCTTGGCTTAGCTGCTTACTTAGTCTTTCAGACGCACTCGGAATCACCCTGCTACTTCTATAAAAAAAACTGCATTGAAGTTTGATTGCAATTGAAATTGTATTGCATCAACAGATCACCTTGGGAAGATTTGACTTCTCTCTGCTTTGGTCCTGGCATTGAATGACTGGCTGCTGTCATTCTGTGTGCAGGTGTGGGAAATCCATGATTCCTCACACAGATTCTCAACTGCTTTCATTTCAGTCTCCTTTCTCACTCCCAAGGTCTCTAATTCTGAGTTTGGAGAATGAGATTTCATTTTAGAGATCAGTTATCTTCTTTTAAACTACTATAGAGGTCGGGTTTTTTTTTCATTTATGTAGTTAATTTCTCCCCTATAATGTGCATACATCATTATTGTCATAAAACAAACAAAATGGCCATCTCATCCCCTTGGTGCCACTTCCAAGTCTAACAGTCAAGTTCCCCAATTACTTCACAGCTACGATCTCCATTCCTGGTATAGATGAATGAATGCTTCCAAGTGCTTCATTGGTTTGTTGAAACATTTCTATTGGTATTCCATCACTTCCTGGAGCCTTGTTTTGGACTACGTATTTCAACGCAGCCTGAACTTCTTCCCTCAGTACCATTAGTTTATGCTCATATGGTACTTCCTAAAATGGTAGAATGTCAACTTTTGGTAAAGCAACTGTGTTTTATTTCCATCTTTTTGATGCTTTCTGCATCATTCAATATTCTTCCCAAAAGAATCTTTCAATCTTGTAACTCAAGGCTTGAGAGTTTTTTCCTCCTTGAATTCTTTCAGTTTGGAACATGCTGAGCAAGTTCTTCTCTTTGGTTTCCTAATTCTAGGTCTTTGCACAATTCATTATAATATTTGACTTTGTCTTCTTGAACTGCCCTTTGAAATTCTCTATTCACCCTTTTGACTCCATCCTTTCTTCCATATGTTTTAGCTACTCTATGATTAAGATCAAGGTTCAGAGTCTCTTCTGAGGTCCATTTTGATCTTTCCTTTCTTTCCTGTCTTTTTACTAGCCTTTTGCTTTCTTCATGGATGATGTTCTTGATGTCATACCACAGCCTCCAGTATGGATTACAACTCATTGTGAAGACAAAAATCTTCACACTGGACCAATAGGTAGCATCATGATAAAAGGAGCAAAGGTTGAAGTTGTCAAGGATTTGTCTTGCTTGGATCCACACACAATGCTTATAGAAGCAGCACTCAAGAGATCAAAGATGTCTTGTACTAGGTAAATCTCTGCACAAAACCTCTTTGCTTTTGTTCGATGCCATGGAGTCAGCTCTCACCCAGAATTACCCTAAGCACAAAAGAGTGATACACTGCATGGTCCTGTGCCATCTTCACAATTGTTCCTGTGCCTGAACCCATTGATAGAGTCACAGTGTCAATCCATCACTTTGATGGCCCTTTTTCATCACCCTTTCACTCTACCAAACACAATGTCTTTCTCCAGGGACTGGCCTCTCCTGGCAATACATCTAAAGTTTATAAGGCGGAGTCTAGCCATTCTTGCCTCTAAGGAGCACTCTGGCCTTACTTCTTCCAATAGAGTTCAGCTTGTGCTTTTAGCAGTCTATGGTACTTTCAATATTCTTCTTCAGCACCACTTCTGCAGTCTTCTTTATCCAATGTCCAACTTTCACATCCATATAATGCAATGGAGAATACTATGGCTTGGGTCAGGCACACGTTGAGGTCAGGACTACCTTAAAGTAACATCCTTGCTCTTTGATACTCTGAAGAGGTCTTATGCAACAGATTTACCTAATGCAATATGTCTTTTGATTTGTTGACCACTGCTTCCATGAGCACTGATTGTGGATTCAAGTAAGGCAAAGTCCTTGACAACTTCAATTTTTTCTCCATTTATCATGATGTTACCTATCGGTCCAGTTGTAAGGATTTTGGTCTTTACAATGTGATGTAATCCATACTGAAGGCTGTATATAATTCTTGTTCTTCAGCAAGTGCTTCAATTCCTCCTCACTTTCAGGAAGCAAGGTTGTGTCAGCTGCATATTGCAGGTTGTTAATAATCCTTCCTGCAATCCTGATGCCACACTCTTCTTCATATAATCTAGCTTCTCTGATAATTTGCTCAGCATATAGACTGAACAAGTGAGAGGTGAGAAGATACACAACCCTGACACACACCCCTCCAGATTTTAAACCATGCAGTATTCTATTTTCTGTTCACACAGCTGCCTCTTGATCTTTGTACAAGTTTTGAATGAGCACAATGAAGTGTTCTGGAATATCCATTGTTCTCAAGGTTATCCACAGTTTATTATGGTCCACACAATCGATTGCCTTTGCACAATCAATAAAACACAAGTAAACATCTTTCTGGTATTCTCTGCTTTCAGCCAAGATCCATCTGACATCAGCAATGATATCCCTTGTTCCATGTCCTCTTCTGAATCCAGCCTGAATCTCCGGCAGTTCCCTGAATATGAACTGCTACAACAGTTGTTGGATGATCTTAAGCAACATTTTATTTGTGTGTGATATCAATGATATCATTTTATAATCTGAGGATTCTGTTGGATCACCTTTCTTTGGAATGGGCACAAATATAGATCTTTTCCAGTCAGTTGTTATGGTAGCTGTCTTCCAAATTTCCTGGCGAAGGTAAGTGAGTGCTCCCATTGCTTTCTGAGCTTTCTGAAACATTTCACTGGGTGTTCCATCAATTCCTGGAGCCTTGGTTTTGGTAAATGCATTCAGTGCAGCTTGAACTTCTTCCGTCAGCACCACTGGTTCTTGCGCATATGCTACCTCCTGAAATGGTGGAATGTTAATGAGTTCTTTTTGGTAAAATGACTCTGTGTATTCTTTCCATCTTCTCTTGATGCTTCCTGCCTTGTTCAATATGATGCCTACAGAATCTTCCACAATCTTTCAAAGGCCTTGCTAGGTATTGAAAGACAAGGATATCACTTTCAAGACTAAGGTGTGCCTGACCCAAACCATGGGATTTTTAATTGCCTCACATGTCTGTAACAGTTGGACATTGAATACTGAAAAATCGTTGCATGCAAATTGTGGTGCTGGAGAAGAAAATTGAAAGTGCCATGGATTGCTAAAAGGACAAGCCTATCTGTCTTGGAAGAAGTACGGCCAGTGTTCCTTATAGGCAAGGATGGCGTGACTTTGTCTTAAGTACTTTGACCACGTTGTCAGGAGTGACCACCATTCCCTGGAGAACGACATCACGTTTGGGAAAGTAGAGCAGCAGTGGAAAAAGAAAGGCCCTTAAGGAGATTTATTGATACAGTGACTTCAACAATGGGCTCAAGCATGGAAACACTTGTGAGGATGGCGCAGGACCGGGCAGTGTTTCATTCTGTTGTTCCCAGGGTCTCTATGGGTCAGAACTGACTCGATGGTGCCTAACAACTACATGATCATCATGTACATCATCACATACGTTTTCCAGATGCACCTAATCCTTCTTAACAATGCCCTTTAGGTGGCCACCACTAATTTATCAAAGTTGTGAGATGGAGAATAACTGATGCTTCCAGTAAGATGCACTGGAATCATAGATGCTGTGGGAGGAGGTGGGCAGGACAGCAATTGTTTGGCACTGTATATGACTGATCAATAATGTCTACCATTGACTTGGTATAGCATGTTGACCAGTCCTTGTTCTGCCTTTAGCTATGACTCCATCTGGTGTCCTGAGACAAGTCTGGCACCTCCAAGGGCCTACGCCTTCAATCATGACCAGAATGCTCTGGGATTCTGACTTACTGATTTCAGATCTTGGGCTGATGTTAATCTAGCATGGATTGACTGAACTATAGAAAGGCTGAGATTCATCATGATTATGTAGCTGATACTTCTTCAAAAAAATCAATTTTTAAATATCAATAAATAAAAAACACAAACCCAGGACAAGGCTGGTAGCAAAAGGCTAAAGCATAATCCTAAAAAAGGAAACTAGATGAGTAAAATAAAGGGCAGTTCAGTCATCTCAGGTGAAAATGTTAATTATAATGCAGCTACTTGGAGGAAGGGAATCATACAAACTACAATGTGTCCAGGGCTAAGTTTGCAACCATTATGATAATTTTTCAAGAACTACCACATTCCTTTATAGAGCTGAGATTTTTCTTTCCATCTATATCATGGTTTTTCAAATTTAGTCACCTCTCATGAAATCAATCTCACTCTTCAGTGGTAGTGGCGTTATGGCATACCCTGTGTGCCAGGATATTCTTGGTTGTGTTTGTTTGTTGGATCAGCTGTAATAATTCTTGCTGTCTTCTTTGTGGAATTTAGTAAGTGGAAAAGATCCCTGGTACAACTTGAAAACAAAACAAAGAAAGCATCCACACATCCTTCCTTCCCTGAAGTTCTCTGCGACTCCCTGCTTGCCATCAAGCTTAGCCTGCGATGTTAATTTTCCCATCTGCTTTGGCTGCAGGTAATTTGGAGACTCCGACGTCATCACACCATCTGTTCGGTAAAACCACAGCAATTCTTTCCTTCTGAGTTGTTTACGGAGTGACAGCTCCTTTGGGCTATTTGGAATACATGTATAGGACAGACAGGTTATGTTCCAAAGAGTCCCCTGGCATC
>NW_022111320.1:42993023-42995074 GCF_000313985.2 Echinops telfairi
TACTCATCTTTTTCCCCTAGAACAGCTGGTGGTTTCAAACTGCTGACCCTGCAGTTGCAATTTAATGCAGAATCAACTCGATGGCTGTGAACTTGGTTTTGGTTTTCAGTGCCATTTTTACCACTCTCCTGTGCACAGCTGTTGTTAGATGCCATCAATCAGTTCCAACCCATAGCAACCCTAAGCACAACTGAAGGAAACACTGAAGAGTTCTGTGCCATCCTCACAATTGTTCCTAGGCCTAGGCCCACTGATGCAGCCACTGGGTCAATCCATCTTGTTGAAGGGCCCTCTCTTTTTGTTGCCGCTCCACTTTATCAAACATGATATATTTCTTAAGGAACTGGTCTCTCCTGACAATACGTCTAAAGTTTGTAAGATGAAATCTTTGCCATCCCTGCCTCTAAGGAGCACTCTGGCCTTACTTCTTCCAATAGAATTCAGCTTGTGCTTTTAAATCTACAGTACTTTCAATATTCTTCTTCAGCACCAAAATTTGAATACATCTATTCTTTTTCTGTCTTCTTTATTCAATGTCCAACTTTCACATCCATACGATGCAATGGAGAATACCATGGCTTGGGTCAGGCACACTTTAGTCCTCAAAGTAACATCCTTGCTCTTTGATACTCTAAAGAGGTCTTGTGCAACAGATTTACCTAATGCAGTATGTCTTTTGATTTCTTGATTATTGTTTCCATGACCACCAATTGTGGATCCAAGTAAGGCAAAATCCTTGACAACTTCAACCTTTTCTCCATTTATCATGATGTTACCTATCAGTCCAGTTGTAAGGATTCTGGTCTTCTTTACAATGTGTTGTAATCCATACTGAAGGCAACATATAATCCTTGTTCTTCATCAGCAAGTGCTTCAATTCTTCCCCACTTTCACGAAGCAAGGTTGTGTCAGCTGCATATTGCAGGCTGTTAATAAACTGCCTCTTGATCCATGTACAATTTTCTTATGAGTACAATGACGTGTTCTGGAATACTCATTCTTCTGAAGGTTATCCACAGTTTATTATGGTTCACACAGTGGAATGCCTTTGCACAATTAATGAAACAGAAGTAAACATCTTTCTGATAATCTCTGCTTTGAGCCAAGATCCATCTTATATCAGTAATGATATCCCATATTATACTTTCTCTTCTGAATCTGGCCCGAATCTCTGGAAGTTCCCTGTCTATGAACTGCTGCAACTATTGTTGGATGATCTTAAGCAACATTTTACTTGTGTGTGATATCAATGATATCGTTCTATAGTTTGAGGATTCTGTTGAGTCACCTTTCTTTGGAATGGACAAAAATATGGATCTCTTCCAGTTAGTTGGCATGGCAGCTGTGTTCCAAATTTCCTGGCATAGATGAGAGAGCACTTCCAGTGCTTCTTCGGTTTTGTGAAACAATTCATTGGGTATTCCATCAATTCCCAGAGTCTTGTTTTTGGTAAATGCATTCAGTGCAGCTTGAACTTCTTCCTTCAGCACCACTGGTTCTTGCGCATATGATACCTCCTGAAATGGTGGAATGTTGACTAGTTTTTTGGGTACCATAACTGTGTATTCTTCCACAAGTGATTCATGCCAAAGTCCTGTTGAGTTTATCTCCTAAGCACAGCTCTCAAATCTCCTCATTTTCATTGCCCTCCTGGCATCACTGTAGACAAAGTTGGTGTCATCCCTCATTTGGAAGCTACTGGTTTTTCACGGGAGCCGTACTGGCCAGTCGTTATGTGTTGAGCTAACTGCAAGGTCAGCAGTTTGGAGCCACCAGTCATTCCAAGGAAGACAGACTGCATTTTCTACTCTTGTAAAGAGTTACAATCTTGTAAGAACAATTAGTTCTTACATCATGGCCCTGCTTGATTTTCGCCCTCAGGAAGGGAACACAGAAGATATGGGTGCTAAAGCAAAGTGTGGTGAAAAAATTAGATGATGCCTGTGCTAGCCCAGGTAGACCAGAGAAACAAATCCAGGAGACTCATGTGTGTGTAAGAAAGAGCTTTATATAAAGAGTAATTGTATATTAAGAAAACATCCCAGCCCAGT
>NW_022111320.1:42995400-43003600 GCF_000313985.2 Echinops telfairi
TGAGTGAGTGTGTGTCCTGCCTCCAGTGAGCTAATTATCTCCTTAGCACCTACAAATGAGGTCATCAAGCTGCGACATGATAGACAGGCTAAACTCTACCCCATTCACTCTTAATAATCTCAAGCTGACAACAGTTTCTGTAATTACCAAGTGCCTGACATCAGATAAAATACATCTGGGCTCTTAAAGGCTTATTTCCAAACAAGCAGGCATCAAAGTGAGATGTCAACTAAGTCCACATAGAAGAACACCAACATCACTGACTGAAGGATTGTAAATCATAGAATCTGAAGCCTAAGGAGGGAATAGTATCAGAGCCTAGTCTGTGAGATTCTGGTTTGTCGAAGGCTATAGATGACAGTGGAAGCCCAAGTTACGTTTGTGAGATCTACATAGGAAGAAACTGGTTACCAAACAGAGTGCACTGGAGGGATGACTATAGTAGATCAGCATGATCAACCTGACTTGAACAATTAAAACCTTGTCAGTTGATCCCTATTCTGTTGCATAGGGGTGGGATATAGACTATCAATCAGGTGATAGCCAATGATGCCTCTGTATGGGCATGGCCTTCTCCTGAGGATTCTGGGAACTCCCGTCTTCCTCTGTGGAGGCAGGATACACACTCTCTCTGCTTCACGTGGAGACACACTGATGGCAGCCAGAGCCCTGAAGCTGGAGGAGTCACATGGAAACCCATGCCAGCACTGAGATGCTTCCAATGCTACTGGATCCACAAGACTTTCCATCCACTGGCCTGTGATCTTCCTACATTTTGCATCATTGCATGTGCTATGTGAGTCTAAAGAGGAATTTATGCACTGTTATCGGACATATGAACTAATATTGGACTTGTGGACTTGATCTGGACAGGGTTGGGATGTTTACTTAATATACAATTGCTTATATATAAAGCTCTTTCTTATACATACATGAGTGTCCCTGCATTTGTTTTTCTAGTCAACCTGGACTAACACAGTAGCAATTGTACAATATTGCTTGATGTGATTGAATTATAGAGTGATATGATATCTGTATTAGCATCCAATGAAATAGTTTGAAAACAGACAAACAAAATAGAATCTTGAAAACCCACAGGGGCAGTTCTGCCCTGTCCTATAAGGTCACTAAGAATCAGAATCGCCTCAATGACAGTGAATTTGGTTTGGTTTTTGAACCCACGAGCTCCGAGGGAGAAAGATGAATCTGTCTCTTCCTGTAAAGATGTAAAGTCTTGGGAGCTCAGAAGGGGAGCTAATCCTATGAGTTGGAATCAACTCCATGGCGGTGAGTTTGATTTTGAGAGTTTGGGGTCTTTGTACATCCATCCTTGGCCTCCTCTAATCTGGTCTTCACAACATTATAATGCACAGGACTTCAATAACACCCTACTGCTTCTTGGGTAAATAGGGCCAAAATGACATTCCTTAATGAATCCTCCAAGTCTTTGCCAGGTTGCCCTCTATTCAATTAGGTCACAACTTTCTTCACAAACCGCCCCTATCCGTCTTTTCTCTGTGCTTCAGATGCCATGGTCTTGTTTTAGTTCCGCCCCCCCCCCCCTGTGTAATTAGGAGGAGTGCATCAGTAGACCTGGGGCTCGGGGTTGGACTAGAGGCACAGTTGGTGGCTCTAGGGCTTGGGCAACCAATGAGGTCAGGGGGTCGAGTTACAGGGAGGACCCCACAGTGACATGCTGCTGGCTTGAACGGTATGACTGAGGTCAGAGGAGGAGCTCGGCAGCCTGGGTTGCAGAGGAGAGGCTGGCAGGCTTCTGCTGTACCCTCGGTTTCCTAGTTACTTCCAGTACCTTTCTGGATGCAGGGCTTGGTCCCTCCAGGGAGCGTGAGTAGAAGATACAGAGAGCCAACTGTAGTCACTAAGTAGGAGTATGTGTGCGTATCTATAAGCGGAGATATGTCTACATAAGGTTTATGAAGGTATGTCAGGAATAATTGCTACAAAATCATAGAAACCATTGTTAAATAAAAATATCAAAATCTGAAGCTATTGTTTCTTAACCCACTCCCCATCCAGATCTACATTCATTTAAAAGTGGTGTTTCTGTGTTTCTAACCCTTCCCTGAAGAACTCTTCGCTCTTCAATTTACACCACGTTGAAATGGCAGTTTGGGTATCCTCAAAGAACTCAAGTCATGTGCCTTTAAAATGCTCCTTGCATTTTGGGAGCCAAAAGAAGTCTGAAGGGGTAAGATCAGGGCTATAGGGTAGATGGGGTAAGGTTTCCTAGTGAAATTCTCTCAGTGCATCCCTTGCTACTCTAGAAGAATGAGCAGGTGCTTTGTTGTGATGGGAAAACAATCCCTTAGCACAACTTTCCAATGCACTTTCCAATTTTATTAAAACCGTTTCACAGTAAACCCCTGTGATTATCATATATCCTTTAAGAAGATCTATCCGAGAGACCCCTTGGGAGTCCCCCTAATCACTACCATAACCTTCTGAGCTGACCACTCTGCCTTAACTGAACTGACCCAACAGATCCCCGCAAAAGCCACTGTGTATTGAGTAGGCCTATGTCCCTAGAACTAATTGTCCTCAGATTGGGCCTAGAATTAAGTGCAAGCACCAAATCCATCTATATACCTATGGTTTTATATATGGCTCTGGTTCACTTTAGAGACAGCATTACAAATCATCCCCCCGGGCATAAAGTTATTCAATTAATGGTGTCATTAATTAAGCCAATGGTATAGCATTTAAAATACTGTTGAGAAAATGAAATTATACAAATATAGCTTGGCTTCAGCTTGAAACACATGAATTGTTGCCTTGTACAGATTAAACACAGGCAAGAGAACCCCAAACAGACATGTAGTCAGTGAAAAGTCCATTTTTGTTCTTTGAAATCACTGAAATTTGGGAGTTGTTTGTTCCCACAGCATATCCTGGCCTATCCTCATCAATGCATCAATCAATTTTGCAATACTTTGAGCATTGGCCACAAGAGAAATCCAGGTGAGATAGGCTAAAATGTCGTGATATCAATAAAACTTCTTAAGATAAACTAACTTTAAAATACTCCCCTCCCCCATTTTATTTAATTTTTTAAATAAACAGTCTAAAATCAGTCCATTTTCCAGACAAAACTTTGATGTCAGTTTCTAGAAATGTTAGCGGAACCCTTGAATACTGTCAACTTTGCTGAAAAGCGGTTGTAGAAATTTGCATTAAAAAATTGGCATTGTTTAGCGCCATGCGGGTCTTGCCATACTGATGCTGAGTCTCCTGCATCGGAAGATTCGTGGCATTTATCAAGTACCCATTACATGACAGTGTGCTGAGTGTGAGCGCTTCAACAGCAATGCTGTAACAGCTGTACCTTTGAAGTGTTAAGAGAAGGTAGGGTCATAAACAAAAAATTAGTTACTCTCTGTGAATCACTTTTCCACTTTATGAAGTGGAGTTAATTCTAACACTTGCATTAGAGTGATTGTGAGGGTTAGAAACATGTTAGCTGGCATCAAGCTGTTTCTGACCCATGGGGACTTTGTGCACAACAAAACAAAAATGTGTCCGGTCCTCTGTCATCCTCACAATTGTCAGCGTGTTTCACTCCCTCCTGCTACTAAGCTTATGTATCTCAGCAATGGCCTCCCACACCCTCATTGATTACCTACACTTCATCATACGCCCCCTGTAACAATGAACCCCTCTTTATGATGCGTGCAGAGTAAGCTAGTTGGATAATGTTCTATTGTGATCTGTAAGGTTTTCATTGACTAATTTTGTGAGATCGATCACCAGGCTTTTCTTTCTAGGCTGTGGTAGTCAGGAAGCTCCACTGAAACCTATCCACCAGGAGTCACCAGCTGGTCTTTAGAATACCAGCTACATAGCTTCCAGCATCATAGCAACACATGACAGGTAAGTGGTGGAAAACAGAAGCACCAGTGTGGATCTCACTCAGCTGGTACAAAGGGCAACCTGGAACTGCCAGGGGTTTATCACCCTCGAGGCAGCACTCAACAAGTGAAGGGCAGAGTCAGTAGGCAACATCTAACTTCCCTAGACATTCTACCCAAGGTCACCATTCCAAGACACATCTATGTGGTCCCTCACAGGATTCCCAGAAATACCGAGCCATGGTTCCCTGCAGCAATAACCTACTGACGGACGCACTCTTCGTTGGGCTATTTGCTCTCCTTATTTTGTTTGTTTGTTTTCCCCCACAAGGTACACTCTGAAAGAAAAGATCTTTGCCCAGGTCCTCGTCACAAGTTCTACTTTTGAGGACACTCAAACTTTAAGACATTGGGGATGGGAATGGGGATGGGGACGGGGAAGGACACATGGGAGGAGGAGGCTATAGAGAAGAAGTGATCGTTGAGAGAAACCTTAAAAGACTATTGGGAGTTCACTAGGTTGGCGGATCAAAAAAGGCTTACCAATGAACACCGTGAGGCAAGGGACTGGAGGCCTGAGTCACACATGGAGTCGGGAATATGCTGGAGTCACCATGGTACGAACTTCACCAAGGCTTGAGGCCACGGACAGATGTGGAGAGGTCAGCCAGGGTAGTTCATGTAGAGCCCTGCATATAGATGGGTTAAACGATGGAAATTCCATGGTCCTTGTTGCCCAATAAAATCTATCCAGGACCATAAAACTCCTTATCAAAACCGGCTCCTTTGAATTTTGCTTATCAGGCTTGGAATCATTCAATGGAACATGTACTGGGCCAAGCAGGTTTAGTCATACCTAATGCCAGGGTCCAGAGGGAACTTGCTCCCCCCACCCCCAAGTAGTGGCACAAAGGTCTGGTCTTTTGTTTGCTTTAGTCTTTTTTGACAGCAACATTGTCTTCAGTAGCAGCACCAGAGGACAGGTGTAGTCTGAGTCCTGGTGCAGCATGAATGCGAGTGTTCTTGACCTTGGCTGGACTTGAAGTTCTCCTTCAATTTCATGAGTGGACCTATGTGCCAGATGGCTCCCCAAGGAAGGACTACTGCCCTCGCTGTGAGAAATTTTGGACCACAGCCTTCTCAGTGGTGGGGTTTGCTGAAAGTCTGAGGATCCCAATGTGACAATTAATGATCAATGATTCTGTATCTGGATTACTCAAATTATACTACTTCGTACTTCTCTTAGTAGCTGTCTGTGTTAATTCACTCTAGGTTCTACTGAGCAATAGGATTTGAAAATGATAAGACAGTAAACCCATAGCAGCTGTTGTCAATTACCTGACTATATACTCTTGGCTTTACCATTGTAGTGCATAACCGCCTCACATGAGCTTCTTGAGGGCCAAATCCTAGGAATCTACAAACCAAAAAATCCACTAACTCAAATAGAGCCTATATAGTATGCTATGGAGTGACTGATGGATTTGAACCCCCAACCTTGCAGTAGCAGTTCAATGCTTACTTGAGAGCTCTACCAGGAGTCCATAGTGCCAGAAAATTAAATATCTGACCCTCTGCAGCAATCCTCAGCTAACAAAAAAATGAAAACTGCAAGAAAAACACCCTAAATTCCTGTTCCTCTAGGTGGACAACTCTGAGGGGCATATTCTACATGGACCCCTATTTAGTTCGTCTGGGAAGATTAAGTTCTGTTGACCACATATATGGCTTGATATTTGTGTTAGTCTGGGTAGACTAGAGAAACAAATCCATAGACACTCATATGTGCATAAGAAAGAGCTTTATATACAAGAGTAGTTGAATATTGAGAAAACATCCCAGCCCAGTCCAGACCAAGTCCATAAGTCTGATATTAGCCCATATGTCCAATACCAATCTATAAAGTCCTCTTCAGACTCATGAAACATATGCAGTAACACTGAATGCAGAATGATCACAGGCCAGTGAGTGGGAAGTCTTGTGGATCCAGTGGCATTGTGTGGTGGTCTGCATACTTTAGAGAAACAAATACACAGAAACTCATGTATAAGAGAGAGTTTTATATAAAGGTTAAGTGCGCATCAGGAAAACATCCCAACCCAGTGCTATCCAAGCCAACAAGTCCAACATTAAGCCATATGTCCAACACCAATCCACAAAGTCCTCCTCCATCTCACAAAACACACACACAATGACGCTGACTGCAGGAAGAAAGCCAAATCAGTGAATGTGTAAGCATCTCAGCACTGGCAGGGGTCTCCACGTGGCTTCTCCTGCTCCAGAGGTCTGGCTCCATCAGCCTCTCTCCATGTGTCTTCTCCACAGGGATTTCTCACAGAGAGTGAGCAGAGAGAGAGAGTGCCTCTGGCCTCCAAGTAGGAATACAGGAATTCCCAGAATCCTGAGGGGAAGGCCATGCCCATACAGAGGCCTCATTGTCTATATCCTGATTGACAGGCTAGACTTCACCCCTGTGCTCTTAATCCTCAAATTGACACCAGATTATGTAACTACCACAATATTGTACTTTAATTCTTTTCTGACCAACTCCTCCATTGCCCTCCCAGTGTCTCCTGGGATCATGTTTCAAATAAACTCCTTGCACTTGGGTCTCCAGGAGACCCAAAAGTTAGGCAGCATTTAGCAGTCAGTGTTTCTATTTTAGTGGTAGCTCTGGCAATGCTGGTTTATGAGGCAGAAAATTAGATTTTTCATCATTTTGCTGTCTTATTGAGTTACCTTTGAGTTCTCCTATTCCCCACCCCGCCCCCGCCCCATCAATTTCTCAGGGGAGTTAATTTTGTACTATGATTGTGCAGTATAGGTGAACTGAGAGGAAAAACATGGAATTATTGTAGGACATATCTTCATATCCAAGAGGAATTAGAAATTGCCAACTGACTGGGTAATATTTTCAAATACACCAAACACACACACACACAAAACAACTCGTTGCCATCGAGGCTATGCTGACTCACAGCGACTTGTATAGGGCAGGGTACAACTGCCCTGGTGAGTTTCTGAGATGGTAACTGTTCATGGGAGTAAAAAGTCTCTTCTTTCTCCCACATAGCGGCTGGTGGTTTTGAACTGCTGATCTTGAGGATTGCAGCTGAATGTGTACCCATTATGCTATCAGGGCTCTTTGTGTGGTAAAATTAGAAGAAGAAAAAGAAAGATTCAGGCTAAGATAAGTAGACAGATTTGCTATGAGAAAAGAAGCCTACTTTTCCCTTTTCTAGAAGTATGGGATAAATGTCAGTTCCTTTCCAACATCCCTTTCTTTTTCCTTTCTTTCTTTGGAGTGGTAATGTGCTCAGTCAAAGGTGGCGAACTATTACATGAATCAAGTGTGCTAACCCTGTTCTGATTACTAGTCATCCCTTTCAGTGAAGAGTTACCACGGGACGAGTTCTAGTCTGTGTAAGCTACAATTTACTAGAGGATTCTGATTAGGCTTTTGCTTTCCTGGTAAAACAATGAAGATCAGACTGTCCCTGCTCCTGCTTACTGAATTACATGCTGATAGGATGCCTGGAGCGTCAGCATACATCTTGCGACCATGAGGCAGCAAATCGACATATTAAAGACAACTGAGTGGAAATATGGAGTTTATTTGCATCATGCAGTAGCTCGGCCCGCTGACATATGAATTATTTGTTCCAGGTATTACTCAAAGTCTAAGTTGTTGCCATCTGCAGTCCAGTCCATTCAGAATGACCTCATAGGACAGAGTAGAACTGCCCTACAGGGTTTCCTAACATCTCATTTTATAGGCGCTGTTCATTCGATCTTTTCTCCTGCAGAGAAAGAAGCTGGTGGGTTCAAACCACTGACTTTTAGCAGCCAAGTACTTAGTCATTGCACTACCAGGTGTACTCAGTCAAAGCCTGCCCAACTCCAACTGCTGTATCACTGATCTGCTTCGCCTATTCCAGAATGAATCGTATGGTATGTAACCTTTTAAGTTTGGTTTCTTTCATGTAACCTGTTTTACCAGATGCTCTGCAGGAGAAAGACGTGACAATCGGCTTCCTTAAGGATCCGCAGCCTTGGTGACCCAATGGGGCATTTCAACTCTGTCCTATAGGGCTACCATGAGTTGGAATTAACTTGATTATAGTAGGCTTAGTTTTTGGCTTGCCCTTACTTTTACTGTACAGAAACAAGTGCAGAAGAAATAAAAGGACAATTAGTAACTTGCTGCTCTGCCCCTCAAGGGCAGGGTCCTCCTTGTTTACCAATATTTCTTTTTTTTTAAATCATTTTATTAGGGGCTCACACAACTCTTATCACAATCCATACACACATCAATTGTGTAAAGCGCATTTGTA
>NW_022111320.1:43005056-43011707 GCF_000313985.2 Echinops telfairi
ACTTTGTTCCCCCGTCTCTGTTTCACCCCTCTTTTGTCCTCATGTCTGGGATACAGGTGTGTGTGTGTGTGTGTGTGTGTGTGTGTGTGTGTGTGTGTCTCTAGCCACCATCTTGAACCATAACAAGGGCCATGTTGGAGGGTATGATGTGGGAGAATCCCCAGTCCCTGAGGACTTCATGAAGCAGAGCTACCATGCTAGGCTGACTATCTACCTCCTAAGTTTTGTGTAAGAAATTAATATTTCATTATTAAATAGAATCACTAAATCCAAAGTTTTAAGTGTTAATATTGTCAAACTTTTCCCCTAAAAGTTTGCCCCATCAGGATGCCATCTCCTACATATCTTAAGTTGTTTTTAAATTGCATTACGGGTAGCTAAAACGATATCTGGCTTACTGGCCACCATCTGTAAAAAGGGAAGTGTGCATGTTACTATGCACACTTATATAGCATGTGTGCACCACAGCTCCACAGCATGGGTTAACACCTTTTTGTCTCCAATCTACAGAGGAAGACATCACCACCCACAGCACTTCAGGCAGCCCACTTGTATGGGCAGGCCACACTGGACTGCTGTTCAGTTGTGCCCTGGTTGATAAACTGGGCAAGTCCTGTAATCTTTAGCATGTTTCTTTACCTATTAAAAAAAAGATAGTAGAAAATTTTCACAAGGCTGATATGAATATTCAACTAGTTTTCTGCTCTAATGTGATATGCACAGTGCCTTACACAGAGGGGTTCAAAAGTTGTCCTTCCCTCTCCTTGCTGCCTGCTTATTTAAGTTTTGACAGCACATTATAGTCCATGTACTTCCCCTTTCAGTGGGTGTGTTCTTACAAATATGTTTAAAGGGTTGTTTGTGGAGATATTTAGCTCCTCTGCTGTCCTTATAAACACAGGGTCAAGTTTCTCTTCTACAATTCTGCAGTTAATTCATAAGTGTGAGCTCAGTGATGATGATAAACCTACGGGTGAACCCTAGGTTTGGCAACAACATTGATAAAACAGATTTCATCAGCAGGTGTTTGAAACTTTGTGTTTGGCTGTGTTTTCTTTGGTAAGCCCTGGTTTCAAAAGAGGAAGTGATCTTTGTCTATTTACTTTGCTGGAGTGGCTAGCTCAGGTCAGCAGAATTCTATTAATTATTGAATTGGACAGGGTACTGGTTGTCTCTGAAACGTCTTGCTCTTCTGAAGTATGTTTCTTACAGTGTTCGTTTTAATGGTATCTGAACTGGAGTAGAGGAATTGTACTCCTTTGGGCTGGAGGGTGGGCTATCAATGTCTTTAGGCTCAAGCTGTTGTAGTTTAGTATCTTTACGGATTGCTCATTTTCCTGGCAACCATTTATCCTTTTGCCCCCCTGAATCTTACTTGTAACTACTCCCTGTGTTTCCAAATTCTGTAAGACAAGCACCATGTTGTATATAGTTTTATTCTCTACTGCAGCTAGATAAGTACTTTGGATACAGCAGGTGCCAACTGTCTGGCTGAATGAATAGAAGAATGAATAGACAAACATGTTCTGGGTCAAGCTTGTTTCTTAAATTAAGCATCCAGGAATATCACAAACATCATACAAAGTTGTAGATTTATGAGATCATATTCCTATCATGAGAGACATTCCTTTAAACTCTCCCCTTTTTCCAAGCAAGCAGCCAGAATTTAAGTGAGATGTCAACTAAGTCCACATGGAAGAAGCACACCAACATCCACGACCACAGGAGTATAAATCACAGAGTCCGAAGCCGAAGGAGAGAATAGTATCAGAGCCTAATTTGTGAGATGCTAGTTGGCAGAAAGCTGTGGATGACAGTGGGATCCCAAGTTCCATTTGTGAGATCTACACAGGAAATAAGCCTCTGGTGGTTTCGCTCTATCCATAACAGAGGGTTGGGAAGAAACTGGTTACCAAACAGAGTGCACTGGAGAGATGACTATAGGAGCTCAGCATGATCAACCTGACTTGATGGTTAAAACCTTGTCAGTTGATACCCTCTCCCCTCTAATGCACATTAGGCCTGATCTGGCTTTCAACATTTGTGGGGGGGGGGGGTTGTTGTTGGTTCATATTGGGGTTTATCTCTGATGTATTTTGTCATTGGGGGTAGCCCTCTTGAATTTTTGTTATCTATTTTTCAGCATATGAAACCCAGGACAGGCAAACATAGTGAGACAGCAAGTAGAATAAAGGTTCCTGGGAGCTACAGTGGGGGAAGGGGGGGGGGAGGCAAAGGGGAGCTGATGTCAAGGAGTTCAAGATGGAAGAGAGTGTTTTGAAACTGATCGTGATACCAATTGATACTGCTTGATGTGACTGAACTATGGAACGGTTTGATACATGTATTAGCTTCCAATAAAATGTTTTGCTTTGTTTTGTTTTTTGGAAAAAAAACCCTCCCCTTTTGTGAAGGGAGACATCAGACAGTGTAAGACACTAAAAAAAATTTATAAATTATCAAGGGTTCATGAGGGAGGGGTGTCGGGGAGGGAGGGGAAAAATGAGGAGCTGATACCAAAGGCTCAAGTAGAAAGCAAATTTTTTGAGAATGATGATGGCCACAAGTGTACAAATGTGAGTGACACAATGGATATATATAAGGATTGTGATAAGAGTTGTTTGAGCCCCCAATAAAATGATTTTTTTTAAAAACTCCCCTTTAAAGAAACGAGTTCTTATCATTTAAGTATGGGTTCAATTGAAACTAACAAGACCCCTAAGATAAAAGTGGGTTGAACAGAAGCATAATTTAGTGTCATTTTCTTCCAGGCAGAAGGAGGCCCGAGGTATCTATTTGGGATTAGTGAGGTGTCCACAGTGACAAGCACCTCATTGTCCAAGGGAGTTACTCAGCCTCCTGGCAACACGACAGCATCTGTCCACCCGAGGAGAGAAGGAAGAACACGCCTCTTCCTTAAGAACACGTCTGGGAAGTTCCTTCTGTCATTTTTGCTTAAGCCTCTGTGGCTAAAATTCCGTTACTAAGTGATGCAAGGGGGCCTCAAAAAGTTAGTGGAAAACTTAGATGAAAAGACAATGGGATTTTTCCATGAACTTTTTGGAGCCCTCATAGAGGCCCTAAAAGGGGAGTCTAGGAAATGTAGGGGTTTTTTTTTCATTGGATACCCTTGAATAGATACTGGGGGACAAGTAGGATTCTCATTCATAATTCCTCAATGCTATTTGGATAGAGCTAATGGCTCCTTGTCGTGATCAAACAGACCCTGGAATGATGTAGTTCCTGCTTGGACTCCAGCTTCCTTTCTGGTTACTGCTTTATTCTGCCTTATCTGTGCTTACTTGCTTTTATTTTTTCAGGCGGGACAAGCTCGATCCACCGCAGTGCCTTTGCACAACATCTAAGACTTGGGATTTAGGGATCTTAGTGTAGACCTCTCCCCTACTTCCACTGAACATTCTAATAATATTGATCTTGAACTTCCTCTCTGTAGCATCTACCACAAAGATAAATTATGTTTGCTATTATTTGCTTTCTATTGATATTTCCCACTAGCCCATAAATCATCCCAATGCAGGACCTCTGTTTTGTCCACCTCTCTATTCCAAGCACTTAGGAAGCTCTTACTAATGCTTTACTGAGCCAATGCATGAGCTTTGTCAAAGGAGCCCACAGTTTTCAGGTGAGGCATTGTTTCACCAGAATAGGAATCTGGATTTCAGGTCCTTAATGCAGTCAGTTAAAATGAAAATTTCAACTCAGGTTAGGAAGCTTTCTAAATGTTCCAGTCTCGTTTCTTGCCTTCCCAAGGACAATGCCACACATGGTGTTTACTCTTGTTTGACGATCAGGATCTTCATGTGCCTGAGCGTCAACATCTTGTGCCACAATGGTCAACACCCACCCAACCCACAGATTTTGTGGAGACCATCTAGAAAGCTGCTATAAGCCAGTGGTTCTCAACCTTCCTATTGCCGCGACCCTTTAATACAGTTTTTCTTGTTGTGGTGACCCCCCCCAACCATAAAATTATTTTTGTTGCTATTTCATAACTGTCATTTTGTATTGTTATGAATCAGGCGACCCTTGTAAAGGGTTGCTCGGTCCCAAAGGGGTCGCGACCCACAGGTTGAGAACCACGGCTCTAAGCAAAGTTGCTCAACAGCAGCTTCTTTTCTTCCCAACTGCCTCTTCTTTCCAGAAGCAGTGTGCCAAAATAGTCTAGGGATCGTGTTTCCCAGTTGATGGAAGATTTTATTTTATGCAGGAATTGTCACCCTTGTCTGTAGAGAAAAAAAAAAGAATAACTTTTTTTAAAGTGCCAGTCACACGCTGGAGCTGTGAGTGACAATCTCGTCTGAGTTCAACACTTCACATTCTAAACTGTCAGAGTGAAAGCACCCTTCTCTCCCCTTGTCCTGATTGTGAAATATTAGGTGCTGTTCTCAACCTGAAGCAGGGAGGCAAGGGGAAGTACAGCAGGGTACTTCAGGGTACCATGCAGACCCTGAAGTCCGGCACTAGACTGGGAAGTTTGCAGAATGCCATGGTTCAGAAACTGAAGCGGTTTGGAAAGCTGTGAGCCTTGGTTCCCCCCCGGGATGGGATTCTGATGGAGTGAGGAAACACAATCTTTACATTTGTCACCAGTGCCACAAGCGGCAGATTTTCTTTTGGCATTTGTTCAAATTTTTAATTTAATGAGGCATGCCTTGCATTAAAAAAAAAAAAAAAAAAAAGCTTAACCTTTTGAATACAGAGGGCTTGAAATTGCCTGTGACCCAAAAGGGCTATGTTCTTTTCCATAATTGAAGTAATACTTACATATGTCCTCTTACATATGTCCCTGGGGTCAGAGGCTTCCTCCCAGCCCCTCCTGGCTCCCTCGACGTTGGCACCTCCCACCTTTGAGACACTGAAGAGTTAGCAAATCGTGGAGCCAGACATGGAAGACAGATGATGGAGTGTGGAGGTAAGATGGATGGTGGTGGCAAACTTCCATTTGAACAGAAGCCAGTTTCATTCCTAAATGGTTCCCCAAATAATTTGTCTTCTAGAGAAATCTTGTCATCCATGTCTAAACACTAAGTAGGAATAAAGGCGAAATGTCTGCATTTTAAAATGCTACTTCATAGTGTATTTCAGCAATTAACACTGGAGATAGCATTGGCATGGTTTAAGATATGCACCTGTCTCTTCTAGGTAAGAAAGTGTCTGGGGACCTAATTTTAGTAACTTTAAGAGAGGTTTGAATGGATGGGGACAACTAGGCTTTCAGGCAAGGTAGCTGTCAGTTGATGAGTATTCTGGCTACTTGATATTCACGAGGATATGATCAAATGGGAATGCAATCAATCAAATAGAGCTGTACGTGGGGGAGGGGGAGAAGTGGGTCCCAAGGTGATGACAAGAGACAGGTAATGCCTTGGCTACAGTGTTTCTGCCCAGTGGGGAAAATCTATTTGCAGCTTGGATCCCCCTCAGATATTCTTGTCATCTCGATGTCACCTCAATGTCGCAGGGCCCCCCCCTTTGCCCAGGTTAAGCAGCAGGTGCCACCCAAATGTAGGTAGAGTGCTCAGATAAGGAGACGAGAGGGAGCTGCGTGGTGTAGCCACTCCTGGGAGAAGTGGGAGAGCAGGCAGCCAGCATTTTCACAGGCAGAGCTTATCAGGGAAATCCATACCTCCTCAGCAAAATGGTGAGAAAAACTGGGTTCTTTTTCACACACAGCAAACACCGAGGGGTGAAAGGGAAACAACGCATGCACTCTACACAAGAAAACCAGCACAGCTTGGACAAGAAAGGGGGATCTCTACCGACCAGAGCCGCCCCAACTGTGAGCTACAGACTGGTGCTAGTCTGTGGCCCGTTGGTGGTTGTTGCGGGTCGAGCTGGCTTGGACTCCTGGTCACCTAACATAGAACAAGAAGGAAATGCTGCTCAGTGCTGAGCCATCTTCCTGCTGGTTGGTAGGTCTGACCCCACTGTTACTGAGATGGCATTGTGCCTGCTAACCTAGGGTTTCCTCTTCTGGCTCGACTTCAGACAATAGTCTGCTGTGATCCCTTGGTTTTCATTGGCTCATTTTCTGAGATAGCTCACCAAGCCTCCCTTCCTAGATAGTCTTAGTCTGTAAACACTGCTGACCCCGTCTACCATGGGTGTCTCAAGTGGTATTTGAAAAATGAAGGGCATTAACTTTAGCCTCACAGAAACACTAAGCTGCTGCAACACAACAAACGGCAGATGGCTGGTGAGGACTGCTGATTAGTGGTCAGGAAGGAGAGAAGTGAAGACATTTAGAGACAGCATTTTCAAAAGATTCTTCTTCTCACTGCCGTCGAAGTAGATGCCAACTCAAAGTGACCCTATAGGACAGGGTAGAACTGCCCCTGTGTGTTTCTAAGACTGTAAATTTCTATGATAGTAGAAAGCCCCATCTTTCTTCCAAGGAACAGCTAGTGGTTTTGAACTTCAGACCTTGCAGATTGTAGCCCAATGGGTAACCATTATGCCACAGGCACTTAATATGGCTGTAACGTCTAGCATGATCCTAGATTCTTGTACTACAGCTATAGATTTGTTCGGGTTGACAGCAACAACATGAGAGATAATATGAGTATATCTAAGATTACTCAAAGTGAACAGAAAGCTATAAGGCTAGCCTGGTAGGGCGTGATCAAGGGT
>NW_022111320.1:43012645-43043368 GCF_000313985.2 Echinops telfairi
ATCATGATTCCAATTCTACCTTACAAATCTGGCTAGACCAGAGGATGTACACTGGTACTGATAGGAACTGGAAACACAGGGAATCCAGGGTGGATGATTCTTTCAGGACCAGTGGTGAGAGTGGTGATACCGAGAGGGTGGAGGGAGGGTGGGGTAGAAAGGGGGAACCGATTACAAGGATCTACATTTAACCTCCTCCCTGGGGGACAGACAACAGAAAAGTTGGTGAAGGGAGACATCGAACAGTGTAATATATGACAAAATAATAATTTATAAATTATCAGAGGTTCATGAGGAAGGGGGGAGCAGGAGGGAGGGGTAAAAATGAGGAGCTGATGCCAGAGGTTTAAGTGGAGAGCAAATATTTTGAGAATGATGATGGCAATGAATGTACAAATGTGCTTTACACAATTGATGTATGTATGTATTGTGATAAGAGTTGGATAAGCCCACAATAAAATGATTTTAAAAAAGAAAGAAAAAAAACAACAAAAAATTAAAGCTATAAACCTATTGAAGGAGGTGTGTGAATGTATGAGTGTGTTTAGTAATTAAATTATGGTAAGGACAAGGAGGAAGGAGCCAGTGGGGGGAGGGGGGTTCCTGCTTCTCATTGAACAGGGCACAGACCAGTTTGGATGCTGATAATTTCACAGAATATCACCAATGGCGTGACCCTTTAAGGTTAGCTTGTCAATTTTAACCCCGAAGTATATAAAATCCAGAATCCAGCTTCTCATCCAAAAAATCATTAAATTTAACAACACCTTTACAAAATAAATAGTTGGAATAAGTGCAGAAGAATTAACAATGGATTAACAAAAACGCTTGAGTATAATAGTGATTCTTGATATAACCATTTATGTATGTTCCAAAAAAGCATGTGTGTAGCTTACTAAAATTCTTGACTTTTATCTATTGCTATATTTATCTTAGATAACCATCTGGGCTTTGTTGCTCCACTGGGTTATTTCAGAAAATGAGCTGTTGTCTGGAATGGCCACACTGAGTGTGCTAAACACTTCTGGAAGATTTCCTCTATGACTTGGTGTGCTACAAATAAATCTTCCTAGTTCTTTGCACTTGAAAGACTTGCATTTCTATCTCAATGAATTATGGGTTATACCCCTAAGGACCAATATTGAGAGTAGCCATACCAGGAGAATAAGGAAAAGTGGGGGGGAGAAAGCAGGAACCGATCACAGTGCTCTCCATATAACCCTGTCCCTGGGGGAAGGACAACAGAAAAGTGGGTGAAGGGAGACATCGGACAGTGTGAGACATGAAAAAATAATAAGGGTTCATGAGGGAGGGAGGGTGGGAGAGAGGGAAGGGAAATGAGCTGATACCAAGGACTAAAGTCGAAAGAAAACGTTTTGAGAATGATGATTACAACCAATGTACAAATATGTTTGACACACGGATGGATGGATGGATGG
The DNA here is from genome assembly GCF_000313985.2 of Echinops telfairi. Lineage (NCBI taxonomy): Eukaryota > Metazoa > Chordata > Mammalia > Afrosoricida > Tenrecidae > Echinops > Echinops telfairi. The sequence continues at coordinate 43,014,085 of NW_022111320.1, forward strand.
ATGGATTGTGATAAGAGTTGTATGGGCCCCCAGTAAAATGATTGGAAAAAAAAGATGGGTTATAAAAAGCAAGCACCTACATTAGCAAAATGTATGGCATCAGTCATAAATTCTTATAATTTATTTTGCACTTGAGCTATATCTTTGCTTAGGTTGAAGACAACGAGAAAACATGAGCTATACATAGATCTAAGACAGCTCCAGCCTCACAGAAAGCCATGATCTTTTGAGGAAGGACATGCCTGAATCAGTGAGTAGAAGTTAAACAAGAAATGTGAAGGAAGCTCTGGGAGCAGATGTGAAGCAACACTGGACTTACAGACAGAAGATGTGGATTTGAGTCTTGGAATCCACATACCTGGCTGCATAATGTTGGGGAAGTCATGGATAACCCCTCATGCCTCAGTGTTCTTATCTCCAGAATGAGAAAAGCTACCTACTTTGGTAGATTGCTGTGAGGTCTAAATGAGAGAGTCTATGTGAGAGGCTCTATGACTGAACATAATATGAGAATGTAGGTAATGCGGGATTATGGAATTAATGATGGCTTATATCAGAGCTAGGTAGTAAATCATTTTAACTTTGAGGGCCACATAGTGTCATTGTTACAACTATTCAACTCTGACTATCATGAAATAAGATGTTGACAACAAATGAATGTTCTAGGAAAACGTTCTTTAAAAATCCAGGCAGTGGTTTTTACTCTTTAGGTAAATTATTTTGATGTGTATAAATGTCATATTTTTAGAACATCCCAGTCCTCTCATATCTTCTACAGTGCGGGTGCTTTTCATTATGTTTAGTAGTGCGTTCATGCCTTTTATTAGGCCCTAAGTCTGCCCCAATGTTTTGTTGATACTTACAGTTTTAGGGTTTGTATTTATATTTATAGGGCTTGTATTTATATTTTTAAATCCACCTCGAGTTTGCTTTTGTATGTGGGGTGAGCTGAGTCCTGTTTCCAGCACCTTTTGTTGAAAAGCACATCTCTTCCCCTTTTAATGTGTTTCAGTCATTTATCAAACACCAGGTATTGTAGAGACTTGGGTTTATTTCTGGGTTCTCTGTTTTGATCCGTTGGGTTAAATAGTTATCCTTGTACCAATACCAAGCTGTTTTGATTACCATGTGTGACTGTGTGATAGATTTTGAAACCAGATTTCTTAATAGTAATTTTTGGTTTTTAATAGTGTCTGCTTTATTTGGCTTCTTTCCTTTTCACACAAAGTTGTCAATTGCTTTTTCTACTTCTTTGAAAAATTGTGCTAGGATTTGCATGAGAATAGCATTATATTTATAGATTGCTTTAGGTAATGTTGACATTTTCAAAAAGTGAAAAGATTTTAATGAACAGCACCTTGATTAAAAACAAAAATTATAGTAATACATCAAAGCTGAATAATTAAATAATAATACAGATTGGAAGTAGATAGTATAAAGGTTGGAAAATTATAATAATAGTCATATAGCTTTTATAATACCCTCACTAGATCAAACAATGAAAATAATACAAGAATTGACTTTAATCTTTCTGCCATCAGAAAAGGTCCCTCAGCCCCAAACAACTTGGGGGTCTGATCTTAGTGTCCCAGGCACCTAAGCAGGGCTTAGGGCCTAAGTAGGAGGGAACCTGTAGTGCCTGGTGTTGGTTCTTTACCCGCAGCTCCTCTAAACTAACCTTACCCTTAGTGGATGGCTTCAGACCTCAAGCCTCTATAACTCTCCTTCCTTTGGCTACAGATATTTCCTTTGCCTGAATGTAAGATAGACTCAACTCTTCTAGAGCTGCTCCTGAACATGAGAGTTGATGGATAAGCTCCCTTGCTCATAGGGTGGCCCACCTTGGAGATGTGTTCTAAATGATTTCCCAGATTCAGAGTTTGAACCCATGGCAGTAAATGCTTAATTCATCTATTTTTATCTTCTTTCTCTTCCTTACTGGACCTTACTGGGATCATTACTCCAATAAGCCACTTGTATCTAAAACTGGCCTGCTTCTATAACTGTGTGAGTCATTTTATTGATATAAGTTTACATATATTACTGATTTTTCTTCTCTAGAGAACCCATCCTAAGACACCATCCTGGAACACATACTCTTGTAGGGGAAATTTTGGAACTTACCAATGTATCACGGGAAATTATAAGCATGAAATATGTGAACTCCTTTCTGTTGCAACCAATGGTAGCTCTCTGTGGTCATATAAATGAGAAAAATACCACCTTACCCATGGGCTTATGATTTGATATTTTCAAGATGGCAAGAAGGTTTTCCAGCTAATAGATACTCTTTCTAGGTCTAATAAAAATGATCTTCTAGAAACTCTTTCACACTTGTTTATGGCCCTGGATGTGGCCTCATAGAATGTCTTTTCAGTTTCTGAAATGTCTAGCTTTGTGTATTTTCTCTTCTGTGCCAGGAATACTCATCCTCATTTTACCAGACCCTCACTCACACTAAAATTCAGAGTTCCATGCTATAGCCTGTGAGATAATGCTCCTGACTGCTTCTAGATCAAGGTCAGGATCTGCTCTTATGTTCCCACAGTGCTGTGTGTTCCCACCATTATGGCACATATCAAACATATGCTATTGCTTAATTGTTATTTATTCCTTATTGGTATTTATTATGTGGCATCAAGGTCATACGTTGTTTATATCTGCATTTACATTGCCTGGTGAAGGGACTGTGGTACTCAATAAATATTTGCTGAATAAATTAAAAACATGTTTCATCACTGGCAGTTACGTCCTAGGGCTCCACAGTAGTTTCTTAACCAATTCTAGGAAGGGCATCACTGATGAAGGTCCGGTTTTCTTTCCAGCCCTCACTATGTTTAAAGCCTATGAGTCAAAAATTTTAACTACCAAAATATGCAAATGTGACAGGCTTGTCACCTTTCAAAGATCTAAGAATTATTCAGCCAGCCAGCCAATTAGCCATTCTCTCTATCTACCCATTCATCAAATAATTATTGAGTTTCTGTAACCTTTCAGGTATTATGCTAACCGCTGAGGACATGAAGAGATCTGGTTTCTGCCCTTGAGAATTAAAAGCCAGTCCAATTGAACAAGTAATTAAATGCCGTTGCAATAAAAGGATCAATAGAGATCTGATGAATGTTTGTGAGCGTATAGGAGAGGAGCAGTTTCTTTTTGCTATTTATCTTTACCCCATTCTCCAGCAATGTACAATTTATCTCACAAATGTGGTCTCAGGTTTGGGGGTTATCTCTTCTCCCTGTTTAAATCCTGGGCTGAGATGTCATCTGCTTCCCACATGGGCTTTTTTCTTATTCCTCCCCTCCTGTAATCTTTATTAGGAACATATTCCTTGAGGCCTAAAATCTAATGAATGGCAGGCAGAGCAGAGTGGACAGAGTAGTGGGAGTTTCATCTTCCCACTAACATCAGTGAGATCCAGGGGTCCCTCCTTGAATCATATTACGACAATTTAGTTCCATTCCTTGACTTTTATTCAAGGGGTGAATGTGATCCCACTTAATAACAATGCATGTTGTTGTCAGGTACCTCTGAGCCAGCTCTGACTTGTACTGACCCTATGTACAACAGAACACTGACCAGCCAGCCTCCCAATCATTGCTTGAGCCCATTTTTGCAGCCACTATATCAATCCATTTCATGAGGGTCTTCCTCTTTTTTAATGACCCTCTACCAACCATAACAGCCTTCTCTAGGGATTGGTCCCTCTGTATAACATGCACAAAATACATAAGACAAACTCTCATCTCTAAGAAGCATTCTGACTGTATTTCTTCCAAGACAGATGTGTTCAGTCTTCTGGCAGTCCCAGGTATAATCAATATTCTTCGTCAACAGCATGGTTCTAGAGTATCAGTTCTTCAAATAAGAAGGCGACCTTACATGAGGCTTCTGAGGCTGTACCTCTTTACAGAAGCAGATAGCCTTATCTCTCACCTGTGCCGTGGTAGTGCGTTTCAGCCACTAGCCTTGCAGTGAGTAAGCCAATCCGAATCCACAGCACCACCAGGGATCCTTTATAAGAATGTACACAATCTGCAAAAGGCTATTGTTTTCTAAGAACTTCTTCATGTAATTTCAGGATTGGAAAGACCATTAAAGTTGATCATCTAGTCTAGCCACCCATCTGAGGTCCAAATCTTTTTACAAGACACATGCATATTCTTCTACTGCCTAATAAACACTCTCCTTTACCCCACTGGAAACTAGTCTCCTGCCTCCTTGTTGTGGGCCTAGAGTTCTCAGGGTCTTGAGTGTCTGTGTCCTCTGATCCCATTTATTCCACACCTTGCTCCTTAGCTTATTTTCCCAATTCCCTTTTCTATCTCTAGATAACCTTCACCCCATCTTTCCAGTTTAATCCATCATTCATACTCCCTCTCCCATCCTCCTGGCTGGTGGGGGAGGTCACGATAATTTTCAGGCAAAATGCCTCTATCAAGATTATTCGGCTGCTTTAACAAATTACCCCTGCCATAGTGTGAAAACAATTATTTATTATGTTCATGGATTATGAGTTAGGAATTTAAGACATAGCACAACTGGCTCACCTCTGCTCCATAATGCGTAAGTGTTTACTAGAAAGTCTGGGAGACTTGGAGATGGATTCTTCTAAAAGTTCTCACACACAATTCTCACAACTGTTTCTGGCCATTGACTGGGAAAAATTAAACAGGTGGGCCTGGAGCTAGAACATCTACATGTGGCTTTTTTCCGTGAGGCTTGACTTCCTCATATTATAGCAAGTAGATTCTAACTGTAGAGCCCTACGAGAGAGATCGCTCAGCAGACGATGTTTGCTTTGATGTTCTTGTCTTGGAAGTCACATAGCACCACTTCTTCCACTGGCAAGGAAGGTTACAAAGATATGCCTACATTTAAGGGGAGACTAACCATACAACCCTTTTTTGGCGGTGGGACAAGATAAGAATATATATTGGTGCTACTGTTTGGGGGGGGGAATGCAATCTACCACATCCTCCTAATGCCCAAAGAAGCTCCTGTCCTTAGATAACAGCTATGAGTTGGAAACCATCATGGACGCAGTCGGGTCCCAGAGTCAATGCTCCTTCCCAGTGGATGAAAGCATTCTCCTTGGGACTCCTGCACTTTGGTTTGCATTCTCTCTGCTGGGCCCACATAAAACCAGGCTTTTGCTTCTAGATTTTAAAGAAATCTAGCCAATCCTCCAGGTGTCTTCAGTCGTTGACTAAACATTTCAAATTCGGAGTCTTCGTTCAATCTGGAACATTCTTCTCTAAATAGGTTTTTGTTACAGTTGAGTTGTTTTCAAGTGTTTGGATCCCCAAATTAATCCATATTTGAGAGGTGGCTACTCCTTTTCAGGTTAGAAAGGGATGAACACCCTTCCTGATCTGCTTCTGTTGTTATTGTTAGTGCCATCAAGTTGGTTTCGATGCTAGTGACCCTAAGTACGACAGGACAAAACACTACCCCATCCTGTTTGAGTCCACTGAGCCCAGTGTTGCAGCCACTATGTCAGTCCATCTTGTTGAAGGTTCAGTTGTGAGGATTTCTGTTTTCTTTACACTGAGTTGTAATCCAGACTGAAGACGCCATTCTTGATCTTCATCAGCAAGTTCTTCAATTCCTCCTTACTTTCCTCAAGCAAGGTTGTATCACCTGCATATCAAAGGCTGTCTTTCTCCTGAAACTGCATTCTTCTTCATGTAATCCAACTTCTCGGATTTTTCTGCTCAGCATAGCAATTGAATAGGTATGGTGAGAGGACACAACCCTGATGCACACTTTTCCTGATTTCAAACATATAGTATTTCCTTGTTGAGTTTATACAACTGCTTCTTGATCCATATACAAGTTCCACATAAGCACAATGAAGTGTTCTGGAATTCTCATTTTTCTGAAGACTATCCATAGTTTGTTATAATTTATCCATCTCCCTCCAAACCTTGTACGACCTAAAAGTTCTGTATGCCATTAGGGTTTTCAACTAAGTCATTGATAAAAATGTTAATAAACAAATATAATTTTTCATTTGATGTGCACATTAACCACCAGAGGTGGACATGCATGTTAACATCATTCCTGTTTTTGAGATGAAGAAAGGTACTGGGATATGCTCAAAGTCACATTAATAAACAAAGGGGGCCATTGAAACTATGCTTTCTGCTACTTGGCTAAGGAGGGCGTATTAGTCCAGGTACACTAGAGAAACAAATCCAGAGACACTCATATGTATAAGAGAGAGCTTTATATCAAAGAGCACTTGTGCATTAAGAAAACATCCCAGCCCAGTCCAGACCAAGTCCAGAAGTCAGATATTAGCCCATTTGTCTGATACTAGTTCATCAATTCCTCTTTAAACTCACACAGCCATGCAATAGTGCCGAATGCAGGAAGGCCAGTGAGTAGAAAGTCTTATAGACCCAGTGGCAGTGGAAGCATCTCAGCACTAGCGTGGGTCTCCATGTGGCTCCTCCAGTTCCAGGGCTCTGGATGCATCAGCATAGCTCCATGTGGCTTGTCAACAGGAAGACGAAGCAGAAAGTGTATCTGGCCTCCAGTGAGCTATTTGTATCCTTCACGCCTCCAAATGAGGTCATCAAGCTGTGACCTGATTGACAGGCTAGACTCCACCCCTTCACAAGTTGACACCAGATTATGTAACTTCCACAGAGGGTTTAGGAGAAAAGCAAACAAAATGCGAGCTGTCACAAAACACTATGAGAAAGGTAAAATGATAACATGAAACATTGGTTCTTCGTTTCCCTATATTTCTACCATAGTATGTTTTCTTCTTACTTGTAAAACTCTGTATGGACCAACTTCAGTTTTAGGAAGTTATGTTTTGAGCCATCTCCTTGAACCACACACCCATGTAAACACGAATCTCCTGCAAGAAGATGCCAGGATGCAGTAAGAGAAAGAACGTCGTATGGGGGTGTCAAGGTTAATGGGAAGCAATAATGGAACTTAGTAAGTAGGGATCTGACAGGCCTGGTTTGCTTGAGCTAGTGCCAGTTTTGGGTGTGAAAGTCCCAGGAAACCTCTCAGTTTCTGAAAATTTTTCAAACCCAGGAAAACTGGATAGTGTAGCACTCTGTTTTCTAGACTCCTTTTTAATTCTATGGTGAATTAAGGATGGTCACAACTTCTTTCATACTTCAAACATTGACACAGTTGCTGTTGACTCCATCTGTGTCAGAACAGAACTGTGCTCCCTGAGGTTTTCAACAGCTGATTGCTTTCAGAAGTAAATTCCCAGGTCTCTCTCCTGAAGCACTTCTGGTTGTACTTACACCTCCAACCTTTCAGCCATCAGCCAAGTACATTATAAACTGTTTGCACCGCCCAGGTATTCCTTCCACTGAGAAGTGTGGTCTGTATCCCCTCACCTTGAACCTGTGACTCTACAGAATAGAGGGGAAGTGATACTGTGCTGTTTTCTTGGCTTGGTCCTTAAGAAACCAGCAGCTTCCACTGAGAACACTTTCTCTTGGAACTCTGAGTCACTATGTAAGAGAGCCAATTCCTCTGAGACTGCCACACTAGAGAGTGCATGTGTGAGCCTCCCTGTTTACAGCCCCAGCTGTGCCCAACATTCCATTCATCTCTACCATGGCACCGTGCAACCACGGGAATGAAGCCGTCCTGGACTTTCCAGACTCTCCAGTCCAGTCCACATAAATAAAAACACTGAGATCACTGAGTAATCTCAGCTGAGGCCATGTGGAATAAGAGAAGTGCTCAGCGAGTCTCACTCAAATTCCTGCCTTACAACATCATATGATCTGATAAAATGATTGCTTATTAAAGCCACTAGATTTGGGGGTAGCTTGTTACCTAGTGCAAGAAATATCTGGAGCACATGTCAAAACTGGTGTAAATAAACTGTGCCTAGCCTTTCTACTCACTGTTATAAACTAACCCATCTTCAAATAAGCATCATGCAGAAGATTTATCTGATTCCTGTCTAACTTCAGCAAGACACCTCTAGATGGGGAAATGGTGCACATTGAGCATACATCCGGTCTTCCTGCCATCTTGGCACACTTCCTTCCTTATGGTGCTAGTTCTTCCTATGCCATGTGCTCCCAGAATGGTTTCTTGATGAGATTCCTATCTTTCATCCCAAGCTTTGGCGTTTTCTTGGCAGTAACACACTGCACCCCTCTAGGCTACAGTCTCCACTGAGTGAAATCATATGCGGGCCTCACATTTATAGAACAGAAAACACTTGATTGCTCCTTTCAAATTTGGCTCCAGAATGGAAAATATGATTGATGAAACTATAGATTCCTGGAAGGCAAAAGCTGTATTTTAAATGTCCTTCCGCCCCTTGTAGCCTCTCTTTGGATGAATTAATATGGACTCACCACTAACATTTTCTCTGGAGGCCTTTTAGCTTCCTTGAAGAAAGATGAGTCTTAACAGAGAGCAGAATCCAACGTTATCAATAAAGGATTTTCAAGTAGGAAGAAGGCAAAAGGATTTTGCATAATTTGAAACTTCTCAGCCCTCAATTGTAATGGAATCATTTGACTCTGATACTCTTCCTGCTTGAAAATTTTGAAACTTCCTGGATAGGGGGCGAGAAGAAGGTAACACAAGTGTCCACTTAAGCTTTACTAAGGTAACAGGAGAAAATGTTAAGGATAAGCTGTTCAGCTGGTGGATGCCAGCTATCTGGAGAAATGTTGCCCACAGAATCTTAGAATATTAACAAGGAACTGATGAGGAAGAGGTAAAACATGGTGACACAGGTGGTAACGGAAAAGGACAAAGACCCTTTCAGTCAGCCTCTCAGTCAAGCATCCTTCATATTATATACTGCGTCATACAAATGTGCATTTCTCAGTCTATGTCAAACCAAATTCATGCTTATTTTCTCTCCAAATCCTACTAAAATTATGACACAGGTATTCCAGAGGAAATAAATCCCCAACAGTGAGGAGAGTGGGAGCAGGCTTATGAGTACATGAGAATTAGTAATGAATGTCTGCATGCAGACAGCAAGCAGATCGCATGGACAGGTAAACAGATGGAGGAACCCACCACTGTCTGAACGAAGGCTGCAGCAGAGGGAGGGAGCCCATCACCCATAGGAGCCCAGGAATGCGGGAAGCCTGCAGTCACCAGGTAAAGAGAGCTAGTGTGGGAAGTGGGATAGTAAACTGTGGAGGAAGTGCTAATTGGAAGACTGCTTGTGGCAAAGCTGTGCCAATTTCCCTCCCCCACCACTGGGAAATAAACACGCTGTTCATTCACCCAGGGCTCTGCAGTACACTAGCTGATCATGGTTCGTCTCCAGGATGAAACTGGGAGCATTGTCCTCTAAAAGCAGTAAAGAGCTACCTGGAGAAAGTGAGGGCTTCCAAAGTGGAGTTCCTTAGCAAAGACCCCCTAACTGTGGTCTGGTCAGGTTCTCACTAGTGGCCAGCTCCCCTGTCTCATAGGCTGAAGCCTGTCATCAGCACATTTGACTATTACCTGGAAATAGGTCTCTTGGGGAAAAAGATTCACCTAACTGAAGAAAAATCATCATCCATTTATATTACCCAATCTTTACTTTTTTCCCCCTATCTTTATTTTTTACTATGCTTGGAAAATCCAGGGTATCCAGTCAACTGCAGGAAACCATCTGAAGGAATCAGGCCAAGAGGAACAGACATACAAACTGGTCCTGGAGAAGGAGGGACCGTGAAAAAAGAAGCTCTATTTCACACTGTGAGAAAATTTACAAAAATAAAAAACAATCAAGAGTGCTTGTGGAAATGAAGAGTATTATGATACATAAAAATTAAAATGGCAATAATGGATTATAACTCACTGAATAAATTGATTCATTAATTTCTACACTAACTAAACAGACAGATAGATGAGATAAGTAGACAGTGATAGGATAGACTGACAAGGGAAAGATCTCCTTAGCAGTACACTGCAAACTAGTAACTGTAGAATAAATGATAGAATTAGAAAAGCACTACTTTGCAAACATCATACTATTAATTAATTTGGACAAGAATTTGTATGTGAGAGTTCAGTGAGGAACAGCATGTTTATATAGTCTCAAAATACCACCTCAGAACCAATAAGATCTCAGAAACAATAAGAATAAACTCTGATTTCTTGGCAGAAGACATATAGGCAAGAAGGAGAGGGTATGATATATATAAAGCCCTGAAAGGAAAAAAAATGCCAACCAAGAATTACATATTCAGAAAACAGTACGTCAAAATGACAGTGAAAGTAGTACATTCCAAGATAATCAGAAATGAAGGAAATTTGTAAAAACCAGACCAACTTTACTACAAATGCTAAAGTAAGTTCTTCAGACACAGAATCAGCAATGACAGATGACAACCATTAAGACACATGACAGCCTTATCTGAAAGTCAACCCTTATATAAATGAAAGTACTTGCCACCAAGTCAATTCTGACTCATAATGACCTTATAGGACAGAGTAGAATTGTTCCTAGGGTTTCTGAGGCTGTAAATTTTTACAAAAATGCAGAGCTTCCTCGCTCTGCTGAAGACTGGTTTGTGGGTTCGAACTATTAACTTTTCAGTTAACAACCTAATGTATAACCCACTATCCTACCAAATCTCCTTCCACCCAGATAAAGGAGTATCAAAAATAAATGAACACAGAGCACTGAGAGTGGGAAACCAGAAATGCCAATTTGTCAAAAATTAGAAGTCAAAAGGAGGGAATAATCAGTGTAATTATAGAATTTCCAAAATGGAGAGGAAGGCAAGAAAATATCAAACTAGGATGGACAGTTTTAGACATCAGAAAGCAATCATAAATAACAGGATAACCTCAAAGAGAATTAATATGCCTTCTAAGGCAAAGAAGCAGGTCATAAACTCAAAAAATAAAACAATAGCAATGAAAGGAGAAGAAAATCCATAAACAAAGTACACTCAGCACAGAAAAATACAAGAAACAACCACACACAAAGAACAAAATAAAATTTCACAGTAATATAACAGCAGTAAAATCATACTTTTAAATATTTTCACTGAATATAAATGGACTGAACATACTACTCAGGAGGTAGAGAATAGTAGAATGGATAAGAAAAGGTGATTCATCAATATACTGTCTATAAGAGTCACATTTTAGAAAGACAAAAATAAGCCAAAAAATAGAGGATGGGAATACATGGGGGGAAAAGGAGTTGGTAATATTAATTTCTAATGAAATAGACTTTAAGGCAAAAACATCAGCAAAAGAGCTAGGGAATGACATTATATAATAATTGAAGGGTTAATTAAACAAGAAGATATAACCATAATAAATATATATGTGCCCACTGAAAGAGTCTCAAAATACATAAATTGAACTTTACATAACTGAAAAAAGAAACAGACAACTCCACAATAATAGTAACAAGGTAAAAACCCCATTGCCATCACCTCCATTTTGAGGCATCCTATTGCTGTCAGGCATCCTATTGCTGTCCTATTGCCGTTCTGACTCATGGTAACCTGTGTTAAGCTGGGTTGACTAGAGAAACAAATTCACTGATACTCATAACTCAATTCACAGACTCAAAAATCTTATCTTCATCTGATCAGGTTCTGGTCACCTCAATGTGGGTCACCTTGCTTACTACCTCCCCAGGGTGCCCATTAGCCACCTCGCCTTTTCCCCATAGGCCCAGTCACACATTCTCAACAACCCTATCCCCCTTAGACGAGGTCATCCCACAGACTCAGGTTCTGCACAACTCTATAAACTTCAGTCCAGCCAACCTGCTCTTGTTTTCTCCTCTTGTCCCTGTGAACCAGGTCCATGGGTGTCAGTGGCCAGCTCAACCCATCTCTCTATGGCTGCATATCTTCCACTTTCACTCAACAAGTGTATCCAAGTGGTCACCTAGCAAGCTTTTCAGACTGCCCACTGGCTTCCTTTGACATTCAACCCTAGAGAGGAGAATCTTCTCAGGGCTCTAAATTTATCCAGCTTTGGGCACAAACCTCTAGTTCAAAATTCTGAAGGCTATATAGCTCCTTTTTCTTCAGTCTGTCAACATCTCTCTCAGCAAATCTTTTCAAATGCAAATGTCCAGAGTACTCAGGGCACTGGATGGAGCTTATCTTTTCAAAGCCTTCTTGGCAGGCAATACCTATACCCATTTTAAGATCTAATTTAATGGCTGAAGGTTTAAAACCCCTATTTTCATACTTCCCAATATCATTTCTGACACATATTATATCAACGACAATAAGTATAAGAAATCAGTAAAATCAGTATAAACCTAGTACAGCCAGATCCTAAACTCAATTCTTAAAACAATCATGTTCAATCTTTTCTTATCTAAACTATCCCAGTCATATGAAATATGGTCTTAGGCCTCTGGCTGCATCAAGCCAGGGCAGAGCCTTCTGTCAGCAATTTTGACTATGCAGCATGGTCTCACAGTTTAAGGGGCCATTTTGTCCCCTGAGCTCAAATTTACATTTATCACATTCATCTTTTGGCATTTCAAATAGGAATAACCAAAGAAAAGAATCAAAACTTTAACTTTCCATAAAACAATCGAGTAAACAGTGTGAGCCTATCTGACCTCTGGCTGGTCAAGAAGAAAAACTACCATAGGGCAGCGGTCAGTTAAGCTTCCACTGACCATCATGATTTGTTTCTCTAGTACCTCACTCCCAACATACCCCAATGTGTTGGGTGGGATTGACTAGAGAAACAAGTTCACTGACGCACGTAGATGTGTAAGAAAGAGCTTTATATCAAGAGGGCGTTATATATCAAGACAACATCCCAGCCCAGGTCATATCAAGTCTGTAAGGCCAACACTAGTCCATAAATCAGATACTAGCCCATAAATCACTCTTCCAACCTTGTGGATCCAATGGCACTGGACACCTTCCCATGGCTCATGAAAGTCTCCACATGGCATCAACAGGAAGGTGAAAGCAGAGAGAGGGGGGCCAGGTTCCCAGGGCCCTCCTTATGAAAGGCCACACCCACAAGGAGGCACCATGAGGCTGCAACCTGATTGACAGGCTAGACTCCACCCCTACACTTCAAGTTGACACAAAATTATGTAACTACCACACAACCCTATCTACAAAAGAAGAAAATATTGCTCCCACCCTGCAACATCCTCACAATTATTATGTTTCAGCCCACTGGTGCAACCACTGTGTCAATTGATCTCATTGAGGTTTTTCATTGTTCACTTTGGCCCTCTACTTTACCATCACGATGTCCTTTTCTAGTGGCTCACCTGACCCGGTAGTCAGTCTCTGAAACGGAACCTTTTCAGAAGCAAGCAATCTTTCTTCCACAGAGCAGCTAGTAAGTTTGGGCCTCCAATCTTTTGATGAGCAGCCCAGTGCTTAACCCACAGTACCATCAGAGGTTATTATAACAATGAGATTTGAATACACCATTTTTTAAAAATTAGCAATTTTATTTGCATATAACTCATATAGCGTACAATTCAACAGTTCAATCATCTTAACAAAAGTTGTATAATCATCACCACAATCAATTGTAGAACAGTTTTTTCCTTCTGACGCTCATTGTTATTCACTATCCATATACCCCCATCTTCCCCTGTCATCCCCTCAAGGAGCCATTACTCCAGTGATTGTCTCTATAGATTTACCTATTCTGGATTTCATATACAGAAAATCATTTAGACACACACACACAAAACCCTAACAACAATAACAAAGTAAGACAAGGAAAAACCTCAATCGAAAAGAAAGAGTGTTAAAAACTAGAATATAACATTCCTGATGAAGGACAAAACAAATAGAAAGAAATTCAACAAAGATGCAGACTATATAAATAGCACAATCAGATAACTAGATCTTCTACTCATATACAAAATATTCCACCGAAAAACAGGACAAAATACATTCTTTTCCAGAATACACAGAACACCTTCCAAAATGCACCATATGTTAGGCCACAAAGTAAGCCTCAGTAAATTTGCAAACATGTACATGCTACAAAGTATCATCTCAGATCACAATACTATAAAATTAAAAATCAACAAAAAGTTGATAATAATAAATATATCAAACATAAGTAAACTGAAAAACACCTTGTTTAAAAACTACTGGATAATAAAAGAAATACAATATTAAATTTAAAACTTTCCTTGAATCAAATGAGCATGAAAAGTCAACATATCAAAATATCTGCCATGCAGCAAAGCAGAGCGCTCAGATAGCATTTTATAGCCATAACCACACCTATAAAAAATGATGAAAGTGCAAATACCCAATTTTTAGAAGGCTGTGGAGGACAGTGGGAGTCCAAACCGATCAGCAGAGTATCTAGTCAGAATAAGTCTCTTGTAGATCTCCTCAAGCCACAAGCAAGGGTCTCAAATAGCTTCATTATCAGCTAGAGATCATTGTAATTATGATTATACTGGATTGAACTGTGTGCTTGGTCAGTTGACCTTCCTCTTGACCCAACTTGAAATTGTTCTAGGTGTAAGTATTTCTTGCTTGCTCCATGACAAAAATATCCTCCCTGACCTTTTAAATATTCATGGTGGCCTTTTCTTTCTTACTCATCATTTGTAGTTTTATCTCTGTATTGTTATTATTTTATCCTCACTACTTTATTATTATTATTTTATTTTTCTGTTGGGTTTTTTAGTTTGTTAAGCACAGAAGGAGTAGATGCATGAAGATGAGAACTGTTGCAAGGGTTTATAGGGGAGAGGGAGGAGTGGGGGGTAGGGAGGGTGGGGGAGTTGAGGGAACAAACAATGAATGTGGGAGATATGGAGGGAGCACTAGGGCTAATGGTGATTATATGACTCATTTTTCAAGAGATTTAACCATGGGGGTGGGGTGAGAAAATATTCTAAAATTGATTGTGGTGATAATTGTATGATTCTTCTTGATATGCTTAGGTGAGCAGCAGTTGGGGTCTTATAACTTTATACAAGGTGGCTTCAGAAACTTTGTGGGTAATAGAATTAAATGAAAAGATAATGGAAGTTTTTCCAATAACTTTTTGAAGTCACCTCATAAGTGGTCATCTATGGTAAAACTATTGGTCTCTTCCTGTCCTGAGGAGAAAAGGGGGGGGGAACCCCAAAGATTCAAGGAAAGAATTAGTCCAAAGGGCTAATAATTCACACAAACCCCAGCGTTTATGATCCTGAGACCAGAAGAACTGGATGGAGCCCCCTACCTTGGCCAACTTCTCTGAAAAGGATCACGTTAGAAGAAGATCCTGCATAGAAGGGGCAGGTGGAGGGGCAGGGTATGTGTATCAGAACTCACAATCATAGAAGAACTAGGCTTATTAGTCTGCCTGAGACCCATGGAACCCAGAGACTACGGCCCTTCAGTATTTCCTTGTGTGGACCTGAACTCACTCTCTGAAGGCAACTCCAGCCAAGTAATAGGTCTATAAAGTGAACAATAGCCCCAGGAGACAATACATGATCAAAAGGGCAGAATTTCCTCATTGATAAAGCTCGGAATGCAGGAAAGGATAGTAAAAAAGGCTGGATGAAAACAAATGGTAAACACAGGGAGGAAACAGGAAGAAGTCTTTTACATTGTGGGGCTAACTACCAATGTCTCTCATTGTATATGAATTGTATATGAAATGTATATGAATTATTTTATGGAAAAGCAATTCACTTTGTAAACATTTACCCAAATCATAATTAAAAACAAAACAAAACACCAACCCACAAATTCATCATTAATTACAAAGGGAAAATAATAGCTTGATCACAGGGAATTTGCAGTTACCACTTGAGCCAGGTGATCAAAGTTAATATTACCATAATATGGGAAAAACCCAGGCTGTTCTGATCAAGAAAAGGTACATCACTTCTGGGATATTCTTACCAAAAAGATATCATCTGAATCTAACAATGAGGAAGTATCAGACAAACCAACAATGAAGGACAATTCACAAAATAAATGGCGTGTGCTCCTCAAAAATGTCAATCCGACAAAAGACAGAGGAAGCTGGAGGAACTATTCTAAAGAAGACTAAAAAGAGACTCAAATCCAATGCAATAATTTTGGCTCGGACCCTAAAACAGAAAAATAATTCTTTATTTACAACATGATCAGGACAAGTGGCAGAGCTGGAATAAGACCTGTAGGTCAGACAACAGAACTGCCTCCATGTTCAATTCCCTAGTGTTTGATCACTTTAGGAATGGTCACATTGGAGTGTGCAGAGTGAAAGGGAACCCTGTTTCCAACTTCCTCCCAAAGCAGAAAGCAAGAGAGACAAAGGAAGAATAAAGCAAATGTGGCAAAAGAGCAATCATTAGTGATTCTGGGTAAGGAGTTGCAAGTAATTCCTTTTACTATTCTTGCCACTCTTCTGCCTGTTTAAAATTGTTTCATAATAAAAATCGCTTTAATAAAGCCAAACAAGTGAAGAACAGAAAAGAAGTATTTGTAACATATACAAAAGGGCTTCAAAAAGTTCACGGGAAAAGTCCCCTTCTTCAAGAATATGTTTGGCCCCTTCAAATTACAGGTAAAGAGAATATCTATCTCTATTGGTCTCTGAGTTGTGCAAACAGTTGTCACCATCCACTGATAACTGAAAGGTTAGACATTGGAGGTTGGAGTTGACCCCGAGGTAGCTGAGGGGAAAGCCCTGGCAATCTACTGGGAAAAAAATCAGCATTTGAAAACCCTATAGAGCATAATTCTACTCTGACATATCTGGAGCCACAATAAACCAGAACAGACTTGAATGCAACTGGTTTTATCTACCTACATATCTCCTTTTGTACAAGGAGCTCTTAAAAACAGAGATGATAGTAAGTAAAAGTTCATTAGCAAATAAGCAAATGACATGACCAGACACTTCACATGCATACACACAAAATCCCATCAGTGGTCTTTAAAGCTTTGAAAGACATTCACCCTCACTCATTGCAAGCTGAAATCACATTGAGATGTCATTCACACCTATCAGATAACTAAATTTTAAATTAATAACACTGTCTCTGGACAGTGCTGCACGGAATCAGATACAACCTCACATTTGTTGTTCAGAAGAAAAAATGGTGCAACCCTTATGGAGGAGAATTTGATAATACTTAACAAAACCAGTATAACTCTTTGGCCTGGTAATTCTACTTATAATTCTACTTATAAACATTTATCCTGACATTAAATCTCTGAAACAACATTTGTACAAGATCATTCCTTCCAGGAATACTTATAATAGTAAAAAATATTAGAAACCACTTAACTACCAATCCATGAGAAAGTCGTTGATTAGACCATGGACTATCCAAATGCTATATTGCCATAGTTTGTCAAAAAACAGAAGAAAACTCTCTGAATTGATTGGAGGCAATTTGGAAAATGATAAAAAAAAATCATCAAAGTACTCTATCTGCTACCTAGGAAAAAGGATAAATTAGTATATGCTTATGTATGTATGCGTGCAGTAAGACTTTTAAATATTCCCTGATAAGTGGCTATGTTTAGCAACTAAACTGGGTTAATGACCACTTACAGAAGCAGTTCCTCAATCTTTAGGTCTTCCTAATTAAATTTTCAAACTAATTACCATACATTCTCCAGTTTAACTGAACTTTACTTGAACTGTGAGTCTTCTTATAACTTAATTAAGTTCTAATTAACTAAGATTTTATTGATCTAATGATCCTTCTAGTTAGTTGTTGCTGTCACAAAGTCACACATCAGTATATTTTAAATGACTTGGGGATTTAACACGACAGGTAATATTTTTATACCAAAAGCCACCTGTGCATGGAAAGTAGTAGCATTCTGAGATCTCCAACAAAGGATTTCATCTTACTTGGGCACATAATCAACACCCCTGGAAACAGTAATAAGAAATCAACATATCGCATTGGGAATATCTGGTGCAAAAGATCTCTTTAAAGCGTGGAAAAACAAAGATGTAGCCTTGAGGACTACGGTGCATCTGACTCAAGCCACGGGACTTCATACGGCACACCTCAACAATTGCATAGACAGAAAGCTACCAGAATTCAAGCCAGATTCAAAAGATAATATAGAAGGAAATATATCGTTGCTGACATCAGATGGATCTTAACTGAAAGCAGAGAATACCAGAAGGATGATTACCTGTGTTTTACCCACCACACAAAGACATACAACTGTGCATATCATAACAAACTATGAATGGCATTAAAGAATGGAAATTGCAGAATACTTCATTGTGCTCATGCAAAACCTGTACATGGACCAAGAGTCATTTATTCAAACAAAACAAAGCTCATTCAAATAACAGAAAGTTTAAAACTAGGAAAGGGGTGTGTGTGTGTGTGTGTGTGTGTGTGTTAAGATTTTATCCTTTCACCATACTTATTTAATCTCTATGCTAAACAAATAACCTGAGAAGCTGGACTATATAAGAAAAATTTGGCATCGGGATTTGTTGGGGGAGGTCAGATGCTCACAGGCATCCTCCCTGAGGGTGATCAGTTGCCAGACTGCAGGGGCCCTGCTCCCTGCTGTTAAAGACAATGAACAGGCCTGCAGTCATCTATTTGGTTCCTGTAGGTGGGGTTCACACCCTAGTGATGGTGCCTATGGAGATCCAAAGAACAGGTCAAAGTTAAGCTGCCATCCTAAATCTAGGATCCCCCCATCTTGTCACATGTATATTCCCCAATCCTTCCTCTTCCTATTATGCATATGTCCCTAGACCACCCCCTCTCATTGCTGTATAACCTATAGTGCAATCCCTTCCTGTGACACATGTCTTTACCTGTAATTAGTGGGCTTGCACGCCCCCCAAAAGGTATATAGGCTTGGGTCAGCAATAGAGATCTCTCTCTCCTCTCTTCCCCCTCTCCTCTCCGGTCCTCTCTCCTTTGTTCTCTTTCCCGTCCTCCTTCCCTTCCCCCTCTCTCCACCAAGCAGGGCTGAGGTAAGCAATGCTACCGTGAAACGTGTCTGACTCCATTATTGTAATATCTCTTTTATCTCTAATGCTCTCGATGACTTTAATATAATTTATACCGTACAATTGTGCTTACTGAACCCGAGACTAGCGGTGGAGGGCTGGCCCCCCCACCTCCTACCGCAGGGATTGGAGGAAGGCTTATTAACAACCTTCAATATACAGGTGACACCACCTTGCTGGCTGAAAGTGAAAAGGACTTGAAGCACTTGCTGAAGATCAAGATCTGCAGGCTTCAATGTGGACTGCAACTCAAGAAAACCCAAATCTTCATTATGGTAAACAGGGAAAAGTTTGATTTATCAAACATGTTATCTTGCTTAAATCCACAAGCAATGTGTATGCAAGCAGCAGTCAAAAGAACAAACAATGTATTGCATTGGGCAATCTGATGCACAAGACTCCTTCAAAATGTTAAAGCACAAATATGTCACTTTGTGGAGTAAGGGGTGTCTGATCCATACTGTGGTATTTTCAATCCCTCATATGCATGTGAAAGCTGGACACTGAATATGA
The DNA here is from genome assembly GCF_000313985.2 of Echinops telfairi. NCBI lineage: Eukaryota > Metazoa > Chordata > Mammalia > Afrosoricida > Tenrecidae > Echinops > Echinops telfairi. Next base: position 43,033,531 of record NW_022111320.1, read on the forward strand.
AAGACTGAAGAAGAAGAATTGGTGCATTTGAATTGTGATGCTGGCAAGGAATATTTAAAATAATACAGACTGTCAGAAAAAAAATCTCTCTTCGAAGAAGTATAAAAGAATGCTCTTAGGAGTGAGGATGGCAAGATCTCATCTCATAGACTTTGGACATGCTACCAAGAGAGACCAGTCCCTGAAAAGGGACATTAAGCTTGGTAAATTAGAAGGGCAGTGAAAAAGAGGGAGACCCTTGATGAGATGCACTGACACAGTAGCTGCAACAGTGGGCCCAAACATAACAATTGTGAGGCTGGCACAAGACCAGGCAGTGTTTCATTCTGTTATACGGAGGGTCGCTGAGTCAGAACTCACTTGCCAGCACCTACCAACAACGCATGCATGTGAGAGCTGGACAATAAAGACAAAGACAGAAGAAGAACTGATGCTTGGGAATTATGATGAAGAATACTGAGTGTACCATGGAGTGCCAGGGACTAACACAAGAATGAACAAATCAGTCTTGAGAAAAGGACAATCAGAATGTGTCTTACAGTGAGAATGGTGACTCCTCTCACATACTTTGGACTTGTTACTAGGAGGGACCAGCCCCTGGAGAAAAACATCATGCTTGGTCAAGCAGAGGATGAGGTAAAAAGAGAAAGATCGTCGAGGAGAGGGACTGACACAGGGGCTACAGGGATGTGCTCAAACACCGGAATGATTGGGAGGATGGTGCAGGGCCAGGCAACATTTTGTTCAATTGCACGTGGGTCACTAGGAACCTGAACCTACTGAAGAGCAACTAACAACAATAATGAAGAACCCAAGGTTGTAGCCTCAAGCCTCATACAACAATGAACAATCAAAGCACTACCAATGCAGTGTACTGCTAATCTGAAAAACAGGGTGAGATTAACTTTTAATCCTGAAAATTACCTATAATTTTGGTCATTAATAATCATTTTTGTGATTGCATTTCAGGAAAGAATGATTATGATGAAGCCTGTCAAATTGATGATGGTAATTTGAGATGTTCATATCTTGGTTGGGTTTTAGAAGTTGAAAACAATTGTTTAGACAATCCCTTCTCATGCTATCTGCTTTAAATCCAATACTTCAGGCATGAAATTAAAAAAATACATTATAACTTTCCTATATAATAAGTATACAGAAGCATCTCATTTATAAAAATCTTTTGTAGTAATAGTCAAGTTATAATTGTGTCATTGTGTAAGGGAGTAATTTGAGTTATTAACTCTGTCTGGAGGCTGTAGATGTCTATAAATGACACATTCTCAGAACTAATGAACTATAATTATTCAAATCATATTATATCTTTGAAAACAAGTAGATGTGGCTAAAGCAATCTTGTACAAATTAATTAGTTTTCAAGGCTGTTATGTGGATCAAGGCCAATATTGGTCTAGGCCACCTCTCCAGTCCAATTAGACTATTGAAATCTCAGTCCAATACACTTAACATAAACTTGTCTAAAACTATCATTTGTATTTGAAACATATTTTTTAAGCCCCTTTAAATTAGAAATTCTGCAGAGAATTCACCATTTCAAGCTGTGGTAATGGAATAACACAAAGGGGGTGGGGGCGAGAAAGAGGGAGAAATCATCCTAGTCTTTTTGAACCTGGAGAATACTCAATTTAGTGTCTATGCCAGTTCTAAAAAAAATGTTCTAAAAAACTTTACTGAATTCTAGAGTTTGGCAGGCACATGCCAGGAGACTCTGAAAGGAGATGAAAGAGCCATTGTTAAGTGCTTACAATAAACTTTCCACTGCTAAAGAAACAAAAAAGTTTGAAAATCATGGGTCTCCTTATTCCTGAGTTGTGTGATTAGCGAAGCATTTTGAAGTCTGTTCTTCTCACATAGCTTTTGTGCTTTTAGACGATGAGGAAAGAGCCCTGGTGGAGCCATGGTTTTTGCTCGGCTGCTAACTTTTTGAACCCACCAGCAAGTCTGTGAGAGAAAACAATCGGCACTCTAGGCTGTAACGGTTACTGATGAGGAAACCCTACGGGGTCATGCTATCAAGCCCTATAGGGTCACTCTCACTTGGAATCAATTCCGGGGCAGACCACAATAGGATATGACTACAAAAGGGTGGCATGAAGAACAATTTTATGGTAAAAAAGGCTGTATCTCGACTGTGAAGGTACTTACATCTCCAGTCATTTGTCAAAAGTTATTCAAATAGTTATAAAAAGGGTAAAGATCAATTTTATTGTAGATCATATATATACAGACATAATTTTAATTGAGTAAGACAATAGAAGAAAACATAGCCCTTATAATTCAAAACATATTTAGTTGTAGATCATCTGTGGTGGACTGGTGGCACTAGTGATCACAAATTAGAGAAAAATAAAGTATACTAAAAAGAATCAATAATAACAAGTTGGCTGTACTGATCAAAGAAGAAAAAAGAAATCTAAGGAATGAGGATAGGGGCATAACTTTAGATGCTTCGGACCTTATAATAAATAAGATGGTTTTCTGAGTGTCAATACACCTGAAGACTTAGATGAAATGTGTAAGATTCTAGAAAAGATAAAAACCATATATTGACCAAAAAAATAAGAAGAAAGAACTTAAATAGGGCAGAGCAAAGGACGCAGGCTGGGACCAGAGGCTGAGGCACGGAGACCATGAGTATGCACAGAGGAGAAGCACCAAGACTGTGAGGCTGTGAGGGAAAAGTAGTGAGTTCACAGAGGCCAAGGCCGAGGGACGACATAGCTGAGGGGCTGAAGACCAGAGAGAGACTCGGCTGCTGGCTGAAGAGAAGCACTTCTGCAGAGCAATGATTGTGTCATTATTGTTTATTGATCCTGACTTGTGGTAACCTGTTGTGCTAGTTCCATAATCTTATGTCAACTTGAGGACATTAAGAGTGAAGGGGTGGAGTCTAGCCAGTCAATCAGATCACAGTCTGATGATGCCTCCTTGTGTGCATGGCCTTCTCATGAGGATTCTGGGAACTTCCTCTCTCTCCGCTTCACCTTCCTGTTGAGGAGTCATATTCAGAGAGCTGAAGGAGCCAGCGCTGAGATGCTTACACTGCCACTAGCTTCACAAGACTTTCCACCCTCTGGCCTGTGATCTTCCTGCATTCAGCATCACTGCAGGTGCTATCTGAGTCTGAAGAGAATTTTATGGACTTGTATCAGTCATATGACCTAATTTCAGACTTATGGACTTGATCTGGACTGGACTGAAATGTTTTCTCAATATATAATTGCTCTTGATATAAAGCTCTTTCTTACACACACATGAGTGTCTATGAATTTGTTTCTCAAGTTCACAGTACTATATTTCTTTTTACTGCCAAATAATATTCCATTGTATGTTGCAAAAAAACAAAACAAACCAGTGCAGAGGGCCGTATCTCGCCTCCTCTGGCTTCTGGGTGGCATGAGGCTGAGGTCAGACATGCTACCATGCTCTATCACGCTGACACCTCTTCTGACACCAACCACCAATATGCTGGATTTGATATTTCATTGTAATGGCCACACAGTACTCATAGAAAATATTCACAATTATGGGGGGTTATTAAGAGGTTAAGGAGCCCTGGGATGTACTGGGTGAAGCATTAGGCTTCTAACCACAAGGTCATCAGTTTGAAACTACCAGCTGCTCTCCCAAAGATGATGCTTTCCACTCTTATAAAGAGTTACACATTAATTGTATTTTTATCTTTATATTACCATTGTTTTATTCTTACCACTTCATTTTGCTTTTGTTCTTTATTGTATATGTTGGGTTTACCAGTTGTGAAGCACAGAATGAGTGGCTGTATAGAGATAATAACTGATTCAAGGGTTTGTAGGGAATTGGGGATAGAGGGAAGATGGGGAGATTGAGGGGATTTCAGAAGTAAACAGTGAATCCAGTGGCAGTGTAAGAATCTCAGCACTGGTGTGGGTCTCTACATGGTTCCTCTGGCTCCAGGGCTCTAACATAGCTCCATATATCTTGTAATCAGGAACACCAAACAGAGAGTCTGTGTGTCCCGCCTCCAGTGACCTATTTATCTCTGTAGTGTCTCCAAATGAGGTCACCAAGCAACGACCTGATTGACAGGCTAAACTCCACCACTTCACTCTTAATAGTCTCAAGTTGGCATGAGGTTATGTAACTACCACAAGTACTGACAAAGGCTATAACATACCTTGAGAAAGTAAAGATAAGTGAAAGAAGTCAGTCACAAAAGACCATATAAGTGTTGTGTATATCTCCACAAGGAAAGAGGGACCAGACTTCAACCTGGTGCTCCAAGATGTGAACGCAACATACGGGCACAAAGCAGGAACCAATAGAGAGGCCTGAGGGGCTAACCCCAATCCTGACTACGTGGACAAACCCCTTCCCCCCAGAAGAATTTACTTCAGAGGACAGCACTGAAGCTACAGCTCAGGGAGAGGGACATGCCTGATCAGAGCACACCGGAGCAAATGAAGAGGGAGGGAGAGAAAGTGGAACACATCCTGGCCCACCAAGCCCTGAGGACGATATTCTTGCTCAGAGCAGGCAAAGCACAGAGAGGACCATAGGGACGGCCCCACCACAAGACACGATGTCCCTCACTGACCCATAGTGCTATGGGGGACAACAAGGGAGACATAGTGCGGGAGTTGTGCCTGATCTGACCCCACCACACCGAGGCAAAACACTAAGGGCAAGGGCGTGTAACAGAACAGCCAGGGGAGCAGAGCAATGAAGACCCCAGGGAATACCAAAAATAGACTATGGGATCAGGGCATGGCAACCTATCAGACTCGATGGGAAAACACTGTTAAAGTTGAACAAACAGACCTTGAACTATTTACAAGCTTTTCTTTCACTGTCATTTTTTTTTCTTTCTTTTGTTACTTTGTTTTGCTCTGTCTTGTTATTGTGCATATTATTATCTCTGCATGTCTATCTAGATAAGATAAAGATGGATAAAGAATCTGGAGGAGAAAACAACGGGACCGATGGTTCTGGGGGGACATGGGAGTGGGGGAGGGTGGGAAAAGGAAGTGATTTTAACAAGCCCAGGGATAAGGGAACAATAAGTGATCCAAAATCAGTGGCAAGGAAGGTGTAGGAGACCTGGTAGGGCTTGATCAAGGGCAATATAATTGATAGGAATTACTGAAACCTAAATGAAGGCTAAACATGATAGTGGGACAAGAGGAAAGTAAAAGGAAATAGAGGAAAGAGCTAGGAGGCAAAGGGCATTCGTTTAAAGAAGTCTCAATACAGGCATGTACATATGTAAATATATTTATATATGATGATGGTGAAACAGATCTATGTGCATATATTTATAGGTTTAGAATTACGGTAGCAGATGGACATTGGGCCATTCAAGTACTCCTTCAATGGAAGAACACTTTGTTCTATTAAACTGGCATTCCATGATGCTCACCTTCCCGACAGGTTTGCTGAAGACAAAGTGGGTACATAAGCAAATGTGGTAAAGAAAGCTGATGGTGCCTGGCTATCAAAAGATATAGCATCTGGGGTCTTAAAGGATGGTAGATACACAAGCGACCATCTAGCTGAGAAGCATTAAAGCTCACATGGAAGAAGCATATCAGCCTGTGTGTTCAAGAGGTGTTGATAGGATCAGGTATGAGGCATCAAAGACCCAGAACAAAAAATCATATCATTGTGAATGAGGGGGAGTAAGGAGTGGAGACCCAAAGCCCATCTGTAGGCAACTGGACATCCCCTTACAGAAGGCTTGTGGGGAGGAGAAGAGCCAGTCAGGGTATACTACAGCAATAATGAAACATACAACGTTCCTCTAGTTCTTTAAGGCTTCCTCCCCCCACTATCATGACCCCAATTCTACCTTACAAATCTGGCTACACCAGAGCATGTACACTGGTACAGATAAGAGGTGGAAACATAGGGAATCCAAGACAGATAAACCCCTTAGGACCAATATTGAGAGCAGCCATATCGGGAGGATAAGGGGAAGGTGGGGGGAGAAAAGGGGAACCGATCACAATGATCTACATAAAACCCCCTCCCTGGGGAATGGACAGCAGAAAAGTAGGTGAAAGGAGACACTGGTCAGTGTAAAACATGAAAAAATAATAATAATTTATAAATTATCAAGGGTTCATGAGGGAAGAAGGGTGGGGGAGGGAGGAGAAAAACATGAGGAGCTGATACCAAGGGCTCAAGTGGAAGAGAAATGTTTTGAAAATGATGATGGCAACAAATGTACAAATTTGCTTGACACAATGGATGGATGCATGGATTGTGATGAGTTGTACAAGCCCCCCAGTAAAATGAGTTTTTAAAAAAGAAAATAAATGCCCAAACAGCCGCTCCCCACCTCCACCCACACCCCTGCAGCGCTGCTCTGGCTGCACCATGCTCACTCTGAGCGCCTAACTCCTGCTAAGCTAGCATCCCTCCGCTGTCTCCCTCTTGCTGATATCCTCTATCTGGACCTCATCAACCACGATGAGACTTTCTCCAACCATCTACCAGATCTGGGAGATCTTGTGTCTGGAAGCGGAGGGGAAGATGGTCAGTAGGGCAGAAGGTAACATCGATGACTCACTCATTGGTGACAATGCCTCAGCTGAAGCCCCTGATGACGATGGAACAGAAAGCACAGAGATCACCGGTGTTGATATTATCATGAACTATCACTTTCAGGAAACCAGCTTCAAAAAAGAAGCCTACGAGAAGTGCATCATGGACGACATGAAATCAATCAAAGGCAAACTTGAAGAGCAGAAACCAGAAGAGTAAAACCTGTTCTGACAGGGGCTACAGAACAAATCAAGCACATCCTTGCACAGTTCAAAAACTACCAGTTCTTTCTTGGTGAAAACATGAATCCATATGGCATGGTTGCTCTGCTGGACCACTGTGAGGATGTTGTGACCCCATGTATGATCTTCTTTAAGGATGGCTTAGAGATGGAGACACGTTAATAAAGTGGACAATTCATGGATCGATTGCTTGTCATCCTAACCAGCTGCTGGTCACCCACACAACACCTAAACTTAGACACATGGAACTGATGCCATCTTGGGCTCTTTATTTACTTTTGATCTTGGTTTATTTGGAGTGGAGGCAATTTTTTTAAGGAAAAAAATGTTGTGTAGGTTGTCTAAAAATGAAATGCAGTCAAACTTAAAAAGAAATGGTCAAACTAGACAATCTAAATAGATATATAGTAGATTGGGGGGTGAGAAGGAAGACAGGGATAATAGGAGGGAGTTACTAAAAGTTAGGGAATATCTCTGAGGAATGATGAAAATGTACTGTAATTTATTGTGATTATGGTTACATAGCTCTGGGAATGTATTAAAAACCACAAATTACAACATTTTAAATAGCTACATTGTGTGATGTTAATTAAAACAATTTTTAAATTGTGCCCCAAACAAACCAAATAAAAAGGATCACATAATTGATAATTATAAAATTCAGGGAATAGTTATCTGTGAGAAGAGAAAAAGATGGGTCAGGGAGGGACCCACCGATGCTATTGTAATAGGATGCTTTTTGCTAAACTGGATGAGGGATTCATGTATACTTGCTGTATCATAATCCTTAATATTATCTATATATTATATATATTCTAATATTATATATATTTGATATTTTCACGGACAATAGGCCTATAAGAAAACTTGTTGTTAGGTCCTTTCCAGTCTATTCCAACGCATGTTGGCCTTACAGAAGTACAACAGAATGAAACACTGCCCAGTTCTGTGCCATTCTCAGAATTGCTTTTATGTTTGAGCCCACTGTTGTAGCTACTATGTCAATCCATCTTGTCAAGGGTCCTCCTCTTTTTCTCTTCCCTTCTACTCTACCGAGTGTATTAGTCTGGGTGGACTAGAAAAACAAATCCAGAGACACTCATATATGTGTAAGAGAGAACTTTATAACAAAGAATAATTGTATATTAAGAAAATATCCAAGCCCAGTCCAGATCAAGTCCATAAGTCCAATAAGACCCCATATATAGATACGAGTCCATAAGTTCCTCTTTAGATTCACACATCACTTGCAATGACACCGAATACAGGAAGAAAGATCATAGGTCAGTGGGTGGAAAGTCTTGTGGATCCAGTGGTGGTGGAAGCCTCTCAGCATTGGCAGTCTCCGCACGACTCCTCCAGCCCCAGGGTCCTGGGTCTATCAGCATAGCACCTCTGATTTTTCAGCAGGAAGACGAAGCAGAGAGAGTGTGTCTCTGGCCTCGGGTGAGCTATTTATCTCTATCATGCCTCCAAATAAGGTCATCAAGCTGTGACCTGATAGGCTAAATGGACAAGAGATGATGTAACTACCACACTAAGCATGTCCTTCTCCAGGGACTGATGCTCCTGATACCATGCCTAAAGTATGTGAGAAGAAATTTCACCATCTAAGGTTTAGGCTTCAATAATAGTAATCCCCCCCAAAAAACCCACATTGCTATTTTTAAAACTATCAAATTACTAAGGGTTGATACTTGCAAGGTGAGTGAGAGACATGTTCTCATACACTGCAGGTGCAGGAACAGTTGTACAGTGGGGGATAATTAAACAATTTGTATCATGGGCCCTTTCACCCAAGATTTTAATTTCTAGGAGTGTATGTATGTGTCCCTCTCACTGAACCTGAACTGACCCTGGGACTTCCTTTGATCGACAGAGCAAGGCAAAAGTGATATACAGGCAGTTCCCAGGTTCAAATGAGATCCATCCCTAAGTCTGTAAGTCAAGCTTTTAGGTAAGTCGGGACAGCTGTTTACTGTTCTTACCTTACTTTAGTACAAGGAATGAGTCTTGGTTGGGCAACTAACCTAAAGGTCAACAGGAGAAAGATGAGGCACTTTGCTCCCATAGAGGTTTACAGTCTTGGAAATCATATAGAGCAGCTCTACATTGTCCTCTGCATTCTTATGAGTCACAACGGATGTGAGTTTGATCATTGGTTTTAGTGTGAGAAAAGACTCAGAGCCTTTTCAATGATTTAAAAGCTGCTGCACAGGCACCAAGTAGAGGTGATTGTGATGAAGAATTTGCTGCAGCTAGGGGTTTGTTTAATTGTTCTAAAGTGAGGAAAATTATATATACCATTTAGAGACCACCTAAAGAACAGATTTGCTGCATTGAACACTAATGACAGAAGACTTGATAACACTGTGGGAGGACATCGAGAACATCATACATCAAGAAAGCAGAAGGCCATTAAAAAGTCATGAGAGAAAGAAAAGATCAAAGGGAATGGTCAGAAGAGACTCTGAAACTTGATCCTGAATGCAGAGAAGCTACAGCAAGTAGAAGAAATGAAATAAAAGAGCTGAACAAATATCTCAAAAGGCAACTCGAAAACATACCGTATTATAATGAGATGTTGAAAGCATCAAAAAACGGAGTTAGAAAACCAAAAGGGAAGAGCATTTTCAGAATTTCTCATGCTGAAAGAACTGAAGAAAAGCTTCAAGCCTTGAGTTGCCATAGTGAGGGATTGAGTGGAACCAATGTTGAACAATGCAGGAAGTACCCAAAGAAGATGAAAGGAACTCACAGTCACTGTACCAAAAAGAAGTGGTTGACATACATTCATATCAAGAGGTAACATATAATCAATTTCTGGTATTGAAAGAAGTTAAAGCTACCCTGAAGGCATTAGCAATAAAAACTATTCCAGTCATTGATAAATAATGGTTGAAATGTCTCAACAAACTGATGTAAAACTGAAAGCACTCACCTGTCTATGCCAAGAAACTTGGAAGAGGGCCACCTGGCCAAACAACTAAAAGATACACATATTCTTTCACATTCAAAGAAAGGTGACCCAAAAGAATGAAAACTGTATA
>NW_022111320.1:43046046-43052588 GCF_000313985.2 Echinops telfairi
TATAACAAACTAGGGATAACATTGAAAAGAATAAGAATTCCAGAGCACTTCATTTTGCTCATGTGAAAAATGTGTATCAACCTAGAAGTGACTGAACAGAACAGAGGGATAATGAATATTTTTAAATTAGGAAGGTGTCTGTCATCAGGGTTGTATCCTTTTACTGTATTTGTTCAATCTGCATGCTGGGCAAATAATCTGAGAAGCAAATAATTTGTAGAAAAACATGGCATCGGGATTGGAGGAACACTTATTAACAACCTTCAATATGCAAATGACACAACTTTGCTGAAAGTAAAGAGAACTTGAAGCCTTTATCTATCTGTTTGTTTGTTTACTAATGAAGATGAAAAACTGCAACCTTCAGTATGGATTACAACTCAACGTAAAGGAAACAGAAACTCTCACATCAAGACAGAGAAATATCTCAGTTGTCAAGGATTTCATTTTACAGTACTTGGATTCACAGTCTGCTGCAAATGACCTTTGAAAAGAGGTCACTCTGAATACTAAGGAACACCTGACCCAAGCTCTGGCATTTTAATTGCCTCATATGCATATGAAAACTAGATAATTAATAAGGAAGGCCAAAGAAGAATTGATGCGTGTGAATTATAGTGTTGGTGAAGAATATTGACATCCCTAAGGACTGCCAGTAGAACAAACAAATCTGTCTTGGAAGTACAGCCAGAGGGCTTCTTGTCGGCAATGAAAACTAGACTTTGGACATGCTCCCTGGGAAAGGACTCGAGACTTGGCAAGTAGAGGATCAGTGAAAAAGAGGAATACTTTCAAAGAGATGGACTGACAAAGTGGTTGCAACAAGGGCTCAAACATAACCGCTGTGAGGACGGCGCAAGGCTGGGGAGAGTTTTGTTCTGTTGTACGAAGGATTATTATGAATTAGAACTGACTTGATAGATTCTAACAACACCAATAGGAGTTGTCCTCCCTAAGTTGGCCTTTTGTAACTGAAGAACTTAATGTGTAAGGACTTCCAAGCCTAAGCCTTAGGAGGTCTGTTTGAATGCTCCAAGTTTTCCTTTTTGAAAGGCAGCTACCATACTGTCAAGAAACTCAAGTTAGACTATAAAATTTTAGAAGGACATATGGCGAAAGACCCTGTAGGAGGAGAGACTGTTTTAGACGGAGTAGCCCGTCAAGATCCCAGCTGCATGTAGCCAGAGGAGTGACCTCAGTCTACACCACAAGAAACAGACTTGCCCAGCTGAGCCCAATTCAACCCACAGACTAGTAAGAAATAAGAAGTCATTGTTGTTTTAAGTTATTGTTCAGGGTGGTTTGTAATGCAGTAAGAGAACTGAAACAATATCCTTAAAAAAAGAGAGAAAGAGATTGACATATGTGACTGTTAACATAGTCATATAGTCATAATTATATATACATATATGCAAGGAGGTATTAAGTATAAGCTTTATTTTTTAAGTATAAGTATTATTTGTAATAGCAAAAAGAAAAAATTAAAATCTATCTAAATTCCTGTGTTGGACCTCAGCTTGCTCACTTTTGGTTTTTGTTACTCAGCCTCCATTCCTCCTCCTTTTCATAACAAAATCTAGAATTTCCTTTGTGAAAATTCCCCTCCTTGTGTTCAAAGTATTTCCAATGAGGCTTCCCCTTAAACCAGGAGTGGACATATGACTCACACCTCACATCAAATCCGCCTATGATTGGTTTAGGGATATGCCATGATTCATGCAATATGGTTGCAATCAAAGTGAAAACCCGAGTTGTGCAAACACTACAGGAAAGAGTTATTTCCTTTCCTTTGAAGCTGTTAGTAGGATAATGAGAGCCCCCAGTTTCTAATAGTCTGTGAATTAAATGACGATCACAGGAGTTAGAGTTGAAGATAAAGAGGATTAGGTCTAGATGACATCTGCGTTCATATATCAAGCCGTATCATAGCCTCTATTGGTGTATGAGCCACCAAAAGCTCATTTTAGACTTAAGCTAGTTGAGTTGGGTTTTCCACCTATTGCAACCAAGAGTCCAAACTAATACAAAACTTGACTGAGAGCAAGTGAGTTTGTCTGAAAAGGAACAGCATGAATTATAACTTATATAGTATAAAATATTGACTTAATCACTATTTAGCTCAGACATCTATGATTTGGACTGAATTCAGTGGGACCCCTCAACTGCACTCAATTAAACATCACTTACGGTAGTTGGGGAAAAAAGGCTGAGGGGGGCGTGGCAAGAATCTTATGGGCCTCCTGAAAGCTGGAGTTGCCAGACCACAAGTCTCTCCTTTTTCCAGTCTTTAAATGCATCTTCTCTCTGTTCTTGCTGGCTCTCTCTTCACTAGGAGCTTACCATGATAGTGTCAGCCCCTAGAGTTTATATTACATAAGGTATCCCAGTGCCAAATTATCACAGGAAAAACCAAATGGTTTCATTTTTGGCTGGGGGTCGAGTTAGTTGCACATAAGGCAATGAAGTCTTCAGGAGTTGGCTTTTTTGAGTTGTGGGCTGCAGAGGTGTAGCTACAGAAAACAGAACTTAAGACAATTAGTTTAAATTGCTAAATGATCTCTCACAGCTGGTGATGGAAACGTCAGTGGTGAATGAGTACTGTTCATACCCTAGCTATGCCTCTGGTGGGCTAGACAAATGCTTTAAGAAATTTTCAAGCAAAGAATTCTGTAGAACATTATAAGATGAGGAGGAATGGAGTACTAATGGTGATGCTAACAATCTATAATCTATCAAGGGGCCACGAGGGTGAGGGGAGGGAGAGCTGCTCCCAAGGGCTTAATAGACAGTAAATGTCTAGAAAAGAATGATGGCAATATATGTACTAATATGTAGGATACAATTGATGTATGGATTGTAACAAGAGTTGTAAGAGCCCACAATAAAATGATCTAAAAATAAATAAATAAAGTGGTGATGCATGATAGAGTATTAGGCAGTCACCAAAATAATTTTAATAGTATTTAATATCGGGAAATTATATGTGCTTTTCATGTGAAAATGTCACATTTTAAAATGAGTGATGGACAAATCACATTTAAGGTAACGGTGGTAGAATCATTTGGAAAAAGATAGCAAGAATGAGTATACAACTTGAGGAATGTGATTGATGTCTCTGAATTATACACATAGTGATTGCTGAGATGGCATATGTTTAATTATGTATGTTTTCACCACAATTTTTAAAGTGAATAGTTCCATTCACGGAAGAAACTACAGTGAAAATCAATCGTGATAATTATTTTTGTATAATAGGATTTGGGTAATTTGCATTTTCTACTTTATCTCACGCATTATTCTTTAGATTTCCCAATATAATCATGTACTGCCTCTATAACCTGAGAACAAAACTATAAGTGAAAACATTGAAAATAAACTGTTGTGATTACTACTAGTACTTATCAGTACCGACTTGTCCTCTCCTTCCTGAGGTCCCAGCAGTATGCACTTTCAGGATTCTTTTTAATTAGATTGGGCCATGTGACTAGTTATGCAGAAATTGTTTCACTCGATTGCTTATTTATTCCATGTAGCAAACCCCAAACCAAACCCACTCCCATCGTGTCAGTCAATGCTGATTCACAGCCACCTCCTGTGGGTTTCCAAGACTGTAACTGTTTACGGGAGTAGAAAGCTCAGTCTTTCTGCCGAGGAGCTGTTGGTAGTTTCAAACTGCTGACCATGAGGATCAAAGCCCAATGCCTAACCACTATACCACCAAGGCTCAAAACACAGTGGCTTAAAACACCAAGCAACATTCCTTAGGTCATCGTCTATAATTTGAACCGGTTCCGTGGCAACACTTTAACTGTCCTCGATAAAACATCACTTAAGGTGACTCCAAACCTGGGGCTGGGATCAATGAAGATTTTCTCTCTCTCAGGTTTAGTAGTTGATATCCACTCTGTTGTTTAGGGACTTTAGTTAGAGCTTTGGCCAGAACACCTACACTTGGCCTTTCCAGGTAGTAGCGTGGAGTCCTCACAACTTGGTTGCTTACTTTTAAGTACCAAGAGAGGCAAACAGAAACTATCTCCCTCTAGAACCCAGCCTTCAAATCCACATAGCATTCTCTCTGCTAAGGCCATAAATCTGCGCAAACTCAAGAGAAGAGCATATAGACCTTCACCTATCAGAGAAAGGAGTACTGAAGTCACATTGATAAGAGAAGACATTAGACAGAAGATACTTTTTTGGTCATTCTGGAAAATAAAATCTGCCACAGTTGAGATAGTAAAGGCCCCTCTGTAATCCCCCACACAACACACATAAAATAAGATTATGTATTGATTGGAGTGTTGGGTAGTTCAAATGATTCATGCACTCAGCTACCAAACAAAAGGTGGGAAGCTCAAGTCCAGTCAGAGGTACCTAGGAAGACCCTCACCGTAGTCGTTTTCTAAAATAGCAGCCATTGAAAAGCCTACAGAGCAAAGTTCTAGTCTGACTCAACAGCAATTGATGGACACCTTCCTAACTTAAAAATATTCAATATCCCTCTATTCTGTTCAAACAATCACGTCTAGGTGAACCAAAAGTTCCCTGTATTTCTCTAGGAGCAGTGGCTCAGAATTCACTAATTCAGTCTTCACATGGACTTCTTAGAACATAATTACTATGAATAACAAGAATTATCTGGATTTTTATAAAATAGGGGATAAATACTCCCCAGCATATATTATCTCACAAATATACAATGAAATACAAAACAGTAGTTTATGCTGAGCACCATCAAGATGGTAGAATATTCTTTGATAAACTCGATGCCAGGGATGGGCTGAAGAGTTAGAGTACTAGTGCTGCTCTCCATTATTGGGGGAAGAACACAAACAAAATACATCCTTTTAATTAATTGCAAATATGGACCAAAATTCTTCTAAGAGGAAATATTGAAGAACACAATGTTGCTGTCATTAATAGAAAAGAGATTATATTTTTTCTCAAAGCATATTTCAACATTTATGAAAAATCCATAAAAGTATATCTGAAAAAAGTAACATAAATTACAGAATAGTTTTGAAAATATTATGTTTGAATAATATGTTGAGTGTTTAAACTTGATTTTGTAATAAGAATGAATGTGTTAGATTGGGTTGACTAGAAACACTCCTACGTATATATAAAGAGAGAGCTTTATATCAAAGAGAAATTATATAATGATAAAACATCCCAGCCCAGTCCAGATCAAGTCCATAACTCTGATATTAGCCCATATGTCCAATACTAGTCCATAAATTCCTCTTCTGACACACAGCACATGCAATAATGCCAAATACAGGAAAATCACAGGCTGGTGGGTGAAAAGTCTTGTGGATCCAGTGGTGGTGGAAGCATCTCAGCACTGGTACGGGTCTCCACCTGGCTCCTCCCACTCTCTGAATGTGGCGCCCCTATAGCAGGAACGTGAAGCAGAGAAAGGGAGTGTGGCCCACGTCCAGGGAGGAAAAAAGGAAGTTCCCAGCATCATCATGAGAAGGCCATGTCCACAAGGCATCATCATCAGGCTGTGACCTGATTCACAGGCTAGACTCTACCCCTTCACTTATTTATCAAGTTTGACATGAAATTATGTAATGACCACAAATAATTATGGCACAGAAAGCATGCTAACATGGGAAGGCAATCTGTCTGAGTCAATACGGTATTTTTATCCAATTGTCCTTTATAGATGGGATGAAAGGCCAGTGGCAGGACTGAGGAATAATCATTATGTTCAAATGAAAGATCCTAAAGGAGTCCACCCACATCCCCCAAACCAAACCCATTGTCATAGAGTTCATTACAACCTGAAGTGACCCTATACAGGGTTTCTAAGACTATAAATCTTTACAGGAGCACAGTCTCATCTTTATCCCATGAAATAGCTGGTGGGTTTGAACCACCAACCTTGCAGCGAGCAGCCCAATCCCTAACCCATATCCTCACCAGTGATCCTTTGCAGGAGCCCAGTGTCCTGTATACTCCCCAATTTCCACCTCCAAAGGTCCAATAACCCAGAGAAAGTAAAAGGAAAACTGTCCATGTTGGAAATATGACAGATTTGCCAAAAGTACATGACATCAGCTATGGAAATTGTGAAACATAACTCTTAATTGTTTTACAGGAGCATGAAAATCAGAAATGGCTTTTTAAAAGATGGAAAATAGATAGAAATCTCTGAGTGCCATCTCGTGGAAGAATCTATAGCTACTATGAGTAAGTAATTGGCCCTTCCTAACACTCATCACTCCAATCATTTAAATTATACTTTATCTGTGGCAATTGGCTTCCCAGGGCTTCATGCTGGACATAGGAGTTCAAGTAGTCCTTGCTAAGATATGAAACAGCATCCAGGAATACTTCCCAGTAGTTGTAACTATTTGGGGTCAGATTAACAAAACTTAATGGGGCAAATCAGACGTGCAAGGCAAGCTGCAAGGTCAGGTAGCTAGTAGTCCAGGAGATTATGAATTGAACTGTAATTGGGTTCCAGTCGAGAGGAATTTTCTGAACTTAAGAGCAGTCAATCTCAAAAAGCTTCCTCTGTACCTCAACCTTTGTGT
>NW_022111320.1:43053136-43061961 GCF_000313985.2 Echinops telfairi
AGCATTTAAGAACTAGAGGAAAATTGTATATTTCATTGTTGCTATACTGCCCTCTGATTGGCTCATCTCCTCCCCGCAGCCCTTCTGCAAGGGGATATCCAATTTCCCAGATGGGTCCTGGGTCGCCACTCTGCACTCCCCCTCATTTACAATGTTATGATTTTATGATTTTTTTATTTTTATTTTTTGTCTTTGATGCCTGTTACCTGATCCCTTCGACGCCTTGTTATCTTACAGGCTGGTGTGCTTCTTCCATGTGGGCTTTGTTGTTTCTCAGTTAGATGGCACCTTGTTTATCTTCTAGCCTGTGGGACCCCAGATTCTATATATTTTGACAGCTGGGCACCATCAGCTTTCTTCACCACATTTGCTTATGTACCCGCTTTGTCTTCAGCCTTCGTGTCTGGGTAGGCTAGTGTGCTTCTTCCTTGTGGGTTTTGTTGTTTCTTAGCTAGATGGCCACCTGTTTGTCTTCAAGCCTTGAAGACCCCAGATGCTGTTCATTTCCACCACAATTTTCTAAAAATTTACCCATGTCTAACCCCACTGGGTGAATTTGCCACTACCTCAGACACAATTGTAACCTGTGGACTTAAGCTGGAAAACATATGGTGTCTGAGGAAACAGGAGACAGCTGTACCAAGAGCGATGGACTATTGGTTGGAGGACAGACAAGATCTTGCTACATCAAGGCCCTGTAGGCCGTTTTAAGAGACACATTATTCCGGCAATCCTATGACTGCCATTCTGTTACATTTTGCTTGTGTAGTTTAGGGTGTATCTTACAGGTGTGCTGCCACTGGGTGGTCACCTCTCGAAGCTG
Organism: Echinops telfairi; assembly: GCF_000313985.2. Lineage (NCBI taxonomy): Eukaryota > Metazoa > Chordata > Mammalia > Afrosoricida > Tenrecidae > Echinops > Echinops telfairi. Next base: position 43,053,960 of record NW_022111320.1, read on the forward strand.
TGTTATTTATTTCTGTTTTTCACTAACTGAAACCCAGGGGCATTGAGCCTATATGGAGAGAAAACATAACAAGAGTGTGGGAGGAGGGGAGATATAGAGGAGTAGGGGAGATAAGAAAGAGATGACGTTAAGAAGCTCAGGAAGGAAAAGTATGTTTGGAGATTGATTATGGAAGGAATTGTACAATTATGTTTGACATGAATGAGCTATGGAGGGACATGACATATGTATGTATTAATTCCCAAGTTTCAGCAAATTTAAAACAAAAACATAGATCCAGGAAGGAGTTCTGGGTTCACACCGAATCTTTGCTTCAAACTAAGAACAATTAGTTCTTACATTATGGCACAGCTGGATACTCCCCTTCATGAAATGATCACTGAAGGTAAGGATGCTACAGCAGAGTGTGGGGATGGAAGTAGATGGTGCCCGGCTACCAATCAGACTAGTGTCTGGGTTCTAAAAGGCTTGTATTTAAACAAGCAGCCATCTAAGCAAGGAGTCAACTAAGTCCACACTGGAGAAGCACACCAGCTTGTGTAATCCAAAGATATCAATTACAAAATTCAAATGTGGTGAAAAGTATCAGACCTAAAATCATGAACAAACAACTTTTAGAAGGCTATGAAGGGCAGTGGGATCCCAAAACTCAATCTGCAGAGTATTTAGTCAGACAGAGCTGTGGCAGATCTGATCTAGCCAAAGGCAAGAGTCTTGAACAGCCTTACTATCAGGCAGAGACCACTGAAATCTTGATTATGCTGGATCGAATTTGATACTTGGCCAGTTGACCTCACTATAGAACCAACCTGAATTTGGTCTGAGTGCAAGTATCTCTTAGAAGTTACATGGCACAAATCTCTTCCCTAGCTTTTTGAATGTTGATGGGGGTCTTCTTCCTGTCACACATTATTTGTATTTTTGTCTTTACACTAATATGTTCTGATCCTTACCACCTTAGTGCGATTTGTTTTTTCATTGTTTTCCATTGGTTTTCCCAGCTGTGAAGCACAGGAGTAGTGGAGGTATAATGATAATAACTGATAAAAGGTATTATAATAGGGAATGCAGCGGGCGATAGGGAAGGAAAGGGGATTTCAGGAGTAAATAATGAAGTCGGGAGCAAGGAGGAAGCACTAGAACTGATCGTGATTGCACAGCTCATTTTGAAAGGCCATTTAACTGGGGCAGGGGTGGGGGCAGGATGCTCTAAGACAGATGTGGTGCTGATTGCACAATTCCCCTTGATGATTGAATGATTCAATTATTCAATTGTATGATATGTAAACTGTGTGCCAATAAAAATGTTGGGGGGAAAACGATATTAAAACTGGTATAGTGGTTATACGTTGGGCTACCATCCAAAAGGTCAGTAGTTCAAAACCACCAGCTGTTCCACAGGGGAAAGATGGGGGCTTTCTACTCCCATAAAGAGTTAGAGTCTCAGAAATCCACCGGGGCAGCTCTACCCTATGAATTGGCATTGAATCAATGGCAATGAGTATCTGAATATACATTAAAACTAACACATAAAGGTATTGGTGAGAAAAGTTGTGTACGTTTACAGAGCAAGAATGAGTTAAAATAGTTTCCCCCTCTCCTCTTCACCTTCCTTGTTCTTATTCATCATCATTGTGAGAGTGGAGACTGTCTTTCTGTCCCACCACTGTAAGACTGGGTCTAGCCCATAGTAGACAATTCATATTGGTTGCATGAAGAAACAAAAATCAAATAAAATCCAAATGCGCTTTACACAATTGATGTGTGTATGGATTGTGATAAGAGTTGTATGAGCCCATAATAAAATGATTTTAAAAAATCAGAATAATATTCAAAAAGGAGAAGGAATTAAATGTGAGTGGCCAGGGAAACAATAAACAGAATAAATGTTATCCAGATCTCCATGTTTATTGATATTGATTTAGGGAACAAAACAGCAGTTTGGAACCAGGAAATTTTGCCCTGTGGACTCATTCTGGGTTTTTTTGTTTGCTTGTTTGTTTGTTTGTCTCCAGACAAGTTTCTTAGGAGCCCTGGCAGCATAATGCTTACCCGTTGGAGTACTAATCATAAGGTTAGCAGTTCGAAGCCAATAGTAACTGTGTGAGAGACAGACTAGGTTTTCTATTCCTGTCATTACAATCTCAGAAACCCACAAGAGCAGTTCTACCCTGTCCTACAATCATTATGAGTCAGAATTGACCCAGTGACAGGGAGTTTGTTTGTATTTTTGTTTTTATGCCAATTGTCTCTCAGAATCTTTCTTGAACTTTTGAGAACAAATCTGATCATTTTAATATATTATTGACTCTTTGCAGTTAATAATCAGAGTAAATCTCCATGCTAGAAAATCCAATTGAGTAGTATGAACCTAAGCAGGGAAATAATAGATTAGAAGAGAAAGAAATGAAATAGAGAATAGAAATACAGTTGAGAAAATCAATGAAATCTAAAGTTCATTCTTTGAAAAGACCAATAAAATTGACAAACCTATAGAGTGACCAAGAAAAAAAGAGAAAGAGAAAAGATTCAAATTACTAAAAATCAGGAATGCAAAAGAGACATTACTACTGATCACATACATTTATTTTTAAAACATCAAATGCCAAAAAAATCAGATCATTAAAAAAAATCAGATCATTTACATGAAAGAGAAGTTTTCCTAGAAAGGCACACATATTGAACTTACTAAAGAAAAAAGTGGATGGCTTTTGCAGCCTTCAGTCTCTAATGCCAGGGCCGCCTCTCCCTGGCCGAGCTCCAGCTGAAGGAGAAGTGGGTTAGTGAGGAGGTGTCACTACCAGGGCTGGGACAAAGCCAACTGCCCACAGGTCACCCAGTGGTAGGTAAAGCATGCAGAAAGCAGCTGGCTATGAAAGCTGCTTACAATAGTGTGCCCTTTCCTCTAGGGGTAAAAACACCTCATCGTTACAGTGCTGGTATTGTGGCACTTCATGAATTTAGGCATTATTAGAAGTCCACAGAACTTCTGATCCACAAACTTCCCTGCCAGGGCCATGTGTGAGAAATTTCTCAGAACTTCAGTACAGATCTGCGCTTCCAGAGCTATTGGTGCTGTGCAGGAAGTGAGGCTTATCTGCTTGGCCTTTTTAAAGACACCAACCTCTGTGTTACCCATGCCAACTGTGTAATAGTTATGCCAAAAGACATCCAGCTAGCACACTACATACATGGAGAACATGCTTAAGAATCCACTATGATGGGAAATATTTAATAATACATTCTGAATATTAGATTTTTTCCCCCTTCAGGGGGTTAAAAACCTAAGTATATGATTGCAAATGGAAAAACAGGAGACATAAATCAGGTATTGACCGTTTTTCCATTTTCATTTGTGTGTGAATTTTTTATATAACTGTAGGGACATAATGCATTAATGCAAATTTAAATGTTTCAATAACCACATTTCAGCAGTTCAATTTTATAACAATTATTTAAAAACCTGTTAAATGTTTCTGGATAATACTAGCATTTGATTTTTTAAAAACAAGTAAAGTTCTTATTGACGGCCACTAAATGGTGTTTGTAAACATTTTTATCATATAGTAGATTCCATCCATTCACTATCCTTGTTAATAAAGTTGTCCTACATGCAAGTAAATGTTTCTAATGTTGTCTGGATTCCGTGTTGTTCATGTAAGTTTACTATTAAAATACATTAACAGCAGTGGGTTCAAATTGTTATTGCAGCACTGGATTAGACAGTGTGTTGCTGGTATCCATAGTGTTTCCCCTGCCTAATTTTTTTTTAAGTAGATCACTAGAATTTTCTTCCTACTGTCTTAATCTAGAAGCTCCACTGAAACTTGTCCAATATGAGTGACCCTGAATTCTGCAATGAATACTTAATTCAAAGGTTGCAAATTAAAGTCCTAAAAAAATTCCTTTAATAAAAAAAGATATCATACATGAAAAAAGTGAAAATCATTAAAAAGACTGAAAAGAAGAAGACCAAAAACAGGTGGAGCATCCTCCTATTGGGGGAAAGAAACACTTAAAACAAGTATATAGAACCCAAGGGGAGAATACACCCAGTATAATGTTCCTAATGGACACTTTTGACCTAGTTTCTATCCAGCCTTTGACCTAGTTTCTATCAAGCCTTTGATGGCCTAAGTAGTGTGCTATAGACTACTCGGACTTTAGACTGTCCTTTCAATGTGCACAACATCCTTCATACGCTATAGCAGCAGGACTCAATGTGGAAGCCCTGCTAAGCTAACAGAGCTTTACCTCAAACTCATCTCTAACACATTTAAGGAACTAACATACGGTATATATTCAAGTATAAGTTGACCCAAATATCAGCCGAGGCACCTAATTTTACCACAAAAACAGCATAAAAAATGTGTTGGAAAACTTGCCTTTTTTTTTTTAAGGAAAATTTTTTAATTTGCAACCTTTGAATTAAGTATCCATTGCAGAATTCAGTGTCACTCACGTTGGACAAGTTTCAGTGGAGCTGAAATGTCCTAGGTTATGGAATTGGCAGTCATATTGGACTTTGATTCAGATCTGTTTCTTTGAGGGTGTCCATTGAATGGTGGCCCTGGACTACCATATATTTACTAGTTTAATGCTTTCATTGCTCTCTTATGATATGTATTAGTATGGTAGTGTGGTAGTTATATAATCTGGTATCAATTTGAGAGGATTAAGAGTGAAGGGGTGGAGTCTGGTCTGTCAATCAGATAGTCAATGAGGCTTTTGTATGGGCATGGCCTTCTCCTAAGAATTCTGGAAAATCCGGTATTCGTTCTTGGAGGCAAGAGACACTATCTATCTCTCTCTGCTGACTCCCTGGGAGACATTGAAGCTGATAAGGCACATGGAACTATGCCAGTGCCCTGAGCTGGAGAAGCCACATGGACCTACCCTGATGCAACCAGACCTCTGAAGCCAGAGAAGCCACGTAGAGATCCCTGCTAGCGCTGGGATGCTTACAATGCCACTGGCTCCATAGACCTCTCACCCACTGGCCTGTGATCTTCCTGCATTCAGCGTCATTGCATGTGTTTCATGAGTCTGAAGAGGACTTTATACATTGGTATTGAACATATGGCTAATATCAGACTTATGGACTTGATCTGGACTAGGCTGAGATGTTTTCTCAATATTCAACTGCTCTCGTATATAAAATTAGTTCTGATACACATATGTGTGTTTATGAATTTGTGTCTCTACTCTACCCAGACTAACACAGGTAGGCTTTCTGCTTTGTGAATGAGTATTTTTGAAAGTTTTGCCCTATCACCAACCCTTATTATTCTTATAAATAATGTCCGGCCACTTAAGGGTTTGGGCTATACAAGTCAACAATTCATGAATCACGGTTTCAAAAATCAGCCTATACATACATAATTTCATTTTTTCACATTTTAAATTCTATACTATGAGCACAGTCGTCATTAATTTATGCCCCAGAAGGATGACTGATAATGTTTTCTATCATTAAAATGATAATAATGCCTCTACAGTGAACCAGAGACATAGATAAACCATAGATATGTGAATGAATTTTGGGCTTGCACTTAATTCAAGCCCCAATCTAAGAACAGTCCATTCTTATCATATAACCTTTTATGAAGAGATTGCTGAAGATATGGGTAGAATAGCAAAGTGTGGTAAAGAAACCAGAAGCTACCAGAAAGAATAGAGAAAAATACCATCTGGGGTTATGTAGACTTGTCTTCAAACAAGCAGCTGTCTACATGAAGTATCAACTAAGCTAACATGGAAGAAGTACACAAGCATGTGTGATCCAAGGACTGTAAAGGAATAAAAATCCAAGACCAGAAGAATGAATGGTATCTGAGTGTAAATTCTGAACACCCTGATTAAAGAAGGCAATGGATGACAGTGGAAGCCCAAAATCCATTTGCAGGGTCCCCATTGGATTAAGCTTCTGGGAATGCCCTCTAACCATAGTTTGGATGGTAACAGCCTTACTATCAGGCAGAGAACACTGTAAATCAATTATGACAAATGTAGTAAGATTAAAATGTAACACCTTTATCGTTTCATTTCCTTTTTGATCCATTTTAAAGGTATTTTATTTTTTAATATTTTCTGTTTTATTTTTGATTGAGGTTATTCTATGTTTTGTTTTGTCATTGTTGTTGGGGTTTTTTGTTCATTTACTTCTAATTTATGTCTCGTATAATTTTGAGTATGTGAGATCCAGGATAGATAAATCTATAGAAACAGTAACCGGATTAATAAACCTAGGGACATAGCAAGGGACATTAGGGCTAATGGGGAACTAACAACAATGAGTAGGAGAAGAAAATGTTCAGAAATTGATTGTGGTGATGATTTGACAACTCTTCTAAATATGGTTAAATGATTAAACTGTGTGGTATATGAAGTATATGCCAATAAAACTATTTGTAAAAGATAGAAAAGACAGAAATGAGTGCCAAAGGAGACTCTGAAAATTGTCTTAAGGGTAGAATCGCTAAAACAAATTGAATAAATGGTTAAACAAAAGAGCTGAACAGAAGATTTAAAGAGTGGCATGATAAGATAGCAAAAAATATTATAATGGATTATGCAAAGATGAACAGAGCACACATTCACCACTTCTCAAGTTGAACAAACTCAAGAAAACTTCATGTCTTGTTTCGCAATATTGAAGGATTATATGGGCAAAAATTGAATGCATCCAAAGAAGATGGTAGAAATATACAATTACTGCACCCAAAAAGAATAAGTCAGTTTTCAGTCATTTCAGGGGGTAATCTTTGAGTAAGCACTGAAGGTACTGAAGGAAGAAGGCCAAGCTGCACATGTGGAATTCATGGAACAGCAGCTGCAATGTCTCAAAAGAGAAGTGACCCTGGAAGATACCACCAGATCTTTGGAAGAGGATGCATGGCCAACTTATTGGAAGAGATTCAGATTTGTGCCCATTCTAAAGAAAGGTTATTCAATGGAATGTAGAAATGATAGAGTAATATAATCAAAATTATATGCATTTAAACTGTTTCCTGAAAACAAGTCAAAAACAGCTACAGTCAGATTAGGGAAGTGCCAAAAATTCAAACTGGATTCAGAAGAGAACATGAAGCAAAGTGATATCGGCTAGATCTTGATTGAAGCAGAATACCAGAAAAAAAGTTCATTTGTGTTTTGTTAATTATGCAAAGGCATTCAACTCTGGGCATCACAACAAGTTATGAATAAAACTGTAGAAAATGGGAATTCTGGAGCACTGAATTGTGTTCATGCAGAGCCTGTATATATAGACCAAGAGGCAGTGTTTTGAAAAACAAAGGGATATTGCTTGGTTTAAAATCAGTTAAGGTGTGGTGTGTTCAGGATTTTATCCTTTCACCACACTTACTCAATCTGTATGCTGAGCAAATCATCCAGAAACTACTATATGAAGAAAAACAAGGCATCGTAATTGGAGGAAGACTTATTAATAACCTCTATATAAAGATGACATAACCTTACTTGTTAAAAGTGAGGAAGACTTGAAGCACTTACGGAAAAGTTCAAAGACTCACTTTCAGGATGGTTGTATTTCAACATAATGAAAATAAAAATCCTCAAAACCAGAGCAACAAGCAACATCATGGTAAATGGAGAAAAGATCAAAGTTATCAAGGATTTCACTATACTTCAACTTACAGCTAACATTCTTTGAAGCAGCAATCAAGAAATCAAATGACACATTGCACTGGGCAAATCTGCTAAAAAATTTTTTTTTAAAGCCACTTTAAAGGATAGAGGAACAACGATGTGACTTTCACTTTGAGGACTAAATTTTGTGTGACCCGAGCCCAGGGTAGTTTCAATGGTCACACCTGCACCCAACAGCTGCACAAAGAATAAGGAAGACTGGAGAAGACGTTGGGATCAGGGCTTGGTGCCCCAACAGACTGGACTGGAAAACACTCCTAAAGGCCAACTATCCTTGAACTAATTACAAGCTTTTCTTTCTGTTGTGTTTTAATTTGTTATTTGTCAATGGTTT
>NW_022111320.1:43063430-43107569 GCF_000313985.2 Echinops telfairi
AAAAGCCACTTTAAAGGATAGAGGAACAACAATGTCACTTTCACTTTGAGGACTAAGTTTTGAATGACCCGAGCCCACAGCATTTTCAATGGTCACACCGGCACACAACAGCTGCGCAAAGAATAAGGAAGATTGGAGAAGAATTGACGCATTTAAATTCTGGTGTGGGTGAAGAATATTAACTATCACATGGATTGCCAGAAGAACGAATAAATCTATCTTAGAAGAAGTGCAGCCAAAATGTTCCTTAGAAGGGAGTGAGATTTTGTCTCATGACATCAGGCTTGGTAAAGTGTTTCCCCATCCAGCTAGGGGCCATTTGCGTTTATAACTGCAGATATCACCTGCCCAATAGAGAATTCCTTCTCCTGGCTCAGTGGTTCTCAACAGCTACCCATTAGAAATTGCCTGGGGAGCGTTAAAATTTAACACTAAGGCAGAACTTAGACCAGTCTCTGGGGGTTCATCCTGAGCATCAGTAGCTTTTAAATTTCCCCAGGTGGTTTCACTGTACAGAGATGAGAACCACAGTCTCAGTGTTAGCTCGGCAGAAATTGGCAAGGGGAGAAGAGGTGATAAATGTAAGGAAACTGGCAAGCATCTTAAACACAAAAGAGAGGTGGAGACCCACTTACACACTCCCCTCCAGGACAAAGGAGGGTGAAGAGCAGAATAAAACACATTTCCTTATCAATGGAAAAAACCAAAGATTATTGGAGATCATGAAATGGCTGGAGGAAGAAAGATTGGGTGTTTGTTCACACAACCTCCACAATGACTGAATAGACTCTTGAATTTGGGGCCTGAGGCAAGAGCACATCACGTCTGGGGTGCTGGGGTGCCAGAACATACACACCTGAAAGGAGGGGCCTCTGCAGAGGACCAGCCAATAGCAGAAGATGGACAGAAAGCCAAACTATGGTGAGAAGTCTGCGGGGTCCAGCTTTATGTTGTTGTTTTTCCAGGCCTTTTAGCTTTCGCTTTTGAATTTCGTTTCCAAAGTATCCCTGTTCAATAAACTTGCTCTTTCTGTTCAAACTCATGAATTTCGTTTCCAAAGCTTCCCTTTTCAATAAACACTCTTTCTGTTGAAACCTTTTCTCTGACACTTGTCTGAATTTTGCCTCTGGCCTGAAATCTTTCTTTGGAGCAGAACAAGAACCAAGTCACAGAGAGGCTTGAAATTCTGACCCTCCTCCTGGTAACACCAGCATTACAGTGAACATTTGCAAATCAAGTTAGCTGCATTTTTGAATGCTAAATATCTAATTTTATCTTTAAAGTAATCGTTACTGATTGACTTTCTTAGATAGAGAGGAGATTTTGGAGTTGGGTAGATACGGGCCCTCAGAAGCCCCCTGTATTCTGCAGAACAGAAGACCAGTTCCTGCTGTTCCACAGGAGGTGGGAGGGGTAGTGGTGGTGAATTAAGGTTCCGTCAACAAGCAAGCATGGAAAATTCTTCATTCTTATACCCTATATACTTATACTTGTATACATTCTTGTATACTCGTGTACTCTTTTATTATGATTAAATTTAGATTCATGTTTTTTTACAGTTTTATTGGCATATGAGTCACATACCAAACAATTTAATAGTTCAATCACATCAAGGAGAATTGTACAATCATCACCATAATCAATTTTAGAATATTTTCTTCATTCTTGTACTTATTTTTTCTCAACAGTTTGATTGGCACATAATTTACATATCATAGAACTGAATCATTCAATCGTTCAACCATATCATGGGGGATTGTACAATCACCACCACATCCATCCTAGGGCATTCTCTCCCCCATGGTTGGTTTGCCTCCAACGTGAGCTGTCCACTCAGTCAGCTCCTGTGCTCCCGCCTTCATTATTTACTCTGGAGCTCCCCTTTTCCTCCCTGTCTCCTGTCCCTCCCTTACACTCCCTGTCACACCTCGCATCAGCTATTATGTACTCATGCATTCTTATACTCTACATACATTCTTATGCTCTACACACTCTTTCAGAGAATGACTATGCAAATTGGCCTCAAAGGTTCTGAGAAGTATACCAAAAAGAGACAACAGTACTTCATATAACTTGACGCCAGGCTTTCTAGATTTATTTGAGTAAGGGTACCTGTTAACAGCACAAGAAGCCCACTTGTAAAAACATTTTTAGTCCAACATTTTCATCTGACCGAGGTCTGAAGAAGTTAAATGATGTAGACACCCAATATATGAATAGACGAGGATAGGATACATGCTTGCATTATCAGGGATTGTATTGAGTTTTCCTTTAAATATCTAGTACCTCCCCTATTTGTAGTGTATTTCTGCCTTCCTTCCCTGATGCAATGATAAGGTTCAAAGGAATAGAAGTGAGAGTGTTAAAACTACTGCCAACTGAATATCAATCCAAAATTTAAGTAAAACACTTTGAATATTATAATGTATTCATTCAATAACTGCTTATTAGATGCTGTTCAATTGGGAGTAGCACTGTATGCATACTTAACAAGAGTAAATTCAGTTATAGTATAACAATGATAATAGCTAAATCCTATGCAATATTAATCATGAGCCAGACATAAAGGTTTTTACCTGTATTAATTCATTTGATTCGCATGACAATTCATCAGACGTTAGTGCATTATTATCCCCATTTCACAGATGCAAAACTGAACCACCAACCTCACTGTCATCAATTTCATCTCAGAGTGACCCTGCAGGGTAGAGAGAGAACTTCCCTTATAGGGTTTCCACAGCTGTAAATGTTTCTGGAAACAGACTTTCTCCTGGAGAGAGATTTTCCCCTAAAGAGTGACCAGTAGATTTGAACCACTAACCTTTTGGTTAGCAGTCTAGTGCTTAACCACTGCAGTACTAGAGCTACTTCAAAAGGTTATTAAGCAACTTGTTCAAGATCATGGCATTAACTTAACAAAGAGGCAGGCTTTAAAACTGAGGTAATCTGTTTCCAGTGGCTGGTTCTTAATGACTTCACATGCACCATAGCATGAGGGTGACTGAATAGCGAGGACATTGCTGAGCTTATTTAATGAACTTGAAAATGGGGGACCGTGTGACTATCAAGATATACGTATCTTGTTGCATTGCATATGATCTTACTGTTTCAAGATCTTACTGGCTAAACATCACAACATAAAAACTATTGAACCCACCTGCTACTCAGCTAAAGAAGTTTTGATCTGTACCAGTGACGGAGCAAAAATGACTGTGAGTTTCTAAAGAGATTGCCTTTTTGACCTGTAAAATGGCAAAGTCTTAAGGAAATGTTGAAGGGTAATTTTAACTATACACAATTTTCACCTGAAATGCTGGCTTTGGAGCTGAATCCTCACTCTAAGATACACATGATACCAAGTGTCAAACATGTAAACCCAGTTGTGATCTCCGTTTTTGCTCAAGATAGCAATGTATACACTACTACACAGTGATGAACCATTATTGGTTCAATAATCCCCCACCCCCACCCCACACTTTTCCAGCCTCCTTTTGCAATAAGACATTAATAGTTCCAGTTAATGTTATTTCAAGATCAGTTTTCTGGGGCACTTCTGGAAAATCCACGAAGAGTGACAGTCTCAGAAACTCACAGGGCAGTTTCACCCAGGCCTACAGGGTTACTATGAGTTGGAACTGACTCAATGGCAAGGAATTTGGTTTTGATTGATGTCTAAAGAACTCTGGAATGAGGAGAGATGGGAGCTTTACTGGTATCAAAATATTGTTGGAAGTGGGCATCTGGTCTCAGTTATTATCTCCCAATTTTATCTCTGCTCTGAACACACTGGCCTCTCTGTTTTTCCTACACAAGCAAAAATCAGATAGCTTCTAGGGCCTTTGCACCTACTATTCCTGCATCATCCCAAACAGAGCCATGGTTCATGCCCTCACGTCCTTTTGACCTTTGCTCAAATGTGTGACTGAGAAACCTTCACTGTCCACTATTCTAAAGTAGCCCCACTCTCACCTGGCTTCTCCCTCCTTGTGTTGTAGGTGCCCATGAGTTGGTTCTGACTCCTAGCAACCCTAAGTACAACAGAACAAAATACTACCCAGCCCTGCGCCTTCTTCACAATTGTTATGTTTGAGCCCATTGTTGCAGCCACTGTGTCCATTCATCCTGTTGCAGTCCTTCCTCTGATTTTTTGTTTTTTGCTGCCTCTCTACTTACCGAACGTGATGTGTTTCTCAAGGGACTGTTCTCTCCTGATAGCATGTCCAAAGTATGTGAGACAGTCTCACCATACTTGCTTCTACGGAGCATTCTGTCTGCACTTCCAAGAGAGATTTTAGCAGTCCATGGTACATTCAATATTCTTTGCCAATACCATAATTAAAATGCATTGATCTTTTTCAGTCTGCCTTACTCAATGCCTAAATTTCACATGCATATGAGGTGGTTGAAAAGATCAAGGCTTGTGTTAGGCACATCGCAGTCCTCAGTGTAAACTCCTTGCCTTTCAATTCCTTACCCTGTTTTATTTTTCTTCTGATCACATTTAGCTGTCTAGTATACCACATATTTTAATACTTAATATTTAATATGTTATGCCTTCTACACTAGAATATCAGCTCCACTCACCAAGACAATTACGTAGCATACGAGCATTTATAGCCACACCAACAATATCTATATCTGAAACAACTCTTGTGCTGAGAAGTAAAATCTGAAAAGCTAGGAGGAGGAAGAGGAAAGGTGTTAGGACTAAGTATTGTAGGAAAAAGGCAATGCATGTGCAAAGGTTCTGAGATGGCAAGACACCTGTGTGTGAATGAATAAGAGAACATCATCGTGACTGCAGAACAAAGTGATAGGGTAAGCAGTGTGCTATCAGGTAGAAGAAGGTAGTAGGAGACAGCAATGAACGCATAAAGACTTTGCAGTAATGGTCAGTAGCAATGGGAGACCAGTAAAGGACGTTTGGGAGGTGGGTGGTGATATGATCAAATCTCCATTTTGAAAATGTACAGTCTGTACATGCTAGGGAGGTTGCAGGCGGGGCCTTAGAAGAACCAAGGAGCAGTTTCAAGGCAATTGTAATATACAAGGGAGAGAAGATAGAAGTTGAAAACTTGATTCTTGTATAAGTACAACCCTAGGAAAACAAGTTTCACAAGTGTCTACATTTTAAAAAACAGAAGATAAAAGTCTGCATAAGTGTCAGATATAATAGTTATTTTTATAGCTTTTGATTATATTTTTTGAATAAACGAATGTCTAAAACCAAACCCAAGCCCACAGTCATCCAATCTCTTATGGCTCACAGTGACCCTAAAAGACATATAAGAATCCTCCACAGGGTAGCCAAGGCTGGAAAGCTTTAGGAAGCAAACTGCCTCATCTTTCTCTGGTAAAGCAGTTGGTGTGTTTGAATTAACAACCTTTTGATTTGCAACACAATGCTACCCCACTGTGCCAGTAAGCATCCTTAAAAGAATGGCTAGAGGGTTCAGAAGGAGCCCTGGTGGCACATTGGTTAAGCATTCAGATGCTAACTGAAACTGGAAGGTTTAAACCAACAAGAGAGTTCTTGGGGAAAAAGACTGGCAATCTGTCCCCATAAAGATCACTATTGTTATTATGAATTGCCATTGAATGTCTGTTCTGACACAGATGCCCAAACAAGGGATCTTCAAAAATTCATGGAAAAACTCCACTATCCTGTTTTCACACAAACTTTTTTGAAGCCCCTTCATATATATAACAGAATGGAGCATTGCCTTGTCCTGCATCATATTTATAATTGTTCATTGCTATGTTTGAACTCATTATTGCAGTCCACCTGTCCATCTATCTCTTAGAGCATCTTCCTACTTTTTACTGATTTTCCACCTTGCCAAGCACCATATTCTGCTCCAGTGACTGGTTCCAACCGATAACATGGCCAACGCCCTTAGGTGAAGTTTTGTTATCCTTACTTCCAAGGAGCATTTTGCCTTACTTTTCCCAAGAAAGATCGTTTCCTTCTTCTGGATGTCCATAGTATGTTCAATATTCTTTGCCAACAACACCATAGTTCAAATATATCAAGTGTTCTCTAATCATTGTCCACCTTCCACATACGTATTGGGGTGATTGAAGATATCATTGTTGGAGTTGGGATCATTTTAGTGTTCAAAGGGACATCTTTGTGTTTTAATACTTTAAAGAGGTTTCTGCTGCAGGATTGTCCAAAGCAATGTGTTCTTTGATTTGGGCACTGATTGTAGATCCAAGTAAAACAAAATCCTTGACAACTTCAATATTTCTCCATAAAGATTAGAGCCAGGAAGCCTGTCAGCTAGTTCTATCCTGTCTTATAGGAACACTATGAATTGGAATCGACTAGATTGCAGACCACAACTAGAGGATCTGGTACTTCAAAAAAAAAATCAGCCTTTGAAAACTCTATGGAGCATAGTTCTACTTTGATACACATGGGGTCACCATGAGTTCATCTTAAACTGATGGTGACTGGTTTTGGATTTTGCTTTATGATATGTTAGATACTACTAAGAGGGAAGTGGAGGACCAGTAGTAGAATTCTGACCTTCAAAGTGAGAGACCTGGGTTCAATTCCTAGCCAATTCAATTAAAGGGCAGCCACCACCTGTCTGACAATGGAAGCTTGAGTGTTACAGTCATGTTGAACAGGTTTCAGCAGAGCTTACAAACTAAGACAAACAAGAAAGAAAGATCTGACGATCTATTTCTGAAAAACAAGTCAAAAAAAGCCTTGTGGATCACGGTGGTTCAATTCTGTCCTGCATGGGATCAGGAGTCTGGTGCCAACTCAACACCAGTTAACGGGTACTACTAGGTCATGAACAAAAAGTAGACAGTGTCTTTTATTTTATTGGGGGAGTTAATAAATATACCAATATAAAATTCTCGGTTATAATTAGTGCAAAGATTAAAAATCCATCAGAATAAGAGAATAAAGGGTAACAGAGGGTGCTACTTCAGATAGAGTAGTCAGGGAAGGTCTCTCAAAAATGTGATGACTCCTGAAGAGACTTGCATGAGGTGAGAGAGTAGGCCACAATATTATCTGGAAAAAGAGCTTTTTGCCCAGAGGGAACATTGATTGCCAACGCCTGGGGGTAGGACAGGTAGGACTGTGCAAGACATGTTCCAGGAGTAGCAGTAGGTGGGACTAAAGCAGAATGAGGGAGGGAGGGAGGGTGGTCAGAGATGAGATAATAAGGGGTGGCTGGAGGCAAGACAACTGGGTTCTGGTAGGCCATCATAAGGACTTTGTTATCATTTTGTATGAGATGGGAAGGGTATTGAGGAGAAAGGTGATGAGATCTGATTCTGGCATCTGGGTGGAAAATAAATTCTAGCAGAATATGACTGGGAAGTTCAGTGCAGTGATCCAGGTCAGAGATGATGGAGTTTGCACTGGGTGGTAGTAGCCAAGATGAGAAGCAGTTAATAGCCCACAGGGTATTTTAGAGCTAGAGCAATAGATTTGCTAATCAGTTGAATGTGGGTTATAGCAGGAAGAGAAATATCAAGAGAAACCTGAAAGATGGACATACCATTTAATGACATGAAGAGACAGGGTGGAACCAGTTTCAGGGACAAATAAATTAACATTTGAAGACTGAAATGCATATTAGTCATTCAAGTAGAGACGTCATATTGGTGATTGATTCCTGAACTTTGGGATCAAGGTCTGTGTTGGAGGCAAAACTGGGAAGTCACCTGGAATATATAACACTTAAAGCTAACATTAACAGGTGAGCAGAACTAGGCCAATGTCCATTGTGATAAGACATCTCTTCAACATGCCAGCGGCTGGCTGTTTTGTCACCTCCATGGCCAACTCAGACCCTCGCTACCCGTCCTCTTCCATTGAGGATGACTTCAACTATGGCAGCTGCGTGGCCTCTGGCAGCGTGCACAGCCGAATGGCTTTTCTAAGAAAAGTCTATAGCATCCTTTCTCTGAAAGTTCTCTTAACAACAACGACATGTTCAGTCTTTCTATACTTTGAGCCAATTTGGACATTTGTACGTGAAAGTCCTGCCTTAATTGTGGTGTTTGCCCTGGGATCTTTGGGTTTGATTCTAGCATTGACCGAACAGACATAAGCATCCCCTTAACCTGTGTCTGCTTTTTGGATTCACATTTTTGAACCTCTGACTGTGGCCACTGTCTTATGATGTGCGTCTTATTCTCCACGCATTTACACTGACCACTGCAGTCTTTCTTGGCTTGACTGCATAGACTCTACGATCTAGGAGAGACTTTAGCAATTTGGAGCAGGGCTGGCTACTGTTTTATGGATTTTGTGCTTATCAGGCTCTTGCAGTTGTTTTTCTATAGAGAGACAGTGGAGCTGGTGTTGGCTGCCGGGGAGCCCTTCTTTTCCGCGAATTCATCATCTGTGACACTCACTCACTGATGCACAGGCTCTCGCTGGAAGAGTACATCCTGGCGGCCATCAGCCTCTACCTGGAGAGCATCAATCTGTTCCTGCACTTGTTATGATCCTTGGAAGCAGTTAATAAAAAAGTGATTGAAAATTAAAAAAAACCAAAAAACAGGTGAGCACAGACTAAGGAGAGAATCGTTGGAGGGACTGAGACTCCACATCTGTCATATGTATGCTGAATCATGTTTTTCTAGCTGCACACAAGTTCCCACGTGCAGGTGAATCATTTCTAGATTCTGTTCAATTCAGCTTCTAAATTCATTAATTTGGCAAATATATATTTGAATATTTAATATCTTGGATAAACTCTTTCTAAACTTCCTCTTCTTGTTTCATATTCTTAATGTTTACTAATAAAACCCCTGTTCTTGGCATCTGTCAATAACTCAGCTTCCTCTGTTGTATATTGTTCAGTGTGGTTATTCATTTATAGGGTTTTTCCCCTTAATTTTCTCATGATTTTTCAACTGTGGTCTCATTTCTAGTCCTTTGAGACTGTCAACCACTCCTAATGTGGTATAAATTGGGGGAAGTACACCCAGCTATGGGTGATTAATTTGTAGGACTCATCTAACAAGAAAGTGCTTTTACTACTTATGGCCAAAGTCAACTATACCCTATTGTCCCATGGATACCTTTCAGAGTATTTTCCCATCTGTGATAATTAAGGTTTTGTGCCAATTGGCCTGGGTCAGGATTGTCAGTGATTTGACAATTAAGATCTAGTATCTAGTACTCCCTGGGTAGAGACCTCCCTAAGGGTGTGTTCTGCCTTAAATGTATGTAGATGCTGTGGAAAAACTTTTTTGGGTCTGGATCCTGCATCTAGCTCATCAATTTTGGGTTCTTTGGATTTGAGTCAATGACTTGCCATATTGCCTGCCAATCCCAAGAGTCTTCAGCAGTCTATCATCTTACCTGTCAACCTTGGATCATTTGCTGCTCCAGGCAGAAATCCAACCTTGGATTCATTCTCCTCCACAACCACCAGCCTGTGATCTTCTTCCAAATCTTGGGTTTATCAACCTCTGCAGCTATGCAAGTCAGAAGTCACCTCTAGCCTAACATCTGGCCCACAGACTTGGAGCTTACCCATTTCTAGAACTGTGCAAGTCATTTTATTGATATAAACCTCTCTATATATAAGTTTCACTGGGTTTACTTCTCCAGAGAACCCAGCCGAAGACACCATCCTAAACAGTATTATCTTCCCAAGCAGCAATATTCTCCTGGAACAGCCACTACATTTTGTCTGCAGTGGTGGTCCCCAACACAGTGAGGTTCTCTTTATACTGCTACTTTTAGCCACTTTGTCCCAACTTGTACTTAAATCTTTTTTTTTTAAACCACAAATAAAATATCCTAAAATCTTTCCAATGTTCCTTAGAAATGGCTTTCAAACCACTTTAATATCTTGGTCACTCACTAAGCAGCACATTTTACATTATAGACCTTAAAATGTGACTAGATCTAGAGACAATGCTCTGGGTGTTCATATGATAACATTTCACCAGGTAAATATCAGCATTATAAAGATGCTTTCTTTTTCCTTTATTTAAACCAAGAAACTTCAAGCAAAAGACTCTGTCAAATATCCAAGAGGAAATTTTAAGACATAAGAAAATTATCCTAGCGAGGAAAAATGAGATTGCTATAACTATAGAATGAGATTATTATAACCACAAAATAACAGTGAGAGAAGAACTGGTAGAGATGGGATGATGAAAAGAACAACATTAAGCATTCTTTGTAGGTACTTATATCATAATAGCTACACATGGAACAGATAAATAACAAGAGGCTACAGGAGTAACAAGAAGATAAAACAAAGAAGGAGGAGGAAGACAAGGATGAATAAGGGAAGCATATGAGTATATAAATGGGGGAGCAGATGATTCTGGAATTTTAGAAATAAAGAAATAAATACAGAAATGTGAAGACCTGAAAATACCATGGAAGCATTCACGAAATTTTCCAAATCACCACTGAGGATAGTTATTAAAAGGGAAAAATGGATTATATTTCTAAATGAATAAAATTCATAATATAAATTGTTCTTATATTACTTCCTAGACGTTGCTCTCCAAACATTACATCTAAACACTCTGTAATCGGGGCATTTGCATGTAAAACTATTTAAAGCAACGTCTGCTGCTAAGTCAGAGCGTGTGTTTTTGGCAGATAAAACCAACTAGCTTTGAAATGTTGGAATATTTTTATTCAAGTTACTAATTTATGCTAATGCTTCTTATGGATGCAAGTTCCAGAGATGTGGGGGCTTATATTTATTCGTGGAATTAATGAAGGAAAGGATGAATAAATAATACAAAATAAGATAAAAATTTTTAAAGTCAAGGAAGGAGGAAAGAGTGTTGGTCCACTGTGCCATAGGAAATTCCTTCATGTGTGTCCCTGCTGAATCATTTATTAAGTCAGTATCACAACTCATATTTTTTTCATGCCTTTCTGGTGCTCAGGGAAGGAGTGGAAATATAGATCTGGAAATATATCAAAGTAATGATGATGAGAAGGACCACATCAGATACCACCACTTTCCGTGTTACTTTCTTTTGAAAAAAATCAGAAATAGCCTAAAGCAGTTCTCTCCTGTGTTCTACTTGACTCAATTCACTTGTGATTCTCCTTGTCTCCAGATGCCACTCCATTCAGGCACTCACCCCAGCCTGCCACACCCCGAACGCACAGTACCCGGGGATCTCCATTTTGCTAAACCAATCAGTAGCCAAGTTGAACCCTTATTCCTTTGATCTGTTAGCATCATGATAGATAGCTGATCATTTCAATCTTCTGGAAACACTCTCTTCTGACTCTCAGGGTGTCACACTTACTGAGTTTCTTCCTCTTCTACCTCAACGATCACTTCTTTCTTATCTGCAGGAAAGCCCCAGGGCTCCAGTCATTACACTAAAGAATATTTTCCTTTCATATTCAGTCCCATGAAAATACACATCATCTACATATTGACCTCCAAATTTTGATATGATAATAAATCTTTAAAGAATGTTCAAAATTAATGTTATATGCATTCTGTAGTAGGCAGACTATTTCCCCAAAATGGTCACATCCAAATTCCCAGAACTGATTATTATGTTACCTTACATGGCAAAAGAACTATGCAGATGTGATTAAATTAGGGTTCTTGAGATGAGAAGATTGTCTGGGATTATTTAGTGAGCCCAATGTAATCATGTGAACCCCTTGTAAGAGGCAGGGGACGGTCAGAGATAGGGAGATGTGACAACAGAATCAGAGTTTTGAAGATGCATTACTTAGTGTTGAAAATGTAGGAAGGGGACATGAGCCAAGAAATACTAAAGCCTCTGCTGTCGTTAGGTGCTGTCCAGTCAGTCTGACTCATAGTGATCCTATGGACAACAGAACAAAACACTGCCTGGTCCTGCACCATCCTCACAATTGTTTTTCTGTTTGAGTTCATCGTGGCAGCCTCTTTGTCAATCCATCCAGTTGAGTACAGTTCTCTTTTTCACTGTCCCTTCACTTCACCATGCATGCTGCCCTTCTTCAGGGTCTGGTCTTTCCAGGTGATACGTCCAAAGAACATACGAGAGCCAAAGTCTCTCCATCCTTTCCTCTGGGAGCATTCTGGCGGTATTTCTTCCAAAGAAGATCTGTTTGTTCTTTTGAGAGCCCATCATGCTTTCGTCTTCACCAGCACTATAGTTCAAATGCATTGATTCCTTATCCAACTTTCACATGGATATAAGGCAATGGAAAATACTATGGCTTGAGCCAAGTGCACCTTAGTCCTCAAAGTGACATCCTTGGTCTTCAATACTTTAAAAGAACTTAATACAGTTGATTTTCCCAATGCAATATGTCATTTGACTTCTGTTTCCATGAACTTTGACTGTGAATCCAGGAAAAAATGAAATTCTTGACAATCTTTTCTCAATCTATCATGATGTTGTCTACAGGATCCGTTGTGAAGATTTTTGTTTTCTTTGCATTGAGTTGTAACCCATACTGAAGGCTGCAATCCTTATCTTCATCAGCAAGTTCTTTACGTCCTCCTCAACTTCAACTATGTTAAGCCATCTGTATATTGTAGGTTGTTAATCAAACAAACACTATACTCTTCATATAGTCTAGCTTCTTGCATTATTTGCTCAGCATGCAGATTGAGTAAGTAATGTTAAAGAATACAAGCCTGATACACACCTTTCCTGATCTCAACCCAAGCAGCATTCCCTTGTTTATTCACTGATTCTTGGTCCATGTACAGCTTTTACATGAAACAATGAAGTGTTCTGGAATTCCCAGTCTTCGCTGCCCCTCTACTTTACCAAATATTAGCTTGTTGAAACATTTCAATTGGCATCTGGAAATTCCAAGAGCCTTGTTTTTGACTAATGTCTTCAGTGTAGCTTGGGCATCATACTTCAGTTTCATTATTTTTTATCATAAGCACTCTCTTGAAATGTGTGAATGGCTACCAGTTCTTTTTTAGCACAGACTCTGTGCACGCCTTGCTTCGCCTTTTGATGCTACCTGCATCATTCGGTATTTTGCCCATAGAATCCTTCAAAACTGCAACTCAGGGCCTGAAATTTTTCTTCAGTTCTTTCAAGTTAATATATGCTGAATGTGTTTCCCCATTTGACTTTCTAACTCCAAGTATTTGCACGTTTCATTATAATACTTTACTTTGTCTCGTTGAGCTTCCCTTTGAAATGTTGTATTCAGCTCTTTCACTCCATCATTTCTTCCATTTGATTTAACTACTCTATATTCAAGGGTAAATTTCAAAGGCCTCTTCTTATCTTCTTAAAACCTTTTTTTTTTTTTACTATTTTTTCCTTTTTGTCTTGTCTTCTTAATGACCTTTTATTTAAAGTGTGATGTTCTTCATATCATTCCATAGCTCATCAGGTTTTTTGTTATTAGTGTTCAGTGTGTCAAATATTGAGGTGTTCTTAATGTTCTCAAAATTCAGG
Organism: Echinops telfairi; assembly: GCF_000313985.2. NCBI lineage: Eukaryota > Metazoa > Chordata > Mammalia > Afrosoricida > Tenrecidae > Echinops > Echinops telfairi. Next base: position 43,076,832 of record NW_022111320.1, read on the forward strand.
TAGGATTGAGAGTCATATTATAGCTCTCTTAGACTTGTTTTGATTTTCTTCCACTACAACCTGAACTTAAATATGCAATTGACTCCTTATACTGACTCCATGCACACAATCACCTAGAGGTCTCCTCATTGTGTCATAAAAAACAACCTCTAATTTGTTAGCGCCATTAGTTTTCAGGGTTCTATACTGAGAGAAGGGACCCTTGTTGGTGCAGTGGTTGCACATTGGGCTGTGATCTGCACAGCTTGCACTTTGAACCCACCAGCCGCTCTGCATGAGAAAGATGAGGCTTTCCACTCCCATAAACGATTACAGTCTTAGAACCATACGGCCAGTTCTACCCTGTCCTTTAGGGTCACTATGAGTAGGCATTGGTTAGGTGACAGTGAGTGAGCGAATGAGTGCATAAGTGAGTGAGTAAATGATAAAAAGAAGGGGAAAAACCCTCAGTTCTATAGAGTTGATTCTAACTCACAATGGCTCTACAGGACAGTGTAGAACTACTCTCGTGGGTTTTCAAAACTGCAGATCTTTCCAGGAGTAGAATGCCTCGCCATCTAGCTCACAAGCAACAAAGCCCACTTGGAAGAAGCACACCAGCATGTGTAATCACGAGGTGTCGAAGGGATCAGGCATCAGGCATCAAAGAACAAAAAATCATATCATTGTGGATGAGGGGGAGTGTGGAGTGGGGACCCAAAGCCCATCTGTAGGCAATTGGACATCCCCTCAGGGAAGGGTCGCTGGGAGAGGACGAGCCAGTCAGGGTGCAGGGTAGCAACGATGAAACATACAACTTTCCTCTAGTTCCTAAATGCTTCCTCCCTGCCCCTGCACTATCATGATCCCAATTCTACCTTACAAATCTGGCTAGACCAGAGGATGTACACTAATACAGATGGGAACTAGAAACACAGGGAATCCAGGACGGATGATCCCTCAGGACCAGTGGTGTGAGTGGCGATACTAGGAGGGTGGAGGGAGGGTAGGGTGGAAAGGGGGAACCCATTACAAGGATCTACATATAAGCTCCTCCCTGGGATGGACAACAGAAAAGTGAAGGGAGACATCAGACAGTGCAAGACATGACAAATAATAATAATTTATAAATTATCAAGGGTTCATGGGGGGGGATGGGGAAAATGAGGAGCTGATGCCAGGGGCTTAAGTAGACAGCAAATGTTTTGAGAATGAGGGCAACAAATGTACAAGTGTTCTTTACACAATTGATGTTTGTTTGGATTGTGATGCATTGTATGAGCCCCCAATAAAATTATTTTTTTTAAAAAGGAGTAGAATGCCTCATATTTTTCCTGTGGAGTGGTTGATGGGCTCAAAGTGCTGAGAGAAAAACACAATTTTAAAATGATTCAAGGAAGCAAATACATCTACTTCTCACTTATCAATCATATTTGTATCTCACATTTCACATTTGATATATTTACAAGTAAAAAATCTACAAACTGTCTATTTGTCTACTACTAACTGACATCTTACAGTAACAAACACTAGAGTGCAAGCCAAGAGTAATGCAGGTTGTGATGGTTAAATTATACATTGTGGGAAACAAAGATTTCTCCCAAGTCATGTCCCCCAAATATATGTTAGACTTAGGACTCTGCTTGCAACTAATGGTTAATGATTGTCAAGTTACCTCCCTGAAGGCACTCAGTTGCCAGACTACTGTCTGGTCCCACCACAGGTAGGCCCTGCTGTTAAGGACAATGGGCTACTTCTCCGTAAAGGCTTGCAGCCATCAGTCTGGTCCCTGTAGGTGGAGTTCACACCCTACTAATAATGGTTTCCACAGAGAGCCAGAGAACAGGTCAAACTAGCTCGGTGACATCCAGACTTAGGCTGCCATCCTGAATCTATGATCCACCCATCTTGTCATATGTGTACCCCCATTACCTCCCCTTCCTATTATGTGGATACCCCTAGATCACCCCCTCCCATTACTGTATTACCTATAGCACAACCCTTCCCTGTGTTGCATGTCTTCACCTGTAATTAGGGGGCTTGCATATCCCCAGAGAATATAAAAGCCTTGGTTAGCAATAAATCTCTCTCTCTCCACATGGACCACCAAGCGGGGCTGAGGTGAGCATGCTACCATGAAATGTGTCTGGCTCCATTATTTCAATCTTTCTTCTATCTCTCATGCTCTCTGTGACTTTACTATAACATTTTTTTATTATCGCTTTACAAGTGCGCCTACCAGACCTGTGATGATGTGCTAGGGGTTGCTAACCCTGACAATATGTGAACTTAGTTAGGTAATGATTCCAGTGTTTTGGCAGTTAAGTAATAATGTCATTTGGAAGTTATAGAGTGATGTTATTTGGCAGTAATGGAAATATGTCATGTGGCAGCTATGCAATGATGTTAGTCATCTACATTTTGTGATACGATGTAGTCATTTTCAAATTTTATATAATGCTGATTTTTGCATAATGACCTGATCTTTGTAACCTAACCATGTTGATAATTGAACAGTAGATGTATATGTTCCCAGAGATAATCATTGACAATGTTTCCTTATATTTTTCAAGAATTAAAATACTTTATGTAAGGTAGTTGAGTGGTGCCAGAGACCAAATCAGTCAAATTAGAACAAACAGGCTTTATTAGGGAGAAAAACCCAGCCTGGGCGAAGTCCCACAGTCCACAATGTCCGGGCTGGGGGAGTCGTACTGCAGGCTACAGGGCTGCTGCTTATATGGATATGTATGTCCGGGTTTCTGGAATGTAAGGTGTCTTCCTGGTTCTGGGTATATTTGTGCCGGGTGCAGAGTGGTGGGCAAGAACAAAGCGGGCACTGAGCCAAACGGGTCGTGCTGGGTGCAGAGTGGAGGGTTGAGAGCAAAGTGGGCACTGAGCCAACCGGGCCATGCCAGTGCCAATTGCAGAGCAGCAGGTCTAGAACAAAGCGGGCCATTAGCCAGCTCTGGTCAGCTCCGCAGATGTGTGTGTGAGATTCAAGGCCACTTGCTGCTAGTTGTTTCAGCCAGCTCTGGTCAGCTCTGCATGGGTGGGGGAGACTCAAGGTCACTTGCTGCTAGAAGCCAGCCTGGTATTGATCCATACACTTTATTTCTATAGTTAATGTACATAATTTGATGTGAAGGGTAAGGCAAAACTTTGAAAAAACATGTCTTGAAAGTCATTCTCAGTGTTTCTGATGGATCAGACACTGATGAGGTATAGCACTTTAAAGGACCAAATCCAAATGATACTACCAAGTCATCTTGGATTTTGGCAACAATTAAACTTTCAAAGAAAGGCATGAAATTTTATGATCTATAGTCTGTGGTTAGAGCTAATAAACTTGGAAAATAGAAGTAACACATTTGTAACTTAGAAAGTTCAAAGGAACTTTTTTTCATGCTGTAATGTGGAAAAACTGATTCCAAATTCAAATATATTTTACAAAGACCTCTTTATTAAGTCTTAAAAAAGACAAAGACAAGGTAAAGACACAAAGGAATCACCTGGGAGAGGGAGACCATAATGGTGTCTAAAGAGTTCACAGTAAGGTGGCTACTTAATCAGAGCATGGAAACCATAGGACATTTTCATGATTGGCAGCAGTCAATTCATCACAGACATACAGCGACAACAGAAGTAGCAAATGGCCCAGGACTGTGATATACATGCTATTGTTGATTAGTTAAATTCACAGGGGGGTTCTGGAGCCCTCCAACCACCTTAGTCGGGATATAACTCATGACCATTTGACCCTAGTACCCCAGATTCTCTCAAGGGCAATCTGTCCTATAGCGTCACGGAGTCAGAACCAACCCCATGGTAGTGAATTTGTTTTGTTTTGTTTGGGTTTTATGGTCTGGCCAGCAAGAGGCAGTGTTGCCCTCAGGGGTACAGAGAGAATCCTGGGAGTTGCCTGAACATGTCTTAAAAGATTTACCAAAAATAGTCACACGCACACACAAAAGCTAAACACTAAACTCATTTCCATGGAATTGATTTCAACTCATAGCAACCCTATAGGACAGAGTAGAACATCCCCATTTGGGTTTGTTAGGTTGTTAATCTTTATGGGAGCAGAAAGTCTCACTTTTCTCTCACAGAGCAGCTCGTGGGTTTGAACCACTGACCTTGCTACTAGCTGCCAAACAAGTAACCCACAATACCACCAAAATAAACCAAACCAAATTCACTGCCATCTAAGGATGCTGACTCATAGTGACCCTATAGGACAGGCTTGAACTGCCCTTGTCAATTTCTGGGACTATAACTGTTTATAGGAGTAAAAAGCTCGTTCTTTCTCCCTGGGACAGCTGGTAATAGTTTGCACTGCTCACCTTGCTGTTAAGTAGCCCAAAGAGTAACCACTACAGCCGAGGGGCCCAACAATGCCACCACCAGGACTTCTTTAAAAGAAAAAAAAAAATTGGGGTCCTGGATACTATGACTCAGAACCACATAGTCACAAGTCATACCCTAACCCCAAGGAGCCAGGTGATAAAAGTCCCAGAAACAATCCCGTAAATGTTTAAAATCTACCATTGTGTACATATCCAGGCATGATATGTACATATATCCTGCTTATGTAGTCCATCTATAACAGTGATGAATTATTTGCCACCAATCACTAAGTATCTGCCACCGGGGAGAAAGATGAGGTTTCCTACTCTTGAAAAAGTGGCAGTCTTGGAAACTCACAGAGCAGTTCCACCCTGTCCTACAGAGCCGCTATACACCCACATCAATTTGATGGCAGTCAGGAGGAGCCCCAGTGGTGTAGGGGTTACAAGTTGGGTTATGGACCAAAATGTCAGCAGTTCGAACCTACTGTTGTTTCATGGGAGAAAGAGGAGATTTTCTGTTCCCATAAAGATGTACCTACCACCTTGGAAACCCAAGGAGGCAGTTCTACTCTGCTATAGGGCCACTATGAGTCAGAATCTACTCAATGGCAGAGAGTTATAGAATATGTTTGAATTCGCCAGCTTTCCCTCTATTAATCCAAGTATTAAATAGAGACAACTCAATGTCTTTTGCCGAAGTAAGAGAATTGAGTAACATGAAATTCAAATATCTGTGAATTATAGATTTGTATATAGTTCCCTAAAATGGAACCAAATTGATGAAGATGACTAAAATTTTTGTCCCTTTCCATATGTCATATACTATGCTCAAAACATTGTATGTACCACTGCATTCACTGCTACAACCACTCCACAGGACAGAAACTAACCATAATGTGTTAGTCTGGGTACATCAGAGAAACAAATCCACAGAAACTTATATGTATAAGAGAGAGTTTTATATAAAGGGTAAGTGCACATCAAGAAAACATTCCAACCCAGTGCTGCCCAAGCCCACAAGTCCAACATTAGCCCACAAAGTCCTCCTCCATCTCACTAAACACACACTATGACGCCGACTACAGGAGGAAAGCCAAATCAGTGAACGGTGTAAGCATTTCTGTACTCCTGTTTATAGAGGAAAAGAGGCTCGGCGAGGACAAGTAACTTCCCGTAGGACACATAGCTTGGAAGTAAAGACCTGGAGTTGGACCTCGTGGCTTTGCCAGAGTCCATGCTTTTTATACTGAAACTAGTTTATTTTAGAAGTGCACTATTGAGAGCAGAGAGAGAAAATATGGAGAAATTCGTGACCTACTGGTCCCCGGTATTTCCAGTAGAAATCTCCCCTCGACTACTGCAGAGAATGAGAACATCAAAGCACAGGGAAGCGAAAGGGCACAGGATCCCCCTGGCAGAGGTGGGATGGGGAGCACTGTCTCACTTCAAGGACTTCTTCAAATAATCCACTTCATCTTTCCGAACCCTTATCAGACAGTTCTAACATCTCTCCTGGTGGATCATTTTTATTTGATTCTCTCTTTCCTTTGAGACTCTTGATTTATAGGAATGCATATCAGAATTGATAAACTTGCTTTCAAAGACACCACAGGAACAGTATACAATTTTCACACATTAGTTTTGTCCCCTCCTAAGAAAAATAAGCCTACAATAGAACATAGTGAGTTAAAGGAAAGTTCCTAAGTGATAGCAATTGATTTTCTGTGAAGTCTTTTCTTAGAATGCCTTTTTAAAAACAGCAGGGGTCTCACACACACTTCCCTGGGGGATCTCAGACCCATTCTTCCTTTGTATCTTACAAGTCAGAACTGCATCTAGGTGTCAAGTCTTAGAGAAAAGCTGAGGAGCTCAGCCCCAACCTTCATTATCTTTTCCAGGACTGCATGCTGCTCTCAGAGCTGCTGGAAACCAGCTCAGTGCACACAGCAGCCGCATTCAGTCAGACAATAGGGGTATAATTACTGACTTTAATCTGGGTGGGGCTAAAACTGCCAATCAAAACCTTGTAATGCGTCTGCTCCAAGAACACAAATATCAAGGAAACTCCTGGAGAATATAGCCCAGGTCCCTAAAAATTTCTGTATCCTCTCCTTCAAAATTGAAAAGCTTAGGGAGACAGTATTGTAAATACCTTTATGAGGAAATCTACTTTCCAAGTGCTAAGCCAAAGAGATAAATTTTAAATCAATTCTTCAAAATTGAATTTTAGTATGGACTGCTGATTTCATTATGTGCCACTGGGTTGCTTCCAAACCATAACAATCCCATGTATAACAGAGTAAGACACTGCCCAGTGCTGTGCCAACCACACAGTCCTTGGCATATTTGAGTATGTTAGTCTGGGTAGACTAGAGAAACAAATTCATGGACACTCCTATGTGTATAAGAAAGAGCTTGATATAAAGGAGCAATAGTCTATTGAGAACATCCCAGCCAAGTCCAGAACAAGTCCATAAGCCCAATATTAGCTCATATGTCCAATACTAGTCCATAAATTCCTCTTTAGACTCATGCAGCCATGCAATAATGCTGAATGCAGGAAGATCACAGGCCAGTGGGTAAAAAGTCTTGTAGATCCAGTAACTGCAGTGGAAGGCTCTCAGCGCTGGTGTGGGTCTGCATGTGGCTCCTCCAGTTCCAGGGTTCTGGGTGTCATCAGCATGGCTCCATGTGTCTTGTCAACAGGACTGTCAAGCAGAGAATCTGTGTGTATCTGGCCTCCAGTGAGCTATTTATTTCCGTGGCACCTCCAAATGAGGTCATCAAGCTGCGACTTGATTGACAGGCTAGACTCCACCTCTCCTGAAATTGAAACCAGATAATGTAACTACAACATCGAGGCTACCACTGCAGCTACTGCATCACTCTATCTTGTTGAAAATCTTTCAATAAAATCATTCACACATAACACAAAGAGAGAGAAACAAAATCTACACCTAATGCTGCATCTCCAACAATGAGGAAAAAAGCAACAATGTAAGCTGGAGAATATAGCCCAGGTCACAGCCCGTTTGGCCCAGTGTCCTCCGCTTTGTTCTCGACCCACTGCTCTGCACCCAGCACGAATACATCGGAACCAGGAAGACACCTTACTTTCCAGAAACCCGGATATACCTGTATCTCCCAATCCCTGACTACTTTACCTTATATGGACTCAAGACAGCCCACTCACATGTTCCCTGGCTATATACTCACCACCCCTGTAGTCTGTGGCCCGACTCCCCCGGCCCAGACACTGTGGACCATGGGACTTCGCTCAGGCTGGGTTTTTCTCCCCAATAAAGCCTGTTTGTTCTAATTCGACTGATTTGGTTTCTGGAGCCTCTGACTACCTTACAGATATGACATTCATTCTACTCAAACTATTGCCAATGCATAGAAAATGATGTGGAACCCCCAAATTCATTTTATGAATTGAGCATAACCCTGACACCAAAACCAGGCAAAGGTATCACTAAAACAGAAAGGTATAGGCCAATATCCTTCATGAACATAGACTTAAAAACTCTCAACAAAATCTTAGCCAAATGGACCAGAGGATGTACACTGGTACAGATAGGAACTGGAAACACAGGGAATCCAGGGCGGATGATCCCTTAAGGACCAGTGGTGTGAGTGGCGATACTGGGAGGGTAGAGGGAGAGTAGGTTGGAAAGAGGGAACCTATTATAAGGAGCTATATGTGACCTCCTCCCAGGGGGACGGACAACAGAAAAGTGGGTGAAGGGAGACGTCGGACAGGGCAAGATATGACAAAATAATAATTTATAAATTATCAAGGGCTCATGAGGGCGGGGGGAGCAGGGAAGGAGGGGAAAAATAAGGACCTAATGCCGTGGTCTTAAGTGGAGAGGAAATGTTCTGAGAATGATGAGGGCAATGAATGTACAAATGTGCTTCTTCACACAATTGATGTATGTATGGATTGTGATAAGAGTTGTATGAGCCCCTAATAAAATGATTAAAAAAATCTTAGCCAAAACAATTCAACACGATATTTAAAAACAAACAAACAAATAAAAAACATCATAACCAAGTGGGATTCATACCAGATATGCAAGAATGGTACAACTTTAGGAAAACAATCAACATTCTACATCACACAAATAAAACTAAGGAAAAGAACCACAGAATCATATCAATCAAGAGAGAAAAGACATTTGAAAAAATTCAACTCCCAAATCTGACCAAAAATCACTCAACAAAATAGGAATATAAGAGGAATTCCATAACACAATTAAGGGCACATCTACAAAACCAATGACCAACATTAATCTCAACAGAGAGAAACTGAAAGCATTCCCTTTGTGAACAGGAACCAGATAAGGATGCCCTTTATCACCATCCCTATTTAATATTATACCATAAGTCTTAGTCAGAACTATAAAGCAAGAAAGGGAAATAAAAGACATCAAAAATTGGCAAAGAAGAAGTAAAACTCATTCAATTTGCAAATTATATACTCCTCTATATAGAATATCCTAAAGACTTTGCAAGAAACCAAGAGATCTATAAAAATGGAAGAATAAACCATGCTTATTGATAGAAAGGCTGAATATTGTAAAAATGTCAGTACTAGCCAAATTGATGTACAGGTAGAAAGGATTCCAATCCAGATTCCACCATCATTTTTTAAAGAGAGAGAAAAATTAATCATCAACTTTATATGAAAAGTAAAGGGATTACAGAGAAGAATAGCCTTGCTAAAGAAGGAAAAAAAGTAGGAAGCCTCACACTTATGGATCACAAAACACATTACACAACCACAATAGTCAAAACAGCCTGATACTGATACAATGATATCATAAACCAAAGCAACAGAATTGGGAAGTTAGAAGTAAATCCATCCACCACCAGGCAGTTCAAGAACTTCTTAAAATAATGAAAAGTTTTTAAAAAATTATGGCATTAGATAGGTTTGGGTGGATTTATTTGTAAAAAGGCTGGAAATTCTGTTAATTTCCTAGATCAAGGGTATTTGCATTTCAAAGGGCTCAGCAGGCCAGTGGCAACTTAGCATATAAAGACTCCTCTTAACATTTTAATCAGACTCTAAACAAAGCTGGCAAACCTCTTTATTGAACACCAGAGCCTACCTAAATTATGTAGTTTATAACTTATAGTTTGGGACCTTCAACTCTTTCACAAAATGTTACATAGTGATCATCCTCCCCTGTCAAATAGCAATGAGACAGAGCATTGTCTTCAAAGGAGTAAGTTAAAGTAAATATGAAAGCCCTACATTATGGCTAGTTTATAATGATGACCAGGTCAAGTAAATATTAATTATCATGTTAACTTCATTAGGCAGGTAGAAGTTGAAATTAGATTTTGAGTAGATCACGCCAACAATTTCTGTTATGCAATTGGGAAACAAAGACAGAACGTTTAATAATTTAAGTTTGATGTTATATTTGAAACGTTTAATCCTTGTATTTAATATATTTGCCTTTGGGTTGATATTCCTTCTGACATTTAATTAACTTTGGCTTTGCATTGGCTCAGGAGTTTCCTAATCAAGTCTTTTAAAATGTGTGTATATGTATATGCCTATATATATTCCAATATATAGGCATATATATTACAATGACTGAATCATGGCTATAAAAATTTAATCACCTATTGAATAAGCTTTTGCTTTGTGGTCCCACTAAGGCATTTAACAAAAATTTTAAAATTTTTTTCTACAAAAATAGTTACCTGTTTCTTTAAGTTCTTTATGTGAAAATATTATGGGGATTTTAAGAATATCCTTTGTATGTAAATAACTACTTTAAAAGGGTTTGTTATAATTTAATCTATTCAGGTCTGGGGCAAAGGTATTATCCCCAGAACACTGCAGAAATCTAACCATTAAAGTGCCCATCTATTTAAAACATCAACAGGGAGCCTAGTAGCCTAGTAAGTTAAGTTAGGATGCTGTCAGTCAGCAGTTTGAGGACACCTGATGCTCTGAATGGAAAGAGATGTGGTTTCCGCCCGCCCTCAGGAACATTTGCAGGTCTGCCTTGCCCTTTGGTGTTCCTGTGAGTTAGAATTGACTGATGGAAGGAGTCAGAAGCCATTATGAAAGAGATGTAGGGTTATATTTCAGGCCACTCTCCCTCACCAGTTTTAAACAGATGGAGCCAAGGTGTGGTTTTATTTGTGGGCCTCCTGAGAATCTTCGAGCCCTGAAATGATTATCTTTATTGGGTTGATGCTTTTTATATCTCCCAGAAGTCATGCCAGAAGTCTGTTGACTCTGCCATCTCTCTTAGATGGTTCCTGAACCTCCAGGGAATTTAGCAGTAAACCAGAGCAAAAGCCCTTAGTTCTTGTGAGGAAGGAGAGTATATTACAGCAGTTTCCCAAGAGCTAGAAATGATAGGCCACACCAGAATAGATGAGGTAGAGGGGGGGGGTCCCTCAACATGGGCCAGTTAATTCTGGAAACCTAGGTTTAGAGTGGGGATGCTCTCTCTCAAACCATTTTTGTGCATTTTTTGTTGTTGTTGTTTGTTTGTTTTGTTTTTAACACTGGAGACAGGAAGAGGCTGCTTTAAGCCCCATGATCTCTGCTCTTCAAGATGGTAAACCAAAGGTTAATACCTGCAGATATACCCCGGGATACATCCTTAAGAAATGAGACAAGTTTAGGCCCCAAACCATCAAGAAAACTAATATACTTTGCAATAAGTTATGCGGTGGGGAAATTTGGTCTGAAAATAGTAGTCTACATTATAGTAGCAAACTAGTTACTATTACCCAAGGCTCTCAAGAGAATCTGATGGCATTTTAAAAGTTACAAGAGACTATAATGAAACTTACTGATCTGGATCCTAAGAATCCCATGGGAAAATTAGTATTAAGAGATAAGTTTATAGCTGCACCTTAGTTTATAGATCTGCCCCCAGACATCAGGAAGAAATTAGAAGGGTTGGGGATAGGTTCAGCAAACCTATAGGTTTCTCTGATAAGTTTTGAGAAAATTTGGAAGTGATCTTCCCACACACAAAAAGACATTTGATATAACTGCCTGTTAGTCATTATAAAAACTCCTTGTAAACTAAGGGATATAAAGTATTTCTTTAAAAAAAAATTTTAAAGCTAAAATGTCTACTGCAGACAGAAACAAAGATATTACAAAATCCACTAGAGGTATTGGATTCTTTAAATTTCTATTACTTCCAAAGTTGCCTCATAACTGTCAGTTTAGGTCTATCATAAATTTGCCACCTGCTATTATAATTCTTCCTTATCATCTTCTGCCCTAATTTTACAGGTTATGTTTGCCTTAGTAGATAACTGCAAAAAGTCTAAAATGCTGCAAAATTACCGGGTATAAAAATGTAGGTACATCTTTCTCATGTAAAGAAGACCAAATTCCTGATTTGGTGGCCAAACTGCCTATTTAGAACTAAGTGAACCTGGAGTTTACATGCCCTCCTGAATCAACCACCAATCGGCCTTCCTTCTGATGCATGACTCACCTGCAAGTACAGTTTGATTATCCCCTTTCCATCCTTAACTGCTGCCTCCCAGTGAGCAGAGGGAAGGTGGTGGTTTGGATGAAAGTGGTGAACATAGGCTCCTGGTCAACCCTATGATGTCTTCTGGTGAAGACAAATACATCCAGTGGAATAAGAGCACTGTGAGTTCAAGGAGCCTGCTATGGTCATGATTTCAAGCCTAGCTAAAGCCCAGGTTAATTGTCAGTGCGCTATTTTCAACCTCTAATCAAGAGGAATAAATGTGTCGGTGCCAGAAGCCTAAACACATTTGTTCTGCAGAGAGCTGCAGCCTGCACACAGACCCCTGCCTCCATCCTGTGCCTTCAATCAGTTCAAAGCCATCTTTAGCACTCTGTCTGCACACATATATTTCTAACCACTAAACCACACAAGTGGAGAGGAAAAATCCTAGAAAAACCAGGGAGAAACAGTGTGCTTACAGAAAGACTGAAATGCACCCAGACACGCACACCCGAGTGCGTGTACACATACGCAAATTAGGAAGTATGCCTAAAAGTGTCCTCAGAGCTAGAAAGTACAGGAGAAAGGAGTTATTTTTCATCACCCATTTTGTTTCAGCCTGCTAGACCAACCAAGCCCTTCAGGCTGTCCTTATAATGAAACTTAATAAAAACTTAAGACAAGAGACAACAAGATTGGCCATGCTGGCTGAGAAGGAAGGATTTCTTCCTCCCTAGGGATTTCTTAATACAATTTTCATGTGATGCTCTATATCTTTTAAAAGTAAATCATTCTCTTGGTAAGACAAGAACCTGAATTCCAGTAATAGTATTTATCCTAGAGAAATAATAATTGGGACACAAATATATATGGGCATACTCATGTTCTTCACAGCACCATTCACAATAGCAACAGAAAAAATGCACACAACATAAGGCCTATCAGTGGAAGAATGGATAGACTTTGGAACATACACCCAATGGAACACTATGTAACATTAAAGAACAATGATGAGTCTTTGAAACATCTTATCTTAGGCTGGAGTCTCTAGAGAAGCAAAACCAGAGATGCTTATATATGTGTGTATATCTCTGTCTGTCTGTCTATCTATCTATCTATCATCTGTCTATCTAGAGATTTATATTAAGAAAATGACTCACACGGTTACGGAAGCAGGCAAGTCCAAGCCCAAGCAGGTTTCAAGACCATGGAAGCATTTCCTAATTTGCACAGCTGTGGTGGTTGATGAACCCAAGATTGGCAGGAAGATCACAGGCTGGTTGCTACAGAGTCAGATCAGTCTACGTTCAGCAGGTAAGGCTTGGGGCTGCACAGTCAAATGAATCCAAGTTTAGCAAGTCAGATAGCAGACCTTTGATGACTCCTAGAATTTGCAGTCAATATGGCAGGCCATTGATTCAAGTCCAAAGAATTAGAGACCAATGAGCCAGATGCAAAACCCAGAGCTAGCAAAATACAAAGCAAGCTTTTCCACAATGTATTTATATTAGAATGTAGTCACATCCTGGAAGAAACTTCCTTTAATTCCATCAGAGTTGCGACCTAAGCAAAAGCATTGCATTCCACTCCAATCCTATCCCATTATGGATTACAATGGATTGACTGAAGATAGGCTGCATGGTCAAAATAAAGTAATTTATTTGCTTTTCCCAAAAGTTGTATGGCCATATAATTCATATATCCTACCACTTAATAGTTTAATCACATAGAAAAGAATTATACAAGCATCACCACAATCAATTTTAGAACATTTTCCTCCTTCTTGTACTCATCGTTATAAGCTCCCCCACAACCCAACCCACCCCCAACCTCCCCTGCCATAACTTCAAAGAACTATCAATTCAGTTACTGTCTCCATAGATTTTCCTATCCTAGATTTTATATACAGAAAATCACTAAAACAACAAACAAACAACAAAAGAGTAATTGCTTTTTCTCAAGTTTGTGGAAAAATGGAAGATTTCCCTGAATTTTTAGAAGCCCCATCTTAGAGAAATACCATATGATCTAGCAATCCTGTTATTATCTAGGCATTAATCTTAGAGAAATATGAACAGTGACATACTTATCTGTGAAGGGGCTCAAAAGAACTAGATGCTTGGCATAAGGAGAGGCTTCTGCCAAGGATGGAGGTCAGGCTTTCTTTTTTTTCCTTTATTCTTTTCTGCTTACTGTTTTATCGGAGCTGGTCTTCAAAAGTCAGCTGGCCTGCACCCCTTGTCCCTCAGAAAGCCTTCAGTCTTCCTCCCTGCCTCCTCCTCTCACAGCATGCTCCCAGGAGGGCAGTCCCTCAGGCTGGTCCACAAACCTCCATCAACCAGACTCTTAAATGACTCAAACTTTATGTTGAGCAAAATTACCTAAGTTTAAAGGATCTCTTCCATTGTTTTGTATCTGGTAAAGCATGCTTTTGTAAATAGCAACCACTCAATTTTCTCTTGTAAATTCCTGACTTTTCTCTATTTAAGGTCTATGAAAATTTCCTTCTACTTCAGTGCTGTGGTAGGTCCTCATGAAGCGCTGCCCAATTCTGAATTGTTTCAGTCTTTCAATAAACTTTTTGCTTTAATCATAAATAATAAAGTCCAATTTTAGATCAACTGTGAGTTTAAAAGTATCCTTAACACAAATCCAAACAAATTGAGAGCATCTCTATCACCTTCCTTACATTTACACAAAAGACTCAAAAATCAAGACTCAAACCTGACTTGGAAGGTACTTATTAAATTGTTAGCTTTTTTTAAATGAGGTTTTGGAAGGGAATCCAGTAACAGTAAATCATTAGGCTCTAGTCTGACCATCAGAATAGGTCTGCCCCCTTGCTTTCCTCTCCATATTATGGCTCCCTGAAGGGGTAAGAGCTTTTCTAAGTCCTCATTTTTATTCATCCCTTTGTAAAGATGTGAGAACAATAAATCACTGGTTGTTAATAGCAACAAAGAACATCCCGCCCTCAAGCCTTTCCTATGGGCTTTATTTCTCCATGCCGCAGGGGAGCCCCAGCATTTTATAATTACATGTTAATGAAGAACAGAATCCTCCCTCGCTTTATTTTGCATTTCATTTCCAGAGTAACTTGATGTGTGCGTAGAAAAGGGTGGGTGTGAGGCAAGGTAAACAGTGCTCATTTGTCACGGTTTTAATTTAGACCAGATTGCCCCATAATCCAATTCTGAGTGGCACAGTTTATACCAGTGAGCAGTAAATCCTAATAATGATCAGCTACAAGAAGGGCGGGACAAACTTTCTGTGGGGTTTGCCTGCTAATGGAAAAGACAAACACCTCTAATACATTCACAATTTGACTCAGAATTTTGACCCATGGAGAGAAATCACTATAAAATTTTAGGTTTTAGTTTTCTACTTTTATGAAGTGTATTATTCTAACAGGTTGACTCTCCTCTCTCAGATCAACACTCATGTCCTATTGTCACATCATCACAACGTCACACCTTGGGTTCATTCACTGACTTTTTAGTGCATTCCTTCTAGTATTCAGTATTAGTTTTCTACTGCAATTGCAACAAAGCATCCTCAATTTAGTGACTTAAGCAACACAAATGTATTATCTTAAAATAAATCGTAGGTCAGAAGTTCCACCCAGTTAAAATCAAGGCATTAGTGCTGCTTTCAGTAGACTCAGGTGGATCCATTTCCTTGCTTTTCCAGCTTCAGAGGACACCTGCATTTTGTGGTTTGTGGCTCCCTTTCTACACCTTCAAAGCCGAAAGGCAGGCTGCATACTTCTTAAATCGCATCACTCAGGTGTTCTATAGTCACACTTGCCTCGGATGCTATTTCTCTGCAACCGGTTTTAAGAACCTGTGTGATTTCATAAGAGCCCTGGTGGCCTAATGGTTGTGCATTGCTAGCAACAAGGTCAGCAGTTGGAAACCACCAGTTACCACTCAGTCGAATCATGAGGCTTTCTACTCCCATAATGAGCCACAGTTTCGGAAACCAAAAGGGGACATTCTACTCTGCCCTATAGGGTCACAATCCATTTGATGACAGTGAGGATTTTTGTTTGTTTATTATTCATTTAGGGGATTACCTTGGACCCACCTAGATAATCTCCCTGTTTTAAGGTTAGTTGATGAGCAACTTTAATCCCATCTGCACCTTTAGTTCCCCTTTGCCATGCAACCTAACATGTACAGTTTCTGAGGATTAAAACTAGGACATCGTTATGGACTATTATTCTGCCTTCCACATATGCCAATTCTAATTGTCTTTCTACCCCCTCCCCCCAAACAAAAAACCATATTCACTGCTCGAGTCAATTCTGACCCATAGTCATCCTATCCAATGAAGGAAAACTGCTCCTCTTCAGGGCTTCTGAGACTATAAATCTGTACAGGAGCAGACAGCCTCATCTTTCTCCCATGGAACAGCTAGGGTTTGAACCACCACCAACCTTGTGGTTAGCAGCCTAATGTTTAACCCGTCATGCCACTAGGGCACCTTTCTTCTACTCCACTGTACCTAAACTATATTGTCCCTACAACTTTTAACTCTCTCGCCTTTCTTCATATCTTTACTTCCCTCCTTACTCACGCTGAGTCCCATGGCCAACTATTGTCTTTCATACCCCCACAATTCTCTTGCCTCCTTTTTGCTTCATGGCTCTTACTTGGCAAAAACTCAGAGCTAAGTTGAATCCAGCTCTCTGACTACTCTCCACTTGTACACATGCAACTAACAACTGGCCAGACCAAAACACACCATTAAGTGGAGCTTCAGTGTTGCCCACTGATTGTAAGACCCTCCGCTGTTTGATTCCTTTTTTAAAACAATAATTTTATTGGGGGCTCATATACCTCTTATCACAATCCATCCATCCATCCATTGTGTCAAGCATATTTGTACATTTGTTGCCATCATCATTCTCAAAACATTGTATTTTTTTCCTCCCTCCCTCACAAACCCTTGATAATTTATAAATTTTTTTTTCATGTCTTACACTGACCAATGTCTTCCTTAACTAACTTTTCTGTTGTCTGACCCCTGGGAGGGGGGTTATATATAGATCACTGTGATCAGTTCTCCTTTTCTCCCCCCACCTTTCCCTTACCCTCCTGGTATCACAAACTCTCACCACTGGTCCTGAGGGAGTAGAATAGAACTGCCCCATAGGTCTTCCAAGCATGCAGTCTTTACAGATAACAGAGTACCACATCTTCCTCCCAAGGAATAGCTGCCATGCTCAAGTGACAACCTTCTCCACTCCGTACTCCCCCTCATTCCCAATGATATGATTTTTTGTTCTTTGATGCCTGATACCTGATCCTATCTACATCTCGTGATCACACAGGCTGGCATGCTTCTTCCATGAGGGCTTTGTTATTTCTCAGCTAGATGGCAGCTTGTTTACCTTCAAGATGCTCTATCTTTTGATAGCCAGCATCATCAGCTTTCTTCACCACATTTGCTTATGCACCCACTTTGTCTTCAGCAACAGTGTCAGGAAGGTGAACATCATGGAATGCCAGGTTAATAGAACAAAGTGTTTTTGCATTGAGGGAGTATTTGAGTGGAGGCCCAATGTCCATCTACTACCTTAATACTAAACCTATACATATATGTACATAGATCTATTTCTTCATACTCCACCTTCCTTTCTGATGATCTATTCAAAGGCTTCATAAAACTCTCACTGCCCATTCTCTATCTAAGACCAGTCCCTCTTCTTGTATCTAAATTCTAGCCCCGCTCCTGGGCCATTCCTAATAGCATGAAAAACATGCTATTATTTCCATTACCTAAAATAGAAAATTCCAACCCTCTCTTAACTCCAACTATAATCTATATGGTGATGACCTTTACAGCTAATACCCCTACAGCAAAACTCCTCAAAATAATTATATTTGCCATCTCTGATTGCTCTTTCGAGTCTCTCTTAACCTTATCCAGTTAGGCTTTTGATTCCACCATACAACCCACCACATGTCAACTGCCATGTTGGTAAGTCCAGTGGTAAATTTCTTCTTTCAGAAGCCATGGTGGTGTGGTGATTAAGTGCTTAGCTGCTGACCAGAAGGTTGTCACTTGAGCATGGCAGCTATCCCTTGGAAGGAAGATGTGGTACTCTGTTATCTGTAAAGACTGCATGCTTGGAAGACCTATGGGGCAGTTCTATTCTACTGTATCCTCTAGGGCAGTGTTTCTCAACCTTCCTAAAGCCATGACCCTTTAATACAGTTCCTCATGTTGTAGTGACCCCCCAATCATAAAATTATTTTCATTGCTACATCATAACTGTACCTTGTTACTGTTATGAATTGGGTGACCCCTGTGAAAGTGTTGTTTGATGCCCAAAGGGTTTGGCGATCCACAGATTGAGAGCCGCTGCTCTAGGGTCACTACAAGGTAGAATCCACTCAAGATGAGTAATCTTCCTTAACATGAGCAGCATATTGAATGGAAAGCTCCACTGGTTAACACCATCAGGACTTACCTTAGCTTTTGAACCATTGCCACACTCTTCCCAGGCAGGCCCAGTTGGTGATGAAGCATGGTGAGGATACAGAGGCTTGATCTTCCTGCATTTGGCTTCATTGAATGTGTTTCGTGAGTCTGAAGAGGACCTTATAGATTGGTATCAGACATATGGGTTAATATCAGACTTTTGGCCTTGGACTGGACTGGGTTTGGATGCTTTCTTAATGTATAGTTGCTCTTGTATATAAACCTCTTCCTTATACACATATGTGTGTCTATGAATTTATTTCTCTAGTCCACCCAGACTAAAACACTGACAAATCCAAGATCTGTTAGACCAGCGGTTCTCAACCTGTGGGTCGCAACCCCTTTGGGGGGTCAAACGACCCTTTTACAGGGGTCGCCCAATTCATAACAGTTATGAAGTAGCAATCACAATAATGTTATTGTTTGGGGGTCACCACTACATGAGGAACTGTAGTAAAGGGTCATGGCATTAGGAAGGTTGAGAACCACTGAGTTAGATGGTACCCAGTTCACTCGCAGGTTACAGAGGCTCAGGAATCACAAAATTGAATGACAATATAGCAGACTACTGGCTCAAGTCTAAATAACTAGTGACCAGATGATGCAGGATCTAAATCAAGCAAAAGTCCATGAGGGATGATGGTTATATCACTGCAAAACTTCCATACTCCATCAAAACTGCAGAACTGCTGAGAGTCCTGGCTCAGCCAAGTTGACACACAATCATAATCAACACAAAAACCAACAAAATAATCAACAGAGAAAATGAATAAATGGACTCACTTATATTCTTGATATTATATTCATGTTATAGAATGCCATTTTGTAAAGTAATTCAACACCGATTTTGGATAAATGAGTGCTAATTATTTTAATTGTCACTATGTACACTTCACGTGAAAGTGCAATGACATGATTAGCACATTCCTTCCACTTGGTGATTCAAGCCGGGAATTTTGTTGGCCTGTGTTGTGCATCCTTCACCTGTAAGTCAACACAAAGATGTATTCATACTCTTTCCTAATCGTGTATCTGACCCATTCATTTTGCATCATCTCTGCTACTCGGATTCTTGTTGAGGGTTTTGTCTTCTCTCCTCTTAACTCCTCTAGACTATTAGATCATGCCACTTCTGGATTTTAAACCTCTCGATGACTCTACCTTTAACGAAAACCCAAGCTCCGTACTTGGCCTACAAACCCTGGAGGGATCTGATATCTTTCTTCCTCTATAAATCGCCTCACTCCTCTCTCCTTGCTCACAGACTCCAGGCTCTGTGGTATTTTTACAGCTTTTTGAATGGGCCCAATACTTTCCTGCCCTTGCTTTGAATTCTCTTCCACCTGCTCTTTAGCTGGCCAGCTCCACTCCAATTCAGGTCTCCAGATATCTTACTCCTTAACACCCCAACTCTGACAAGTTACATCTTGCATCAGCTTGACTGGGCCAGGAATCTCAGTGGTCTAACAGTTAAGGCTTAGTAATCCCACAGTATAGAACCTAAAACAAAGTAATCAACTTTTTAATAGGAGAAATCTGCAGGGAGCAGCCAATCAGTTGGAAGATGAGGGTGGATTGCAACCCCCTTACTCAGATCCCAGCACTGATGCAATTGAAAGGAAGTTTCTTCTGGTGTGTGGCCTACTTCCTATAGAAGTGGACTCAGGAAAAGCTTTCTTCCTTTCTACTGGGTCTGGATCTTACATTTGGTTCATTGACCTCCAGCTCTTTGGACTTGATCCAACAGCCTGTTGATCTGGGGAACCATCAGTGATGTACCATCTGACCTGCCATCTAGCCCGCAAACCTTAAATGTATTCTCTGCAGCCACCGGCCTGTGATCTTTCTGAAAATCGTGGGTTCTTCAGCCCCAAAGTGATACACGTCAGGAGAAACCTCCAGCTTAACATCTGACTCACGAACTTGGAATATGCCTGGACTTATATTGCACTTGCCTCTTTGACAACTGTGTGAGCCATTTTCTTCATAGATAACTCTCCCTCTCTCTCGTTATATATCCCAAATGTCAGGGCTAACGTAGAGAATCCCTGATATGAAGTGAGAAATACACTGAATTCATGATCATGAGCTAGAGGAGATAGATATAGATGTCTATGTCTATAGAGAGATTATACGTATATAGAATATATGTGTGTTTGTGTACATATATATGTACATATATACACATATATATATATGTGTGTACATATATAGAGAGAGACAGACAGAGATAGTGTGTGTGAGAGAGAACAAAGAGAGAGAGAGAGAAAAGAGAGATATCACTGGTTTTGTTTCTTTGGAGAACCTACTCTAAGACATCCACCATCTATACGTGGCCTCTTCTAGGACTTGCAATGATTACTCCATAAGAGTTAACAGCATTTTAATGCATATTCTGTTCACTGGATTATTTGTGTAATGTGTCCTCATCGAGCTTTCAGGGAGTAGGAAGAACCCACATCACACAAATAATCATATAAAGAAAGACAGTCTTTCTGGCAGACCATTGAATACTCAACACATGGCATAGCATCAGACTCATGACACTTATTTAAAATGAATTGTTCTATTTAAAATATTTCAGTATTACTCTTAACAAGGTTTCTGGGGGAATTCTATATCACTCCACAATAAATAAATAAGAAAACTGGGATCTTAGTTGGGGACATATTTCTACTTGGCTATATAAAACATTGGATTCCTCTACGTTTGCTGGAACTAAAGAGTAGGTGAGCAGAATATTATTTTCATTAGCTTTGAATATGTAATTCTATATAAAGCACTTAGAAGAGATATAAATTAAGAATATATTGCAAGGTTTTAAAAGTATAGTCTGTAATTCTTTCCTCTAGGCTCCTCAGTTTAGCAGTGAGATTCCCCTGGGTCCTAAATTCTACTGAAACTCTCAACAGAATTGCCCTCGGCTCAGTCAATATCTTGCAAACTTCCAGCAGATCCAAGGTCACAATCTACAATCTGGGATTAGCATGGTTACTTCTTAGTTTGCCACCAAGCAAGAAAGAAAATGCTTTGAAAACATTGATGGCAACAGACATACAAATGTGCTTGGCACAATGGATATATGTATGGATTGTAATAAGAGTTGTATGAGCCCCCAATAAAATGATTAAAAAAAAAACCCAAACAATAAAACATTTAAATAACAACAACAACAACAACAAAAAGAAGGTTGAGGAATAGAGAAAAAGTGGTCCCAGATATCCTGGAAACACAAGACAATTCTAAGGTGAATATCAGTTAAGACTTTATCAGAATATTAGCATTCATAGAAGAAACATATAAAGTAAAGGATTTACTTAGAGATTTGACTTTATGCAATTATGGACTTGGGCTATACCCTCTCTGAGAGGATTTACTGTTGGTTATTAATGCCTGAAGTCTTATAGACACCTGGGAAAGGAAGATGATTTACAGCATTGGTTCTCAACTATGGCTGATTTTTTTTGCTCCCAGGGAACATTGGATAATGTCTGGGAACATTTCAGATTACCACAACTGGAGTGAGGTTACTAGTATCTGGAGGGTAGAGGCCAGGATATTATTAAGCATCATACTTTGCAAACAACAGCCTTCCACAACAAAGAATTATCTGGCCTAAATGTCAAAAGGGCTAAGGTGGAGAATCCTTGATGTGAGGTGAGAAATAAGCTGAGCCCATGATCATGAGCTGAAGGCCATAAAAACTTCAATAACGCAGATGTCCTACAGTGGAAACTGCTGCCCTTTGTCACTTGTCTTGAATCAAGAAGCTAAAGGAAGCTCCAAAGGCAGATGGGAAAACTGCAGGCTAAGCTTCTGTTTACACCAATAATGTGATGAAAAATAAGCTGTATATCAGCAACAGCACCTTAAACCTCTGCACCAATGGACTGTAACCTCTGAATTGACCTGTATGTATCCCCTGACCCCTCAGACCCTCCCTTCTCTGCATCGATGCAAAAACAATATGATCACTGTCTCCAAGTCTTAGGCAAATATTTCTTATGGCCCACCTTATCTATATAAGAAAGAAAACTCTAGAATAGAAAGTATAATCCAGTCTATCAAGTGAATACATTATAAAGTTGCCACACGAACTACTTAAGAGCTTAAACCTGTTTATACCTGTCCTGGATTATCCATTAACCACAAAGAGCCGAGCTAAGGGGTCCCTCTCTTTATATCTTTTGCAGGACCTTGAATTTTCTGTTATATTGTTCATTGATTTTCTCTTTGCCATTCACTTCTATTCAATTATTACTATGTCTGTCTTTATTCATTTTTGTAATCCCAGAACCTAGTCAGGGTCTTTGTACATAGAAGGTGCTTGATAAGTATTGATCAAATGAAAATTGGTGGAAACCCTGAATTAAATGATAAATACGTAGTTCACTTTATATGAAGTTCATCCACACAAAACGTTGTTTTGTTTCAGGGATTGTATTGTTCTATCAAAGTTTCTAGTTCACTTGTAGCAATATCTTCATAGAACTTCCTGGGATATTCCAGAAATATCCTGCTAGAATATTATGTTAAGGTGAAATCAACATTCAATAAATTAATCAACAAATTGGTCTTCAAATGTAACCATCTTGTCAAGAATGGTTTTTACCTTCTATACATATTAATTGAGCAGCAACATAGTAAATCCTAAAATCTAAACCAACAAGAACAGCACCTAGATCAGTATAGAGAAAAAGAAGAAAGGGGAGCTTGGTTTTCACCCTATCAAAACAGAATCCAGTGTGTTCAGTTGGAGGCGGGGTAGAAAATGAACCATCATTTCTTCCCTGCTTTTTATGGTGGAGAAAAGTAAGTACTCCTTTGAGTTTATATTAATGTGATTTTTTAAAGTGTCATTCAATATTAAATAGGTTAAATAAAGAATCAAAACCTAAATTTCTATAAACTTAATTTAGCCATGGTATTACTTATTTCTTAAGTTACTATGCATCTTCAAACCAGAGGATTCTTTATCAATTCTTGAGTTTTATGAGCGACTTATTCTAGCATCAATTAGCAGTTATCTTTGATAAAAAAGATTACTAGGGAAGAAATATTCTCAAATCTGATTTTCCAAGAGCCAGGTAAGTGGACAGGAAAACATTACACTCCCCATTAAAAAAGTGTGTGTCATAAGAAGCATATTAGGTAACAGGTGAAAGCCCTGGCTGAATTAGTTTCAAAATAATGTGAGTTGCCTCAGACTTTAGGGAAAGAATTAAATGTTGACTTTAATTTCTGACTTAGCCTCTTATGAGCTGCATGATCTTGAAAGGGAAGCGTTAACTTTCTCTGCGCGTCAGTTCCCTGTTAGCAAAATGGGAATAATTATACCTGAAGTCACAGGATTGACGAGAGATTCAATGAAATAATATATGAGAGGGTTTTTAAAGGTTCATGGAAAAACAGTATGAAATGATAATGAAAATTTCCCACAAACTTTTTGAAGCTCCCTTGTCTTAGGAGAGCTTTTAGAAAATTGCGAAGAATAGTACAACTTTAAAGTCTAATTCCACGTTATGGCTCTATAATAAACATTTCAGAACAATTCACAGTTTATATTATATTTTCAAGTACTTTGAGGGTTTCAAAATAATATTAGGTGTACAAAGTGCGTATCTTGTTGATGCTCACCTTGTTGATTTCTACTTGTGAGAGGGCACAGTAGAAAAGCAGGTCTTTGGCAGTCTTCCCCTCTTATCTTTCATAAAGCTGTGTTCAGTTTCAACAAGGCACTGAAAAGAAACTTTGTCATGAAGGCACAGTCAGCAATGAACTCTACGAACTCTTCTCCCACGGAGTTGCCCACAAGTCCAAGAATTACACCATCGCCTTTCAATTAGTCCAGAGTTCATTTGGTGGGCCAGTGCTTGTTTGTTTGTTTCTTCTTCTTCTTTTTCTGGCACCAGTAAGATGTGTAAATATTCCTGGTGGCGCTGTTGGGTAGGGGCTCCCTTACAAATGTCTCTATGCTGCAGACTTGGATTTGCTGGACAGAGACATAGGTAGAGTGATCACAATGACTTGCAGCTTGCAAGAGTGAATCAGGGCATGCTAAGAAGAGTTCTCATTAGGTAATTTTTCTAAAAAATTTTATTTTATTATATTGATGGACCCATAAAACGTCATATTCAAAGCTGTTTCAAAAAATAAAATAATTTCCTAAATGTAATATATATCTGTGAACATTAAAGCAAAAAAATTAACTTATTTATAGTGACTAATTGAATAGTAAAATATCTCAGAAGATCACAATGGAGTGAAATTAGACATGAATAAAAATAAGTTGGAGAATATGCAAACATATGGAAATTAAATAATAAACTATTAAATAATCATATGTCAAGGAAGAAATAAAAGAAATTAAAAAATATTTATACTTAAATGAACATGCAAAAAATACATAAAAACTTATGGACACAGTAAAAGCATGCTGAGAGGGAAAATTCTAACTATAAACACCAAAATTTCAAAAAGAAAGATCACAAACCAAAAGTTTAACTTTATAACTTGCAGGACTAGAAAAGGAAGAGCAAATCATTAGTTATCAGGCATCAAAGATCAAAATCTCATATCACTGTGTGCTCACCTTCCCCATACGAACGCTGAAGACAAATGGGTCCATAAGCAAATGTGGTGAAGAAAGCTGATAGTCCCCAGCTATCAAGAGATATAGCATCTGGCGTTTTAAAGGCTTGAAGGTAAACATGCGCCATCTAGCTCAGAAGCAACAAAACCCACATGGAAGAAGCACACCAGCCTGTGTGATCACAAGGTATCGAAGGGATCAGGTATCAGGCATCAAAGACTAAAAAATCATATCATTGTGAATGAGGGGGAGTGCAGATTGGGGACCTAAGACCCATCTGTAGGCAACTGGACATCCCCTTACAGAAGGGTCATGGGGAGGAGACAAGCTAGTCAGGGTTCAGTGTACCCTGGTATAGATAGGAACTGGAAACACAAGGAATCCAGGATGGATGATCCCTTCAGGATCAGTGGTGAGAGTGGGAGGGTGGTGTGGAAAGGGGGAACTGATTACAAGGATCTACATAAAACCCCCTCCCTGGCGGACAAACAGAAAAGTTGGGGAAGGGAGATGTCAGACAGTGTAAGACATGACAAAAGAATAATAATTTATAAATTATCAAGGGTTCATGAGGGAGGGGCGAGTGGGGAGGGAGAAGGAAAAATGAGGAGCTGATACCAAGGGCTCAGGCAGAAAGCAAATGTATTGAGAATGATGATGCTACCAAATGTACAAATGTGCTTGACACAATGGATGGATATATGGATTGTGATAAGAGTTGTATGAGCCCCCAATAAAATGATTAAAAAAAAAAAAGAACCGTAACACAGCATCTTATGATCCTATCAATGCCCTTGATGAGCCCTGAGTTCTTTTTAATCTATTACATTATGCACACACATCCTGCCACTCACTAATATGTACAGTGATTCACAGTTTGTCAAAATTTAAAAATTCATAGTATTTTTCAAATACAAAAAAAATGAAGAGCAAACCAAATGCAAAGCCATCAGAAAGAAGGAAATAGCAAAGTTCACAGCAGAGATAAATTAAATAGAGAATAGAGAATAGTTTCAATGAAACCAGAGCTTTAAAAGAAAATAAAATCAACAAAACTTTATCTAGACTGGTAAATAGAAAAACAGAAAACATGGAAATGTCTAAAATCAGAAATAAAAGTGGGGACATTATGACCAACCCTACAGAATAAAAAGAGTCATAGAGAATACTATGACCAATTATGCAGTAACAAATTAGATAATCTAGATGAAAAAGACAAAATCCTAGAAACATAAGGTTCCTCTCTTAACTCAAGAAGAAATAGAAGATCGCAACAAGCCCAAAAGAAGCAAAGAGATTGGATTATTAATTACTCCCCATCCCCATAAAAGAAACATCTTGGACTAGTTGGTCTTCCTGGGGAATTCTACCAAACCTTTAAAGAAGTGGTCCCAATTCCTCTAAAACTTTTCCCCCAAAATGAAAGGAAAACAGCTTAGCTTATTCTGTGAGGTTAGCATTATGCTAATCCAAAAGCTAACCAGATATAAGAAAAGAAAATTACAGGCTAATATCCTTTAGAATATAAATTCAAAAATCCTCAAAAAACTACTAGCAAACCAAAACCAAAGGTATATTAAAAGATCATACACTTCGTAAGCAAATGGGGCTTATCCCAGGAATGTAAAAGTGGTTCAATATAAAATCAGTTAATGTAGTACACTACCTTAACAAAACAAAGGAAAAGAACCACATCTCAATCAAAGGAGAAAAGGCTTTTGACAAAAATCTAAAACATTTTCATGGTAAAAGTATTCAACACACTAGAAGAAAAATTGACTCATATGATAAATGTATGTATGAAAAGCCCATAGCTAACATCCTAGTAAAGAAAGACTGGGAGCTTTTCCTTTAAGATCAGGAACATGACAAGGGCACCTGCTCTCCCCATATTGCTATTCAATTCTGTGCTAGAACTTCTATCTAGAGAAATTAGACAAGGAAAAAAATAGATAAAAGGTATACAATTCATAAAGCAAAAATAAAACTACCTCGTTTCACAGACAGCACACTCATATTTGTTAGCACTGTTATTGGTACTGTCAATTCCAACTCACAGTGATGATAGAAAAAAAACCAACACTTAGTCCTACACGATACAATCATTGCTATCTGTAAGCCCATTGTCTCAGCTGCTGTGTCCATCCATTTCATTGAAGAGCTTCTTGTTTTTCACTGACCCACTGCTTAACCAAGCATGATGTCCTGAGATGAAGTCTCAATACACTTGCTTCTAAAGAGCATTGTTTTTAAAGAGCTATTCTTCCAAGGCAGATTTGTTCTTTGTTCTGACAGACCACAGTGTATTCAATGTTGTTCTCAAAACACCATCATTCAAAGGCATCACTTTTTAAACAGTCTTCCTTCTTCATTGTCCAGCTTTCACATGCATGTGACGTGGGTGAAAACACCATGACTTGGGTCAGGTGCGCCTCAGTCTTCAAGGTGACGTCTTGCTCTGAAACACTTTTAAGCGGTCTTGCACAGCAGATTTGCCCTATACAATCTATGGTTTCATTTCTTCTCTGCTTCTTTCATGGATATTGATTGTGGATCCAAGTGAAATGAATTCCTTGGCAACTTCAATCTATTCTCTGTTTATAGTTCTATTTCTTCTCAGCCCAGTTGTGAGGGTTTTTTTTTTTTCTTTACATTGAGGTGTAATCCATACTGAAGGCTGTGAGTTTTTTATCTTTATTAGTAAGTGTTTCAAATCCTCTCCACTTGCAGTAAGCAATGCTGTGTCATCTGCATACAACAATACTGATGCTGCATTCCAATCACCAATAATTATCAATGCATTTTGATAGAATGTTTGGTCAATTTCAAGCTACCGAAGTTGGTAGAAGTGAAAGATTTATATACTGATAATTATAAAACATTACTAAGGGAAATGAATGACGATCTAAATAAATGGATAGACATTTTGTTCTCATGAATCAGAAGACTTAACATTGTTAAAAGCCAATGCAATCCCCATCAAAGTTCCAACAGCCCGATTTGCAGAAGTGGAAAAACTTGGTCAGTGATGGAACTGGAATGCAAGTTTCCTTCACTGGAAACAGCCTTTCCTTCACTTAAAGTATGTTTGCACCTCATTCATGAATTCAGGGCATACTCCAAATCCTTCCCTCTCCAAAAAGTTTCCTTAACAAAATCGATCCAGGTAGTAGAGTTTATGGATGCTCTCTTTTAATAATTCATGCATGTATCACTTGTTAAGGGCTGAGTCTTGATCTATTTTGCCTTTGTTTTAGGAGATGCGATGGTGCCCCTCCTAGGTCTTCTACTAGTGTGTCCATACTCCCATTTCTCTATGTTCTGTCTGATAATAGCTCACAGATATCTCTTTTCCTAAAAATGAACTTCAGTTGGCAGATACTCCTTGTGTCCCAAAGTGACACCATAGCCCCTCTCAGGTGCAGCCACAATTGACTGGTACAAGATGGATCCGACCAAGGCTAGATTTTGCCTGAATCTACATCCTTTTGGATCCTTCCTCTGCCTTATTTTGCCTCATTTTCTCTGTGTTTTTTCCCCCTGAAGTTCATTCCTTCAATAAATCACTTTCACAAGAATTCTCATCTCAGGCTCGATTTCTAGGTAACCTGACCTAAAAATATCTGTGAACCTACTAACAGCTGGATAAAGACGGGCACTGTCACTGCATGTCTGCAGTGTGTCATGCACCACGTAGATCCGTATGTGCCTGATCTCATTCAATTTTCTGAACAATACTATGCAATCGGTGCTATCATTATACCTACTTTTCAGCAAGGGTAACTGAGGTTTAAAGTTCACTTATTTGTTAAATAATAGGATTAGGAGCTGAGTCCACATCTGTGCCTTCTGTAACTCCCAGCTACCTCACTAGGCCAACCTTAACCATCAGAGTAACTCAATAAATATTGTTGAGCAAACAAATGTACCACAGTTAGGCTGTCTCAGTCCTTTCTGTATAGCTTAGGATTGGCTGTTGCTTTTTCCAACTTAAGAAAAAAAGGGGAAAAAATCAAATCCAGTAGTGTGTTCCTGAAAGCAATTACATCTTCCAAGGGAAATTCAGTGTGCTAAGCTGACTAAAGCAGCATGGTGACCAGGAATGGAGAGGACATTCTGCTATCCCCTTTTACAAATGACCCGTCCATTTGTCCTGTGTGTGTATTAAGCAAGCACCTCCAGCATTTTTATAGTATGTTCATCTTTCAGTTTACATTTTTTCAAAATGCCAGATGGTTTTCATTGCAGTGGGATGAAAAGGTTAAAAGAAGGGGTCAGATATGCCCTGATTCAAACACATAACAAGCCTATATCCTTCCGTCTCCATCCCCAAAGGATTCACTTGTTTTCAAAACACTCTTGCAGAGTGGAGAAAACACACCCTTCTCTCATAACAGACATGGAAAACACAAAAGTGCCCCATGCAGGCCTGCCAGTCTTCTGTAAGGGTTGTTTCTTCTCATTATAATCCTTAATAAAAGCAGAATAAAATATGTAATGATACAGGGGAAAGAGCTGCTCTGTTCTCTTCAAACAAAATAATAGATTTTAAAATTCTATGAATTTACTGGAAATCAGTAAATTGTATAATTTACAGTGAGTGGATTTTATAATGTGTACACTCTACTTCAATAAAGCTGTAAAAATACAAAATAACCAGTAAAAGTGGGGGTTGTTGAAATTGGATGATGAGCAAAGGGGTTGGTTATATGCCTCCAGGGAGGTAATAAACTTGCGTAAGGACACATGGTACTGTGAAAACATTTGGTACATGATATAGTAGAGAGATGATAATAATCAATACTCTCCAAGAACCTAAGGGAAAGTGGCAGTTACTTGTGACCAGGAGGATGGGTATGGGAGCAAGAGATTCTACAAGGTGTATGCAAAGGAAGTGGCATTCAGGTTGGGTCCTGAGGAATGAGTAAATGTTCATCTAGTAATCATTACGTAAAGAGAGAGAAGATGATTTCAATCAGAAAGAACGTCATGAATAACCATAGGGGTGTGAGAAAGTGCAAAGGCATGTCCAGGGCAGACTGGGGCTGTGAGGGCTGTGGAGTTGGTGAAACCTGGGATGAGAGAGATGGCAAAGACAGGCAGGAGTCAGGAGCCCCTATTGGTCTCAGAAAGCTGCCTAAGCAAGAGTCAGGGGCCAGGTCCCAGAAGAGAAGCCAAAGCAACCCTCAGTAACATTTTAGGAAATCCTAACCTGCCTTGAGGAGCCCTGGTGGTAAAGTGGTTATGCTTTGGGCTGCAATCCGAAAGGTCAGCAGTTCAAAACCATCAGCTCTCCACTGGAGTGAGGGGGGCCTTTCTATTTCCATAAACAGTTATACTCTCAGAAACCCACAGGGGCAGTTCTACCCTGTCCTAAAGGGTTGCCAGGAGTCAGAATTAACTCTATGACAGGCAATTTGTTGTTATTTTTAAAATTATTTTTAAGAGATATTTTGTTTTGTTAACCTCCTTTTAGAAACATAGCTCTCATACAAGGTCACTCAAGAATGATAGAAAACAAGTGGGAACAGGGTAACCCACATCAAATGCCCAATCCAGCATCAGCCTACTCTCTAACACTGTTTGGCACAGAGAGCCAGAAATAAATACCCAACTATAAGAGAATAAAAGCACAGGTGCTCTTTTTCCCTTTTCCCCTCTCAAGTAAACAGCTTCACTTCACCTCACCTGAACTCACATTACGTATTTCATTTTATCCTGCGCACCAGAAATTGACACAAGAATGTAGGAATTTACTGATAAGAAGTTAGAAAGAAAACCAACTGCTCCCTCTTTTGTCCTCCTTTATCACACACACACACACACACACACACACACACACACACACACACAC
>NW_022111320.1:43107669-43117517 GCF_000313985.2 Echinops telfairi
GAAACTCAACCTGGGTGTGAATTCATGCCCCAAAGGAGTAAGCCAAAATGATAGAGGCTGCAGAGTTTCCGCATAAAAGCTTCAAAAAAAAATCTATATCCACCTCCAGGCTCTGGGGTTCAAATATTATTATGCAGGCAGAAAATTTTTAGTTCCTCATTTTTCATTTTCTCTCTTGCCCCTCTTTGGTTACTTACTTAGGAGCTTAAACAATTTTGTTTGTTTGTTTTTGTTTTTTGTGAGCTTAAACAATTTAAATCAGAGATTCTCATGAAAATGTTTAATATGAGATTTTAGATGGAATTTGAGGAAAACAGTGGAAAATAACTGTACTTATTCAATCTATATATGATCAAGAGACACTGTAACATTTCTAAGAAAACTGTTTTGACCTGAAGACTCTTAATAAATTATCTTTAGTGACCTGGTTCTAAATTATTTTTTCTCAAGTGTATGGAGACAGTAAGTTAACTCTACTAATTAACCCTGGTGCCTTGTCTGAGAGGAGATTTAGAATAATTGGAGGACCTGACATTTACCTTGTGGATGAACTCCGAGTGGGCCACAGGGAGACAATTCTGCTTCCATTACTGTTGCTCTAAAGATGGAGTCTGTCTGAAGAACACTTCAGCCTTGTGCACGGGGCCTATACATGCTGGAGTCCAGCCAAAGTGTAACCCCCACGCTGTCATGCCCATGGAGATGCAAGGGCAGAGTCCCATCCTGGCACCCCTTCACTGACGGTGGAACAAATGCAGGAAGTTCTAATTTCCCTCCCCTCCAATTAGTAAAATAGTCACTCTGGCCTCTGAAACACCCAGAGGATCGTCACTCTGTTGCAGATACTGGAGCTTTTCCCTGCCTTGAGGTGAAAGGATCCAATGGGATTTCAGGGGCAATGACTGGCAGACAGGGAATTCATCAGACTCCCTCTTTCAGGTCTCTACTTCAGACAACTCTTGATGCCATACTCCTGATATCTAAAGCAGGTGTACACAGGATAGCATCTCAGCAGTTCCCTATACCAAGTGCCCACACCTGTGGTTGAAAACCAGAAAGATGCAATCTTCCTCTTGTTAGCCACATCCTCCTGGTGACTAGAGGTGCAACCAGTTCATACCTTTTCCCACCCTGAGGTCAGTGATAAAATAATGATGCAAGGGAAAGGCAAAGACAAATGCCCATACAATTACGAGTTAAGGGACTGAGGACAAATATTATTATTCCTTGGACTTAGTGAGGTGCAGGAAACTATGGAAAATAAAAAAATGAATTCACATTTTTAGTTCATAGTTTCGTCTTAATAAAGAATCTGCACACATATTTAAATCGGAGTGTGCTATGAGATGGAAACACAGTGTTCTGCAATGTGTCCATTCTTACTTGATTCAGTCGTGTTGGGGACAACAGAGCCGGTGTTTCAGGATGGCTCTCTCTCTTCTGATATTCCGGGGAGGCCAGACATGGCAAACAGTGTCCTCAGCTCCTCTGTACATTAAGGAAGAAGAGAAAGCCTAGAAATAGAGGAGAAACAAAATGGCCACTTAAGTTTGAACTCCAGAACATTCTAAACCTTGGTACTTGGTAGCTAATTATATTTCCAGACAGGTGATGAACACAAACAAGGCTTTATTCCTATGGTCTCTATGTTCCCCTCCCCACGAAAAACACACAGTAAAAATAAGAAAGGTAGATTTGAGTAATTTATATCCTCAGAAACATCCACCCAAGTAGGAAATAGTCTCTGCAGAGAATTTGGGTGAAATGCTGCTTCTGCCATGACACATGCAGTCTTCTGACTTTACCAAGATCTGTCAAAAGTTGACTTGTAAGTTTAATTCATAAGAACATTAGAAACAATGATGCCGAGGACCGAAACAGTGATTTCCCTAGCCAGTTATTAAAATCCAGCTAGCATCCACCCTCTTCCTTTTGTGGCTAGAATGTAGGCGTGTCCAAAGGAATTGGAGCCTCCGTCTTAGACCAATAAGCAGCCTTGAGGAATAGGTGGCACAAATAGTCGAGTTAAAAGACACAGCAGCCCTGAGTCATTGGGATTTCCTGGAGGTATACCCACCTTCATGAGAGAAAGTAATTAATAAAGCTTATTTCTGCCACTGTTGTTCTGAGGCTTTTTTTTTTACTTCAGAAAAACCTAATCCTGATGTACTTAAGGAACTGTTAAAGTATCGCGTTCATGGGTGAGATGACTTCTCATCCCCACTAGGGTCTTCGGGAATTAGAGTCAGGCCTACCTCTAGAAGGAACATGGCAAGATGGAAAAAGGAAAAGGGGTCCTGTTTTGTGGGTGCATTGTGGGAAGAGGGAAGACCACTGGCTATGAGACTGGTGTATCTTGAGTTACACAGTCCAGTCAAAGCCCTAGTGGGGCCCAGTATGTAACATATGGAGGAGGTGAGCAAACAGAACACTACCCAGCTCCCGGGGAGCCAATCTCATAATGGTCCGTGGTGCAGAGTAATGGAGGTGATCACACACCAATTGAGATATCGGAGGGGAGGGCCTTGCCCTTGCTCCCACCTCACTGCACTTTGGGGTGAGGCTGGAAGAGAGGGTGTTAGAATGGGCACTGCCCCGACTCTGCACAGACCCATTACTGAGTTTTAGGCTCGGCCACCCACCCAAAGGTCCTGGGCCTGACACGGGGCCCAGGCCATGGTGGGGAAAGGGGGATGCACATTCCCAAGGACCAGACCTGGCTGGTCTGCAGAGGTCTTCAGAACAGAGAGCAGGACTGACTAGTCCCTCGGAGGCTTCAAGCTCTGAGGTCTCAGCATGGACTGGTGGCCCCTCTTCCTCTATCAATCACCAATTCCAAAACCAAATCTATTGCCACTAAGTTTATTCCCACATATGGCAACCCCATGTGATACAGAGTAGAACTGCTCCCTGGGTGGTTTGCTGTCATTGTTTTCCTAATCAATGCCAAATGGTCAGATCTTTCTTCCACAGTGCCACCGGGTGGAAGTGAACTGCTAACCTTTTGGTTAGTTTGTGCCACAAAGGCCTTCCTCCAAAGACCCCGACCCTATAAAATCTCCACCCACTGACTCCTGTGGTGCATCCACTGAACATTCACCCCCAGGGGACTGTTGACTAGAGTAGAGGCTGATATGTAATTGACAGGCCAAATCAGAATTTGCCTCTCATTCATTAGCCATCCTATTCCACATCCATAGCCTGTTACCATAGAAGGAGACTTTTAAGAATAGAAAGTTATTTTTGCTTTGGACATCTAAATGTAATATTCACGAATATTTCCCTATAGCATCAATAATAGGTTTTAAAAGATGATAAATCTTTGTATATACTATCAAGCCTGTGAAAGGATGAAATGGTACTTACATAACATCCTGGCTTGAAGCATTTTGCTAAGACAATCATGTTGACTTATTGGATACAAGAGTACAATGTTTCGTGGCCCTACTGTGAATTAGCTAGTGGCAATTATTTCTGCTTGGAATCAAAACAAAATGTGTGTTCCTTCTTTTGATGATTTTGAATGCATCTGTGGTCCAGTTGCAACATCTGGAACTTGTTGAATCTAGCTTTTAAAAACAGAGATTTCTAATATTAATTTTGATTTTGAATGGACGAATATTTACTTAAACTGGGGCTGCTTGATATAAAATGTTCAGAGTGCTGGGGAAAAATAAATTTGTCTAGTTTGTGTCTTGAAACAAAGACTTTTGTGATACTGGATTCCCCAAAATTTTACTGGTCAGATTTTACATAGCTGCCCATTAAACATTTGAATGGTCTATTAGCTGGGTAGCATTTCTTTTAAACAATGAGCAGAAAGGTCAAGAAAATACAACTTATTTTAGACTTAAAGCCAAGCGATCTTTGGCCATTTAAAAGTATGTTTTAAATGAAATAAGAACTTTTAAAAGTTCCTTAAGCAAAGTCTTAAAATTTGGTATCATGTGGACTTGAATTGTGTTAAGATTTCTTGTGGAATTCACTATTTTTCTAAGGCAAAAGAATCAGAATCCATTTTTTAAAGTATTCAATTAAGGCCCACACTGGTATTTCTAATATTAAAGTTTATTTGAAGCATAGCTTTAAGCAAAAGTAGGCAATTAAAAAACATGGAGTAAATGGCCAGATACATATTTTCCTGATTGACTCTTTTGAAATTAACTTTTTTTTTTTAAAGATACTGGAAGTAATTCATGCTCTGTGGAAAATCTTAACTATTTAAGTTAGTGTGAATAAGATAATTTAAAACACCCATCCATCCCACTTGTGTTTCTATGGCAGAGTATATATTTTTATTCCTTTATCAATTTTCAACAAACTTTAAATTGATCAAACCAGAAACTAGACAATACATGAATCCCTTTTTGTCTTTCTGAAGCAGCTTAAAGTACTAACAAAAAGGGTAACTATCACCAAACAATTGATCCACATGTTTTAGTGAGATCATCAAACCTTATGGCTAATACTGTTTTAACTACTATAGGAATTAAAGATGTATATGGTAAATTCAAACAAGTCCACAGAACCAAAATACAGCCTGGAGTATATCCCACTAATTTCAAGAACAACTCAAGAACATATTTGATGCATTATACACTAATGACAGAAGACTTGGTGAGCTTTAGGATGGCTTCAAGAACATCATACATGAAGAAACCAAAAGGTCACTAAACAGGCAGGAAAGAAAGAAAATTGGTGTTCATTCCCATCCAATCAGTTGTGGCCAGAAAAGAGAGGTCATATGGCATCTTGGGTTCTCTGAAGGGCGGACATGTTTTTGTTTGTTTTATTTTAAACCAAGGATATATTCCTTGTTGTGATGTCTTAATTAATGTTTTCTATTTTACCTCTTTGGGTTCTAATATCCATCGCAAGGACTACACAAAATTCATGGACAAAATTCAGGATTAAAGGCTTTATTAAGGGAGTTAACAGGTAATTCCAAGGAGAAATGCTTAGGGCTGAATGCTTATCAGGATGTTTTACCAGGTTTGCTAATCAATGCCCAAAGGGCATATCACTCCTTTCTCAACCGGCAGGCATTCAGCTCCAGCTCCAGGGGTCTCCAACCCCAGCACCCTGAAGTAAGTGCCCAGAGGCACTCCATTCCAGTAACCCTCAGACAGGCAGCACTCAGCTCTGCTTCTAACAATCAGCAAGCCCATTTTCACCAATTAAGCACCTAGAGGCACTTCACTCCACAAGGCAGCTTCATGCACCACAGTGCTCAGCTTTCCTTGCTCCATTCTGTTCCTTACTCTGGCTCCTGGTTCTGTTGCCCTTCCTCTGATGTTACAGTTGTCTCTGGACCCAGGAGGTTCACTGTGCAGGAATCTTGTGTCCAGAGGAGGTACTGGATTCTTGGCTCTTACTGGTAATAGCGGGAAGTCTTGGTTGCCTGTTGGGTTGGGCTGCTACTAACCCCAAGGTCAGCAGTTTTAAATCACCACCAGTTTTGTGGGAGAAAAACAAGGCTTCCTACTCACATAGAGTTATAGTCTCAGAAACCCACAGGCAGCTCTACCCTATCTTATAGGGTTGCTCCGAGTTGGAATCAGTGGCAGTAAATTTGTTTTTTGAGGATGGCATTCCAGGAATCCTACTGGCAATTACTCACAGGTGAATGCTATCAGTATCTTCCCCCACCTTCTTACCAGGCCCGTGTAGGAAAATGTTGTTACATGAGAGAGACTGGGTAGAAGAGCCATATACAATAATGAACTGTTCCTATACTTGTTCTAACTCAAAGTGGTGGGAATGGAAAAAATGATGTGTTAGAAAATCAATTTAAAGAAAAACTAATGGGATTTGTTGACTGACTTGTTATGGGAAATGACAAAAGCATGTTTCCCATGATTATCTTTTTTGGGGGAATGTTTATCGCCTTCATTTGTCTTCTCTTTCCTCTCTGATTTGCTTTCTACTTATATGTTGTTGTCTGTCCTATCACTTCCTCTTCCTTGCACAGGCTGGCTGAAATGGTAGCTGTAGCTTCCAAAAAAAAAGAGTCAAAAACAAGCCAGGTGGTTTTGAAATTACAGACGGAATTTTTCCGCCAATTCCACATGGAATGCCAGAATAATCCTTCATAGGGAAAGGGAATAGCTCCATTTTTCTTTTCTTTTTTTTTAATTAAAAGATCATTTTATTGGGGGCTCTTAGAGGTTTTATAACAATCCATACATCAATTATATCAAGCATATTTGTACATGTGTTGCCATCATTATTTTCTAAGCATTCACTTTCTATTGAGCCCTTGGTATCAGCTCCTCTTTTTTCCCTCCACCACCACCCTCGTGACTCCTTGATAAATTATGTTATTTTATTTTCACATCTTATACCGACTGCTGTCTCCATTCCTCCATGGCTCCTGTTGTTCATCCCCTGGTGTGTGTGTGTGTGTGTTGTTATGGGTCTATCATTGCAATCAGTTTTCCCTTCCTCCCCTCTCCCCACCTGGTATTGCTACTCCCATTCCTCTTCCTGGATTCTTTGTGTCATGAGCTCGTATCTCTTATCTGTACCTGTGCACACGCTCCGGTCTAACCCACAGTGAAAGGCAGGACTGGGTTCATGATTGTGGGGGGTGAAGAAGCCTTAAGGATCCAGAGGAATATTGTATTTCATCGGTGTTATACACTTTTCATTTTTAAGGTGATCAGAGAATAATTTACACTTGAATTAAGTTGGTATCAAAGCCTTCCCTGCTAATTTCTCCGTTATTGCTGTGAGGTGTCATAAGTGGATTCTGACTCAAAGCAACCCTATACATACAAGAAAATGAAACACTTTTCAGTCCTGCTCTGGTCACAATCCTTGCTACATTTGAGCTGATTGTTGTACTAACTATATCGATCCATCCATTGAAGGTCTTCCTCTTTTTTGGTGACCCTTTACCAAGCATGACGTCCTTTTCCAGGGACTAATCTCTCCTGATAGCATATGATGAAGTCTCACCATTCTCATTTTAAAGAAACATTTTGGTTGTACTTCTTTGAACACGGATCTATTTGTTTTTCTGGTAGTCCTTGGCTTATTCAATATCATCCACCAAAGCCATAATTTAAATGCATCAATTCCTTCGTTTTCTTTATTCATTTTCAACTTTCACATGCTTATGAAGTGATTGAAAATACCATGGCTTTAGTCAGGTGTGCCTTAGTGCTCAGTGATATCTCTGATTTTGAGCACTTTAAAGAGGGGTTTCATGGATTTTCCCAATCCAATATGTTGTTTGGTTTCTTGACTGCTGCTTTCATTGGGCATTGATTGTGGATTTAAGTAAAATGAAATCCTCAAAACATCAGTCTTTATTCTCTTTTCAATCAATCATCTCTTTTCATCATGATGTTGCTTATTGGTCTAGTTGTGAGGATTTTTATTTTTTTTATGTTGAGGTGTGATTCATACAAAAAGTCT
Organism: Echinops telfairi; assembly: GCF_000313985.2. Classification (NCBI taxonomy): domain Eukaryota; kingdom Metazoa; phylum Chordata; class Mammalia; order Afrosoricida; family Tenrecidae; genus Echinops; species Echinops telfairi. The sequence goes on from NW_022111320.1 coordinate 43,115,092, forward strand.
TTGACCTTCATCGTTAAGTGCTTTAGGACTTCTTTAGTTTCTCAGTAAATAAGATTTTGCCATCTGCATATCACAGGTTCTTAATAAGTCTTCCATCCACTCATCTCTGCATGTAAACCCTGTGAATATTGTATTTATTCACCTGGAGTCTTATCTCTTTTCTTTACAGATATTTGTACTCTAAATTGAGAGGATCAGGGTCAAGAAGAGAACTTCATATCTTGTTGAATCTTAGAACATTGTTGACCTAAGCAAATATCTTTGGGACTGTTAAACTGTCTTAAAAACACAATATATAGGGAAGCTTTTAAGAAATCACACTTCTTAACAGTGTTCCTTCTCACTGACAATTCCTTGATTTCTTAAAAAGTGCTCCTTGAATGTGAGAAACTGACTAACTGAAATGAAAACTCTAGGACATCTGGGAGAATGGCCAGGAAAGCCCTCTTCTATTCTTTCAAAGGCACTGAAAGGTTCCGTGGTTGGTGCTGTAGGAAGATCTATTGCCCACACATGAGGTTTCTTTTGCTCTCTTGTCTGTGGCTTAAATCTCCTTAGTTCAGGGAAAGGGATTCTTGGATATGAAAGTTACTCTGGTCCAGCGGTTCTCAACCTGTGGAACGTGACCCCTTTGGGGGTTGAACGACCCTTTCACAGGGGTCACCTAAGACCATCAGAAAACACATTTCCAATGGTCTTAGGAATCAAGACACTGTTCCTCTCTCTCTCCAGGAGGGTCCACCCACTTTCAGATACACCCACATGAGTACCCTGGCATGAACACTGTTACCCATGCTACGCCATGCTTCAAGACAAAATTTCATTTTTTTGTCATTAGAAATAAATATTTCACAATATATAATTACATAGTTTTGTGCTTAATCACTATGCTTTCATTATGTTCAATTTGTAACAATGAAAATACATCCTACATATCAGATATTTACATGATGATTTATAACAGTAGCAAAATTACAGTTATGAAGTAGCAATGAAAATAAGTTTATGGTTGGGGGTCACCACAAAATGAGGAACTGTATTAAAGGGTCTTGGTATTAGGTAGGTTGAGAACCCTTCTCTAGTTCATCCCACTGAACTAGAACTTCAAGGAGGCATCAATATGTTGCATTCTTTGTCCAAGAAAGGGATTGTAGAGGGGAAAAAAGGAGCCAGAGGCTGTAGAGGTCAATAAAAGAAGCCAGACATATAAATTTGAAAAAAGATAAGCAATGCCAGAGAAAAATGGCCAAAGATAGTAAACAGGTAATTGACAAAAGAGGAGCGTGAACAGTCAACAAACACATACTCTCAACTCTATGAACAACCAAGGAAATGCAAAGGCAAATGATAATGAGATGCTACCAGGTTGACAAAAATAATACTAATATCAATATTAATAATTATATTGACAAACAGGGACATGTATTCATAACTGGTGTAGCATAAGTTAGTGTCCATTGGGACAGCACTCTGGAGGGCAGTTTCATGATATTCATTAAAATCTGAAATGTGCAGTTATGCTTTGTAGTGTTTGCCCTAGAAAAATAGTCATGTATCTCCAATGAGAGAGTTTAATTGTGTATTATTTGTAATAGTGAAAAAGCAGAAAAAACTCAAATGTCAATTGACCAAGGGGGATTGCTAAATGACTGTGGTATATTCATATTATGTAAAATTATGCCAAAGTTAAAGAGAATTAGGCAGATCTACATACCCACATTAAATATTTGAGTCATATTGTCAAAGAAAAAAAATCAATGGTAATGCACACATACACATCCAGCATCATTGCTTAGAGGTCAGACATCACTACAAGAACACAAGAATGTTTAAGAAATGTGTATTGCTACCCTAAGCCATGCAAATACAGACCAGATAGAAGCAGAGGTGCCATACCTTGAAATGTAAATGGAATTGGCTCTAACTCCAGCCCACATTCAGTGGGAGCCACATGTATATCTTTTCCTATCTCTATGGAAATTCTGATATACTTCTCTAGGTTATTTCTGGTTCTAAGCTTCTGTTCCTGCTAAATTATTTCATCTAGGGATCATTTTGATGCCCAGCCTGCAATCTCTGTTTGCAAGATTATTCCTTTTTTCAAATTTATAAAGTACCCTAGTTTTCCCCTTCAAATCAATTATGCTCATTCTATTATGTAGAATGATTTGGCACTGCACCGCCCTCTTGAGCCTAATTTTACCTATTCAAAGACCAAGAACAGTACTTCCCTAAAGCTTATTACTTCTGGCTATGAAATAGTATGACTTTTAAAACAATACATGGACATTGTATTAAATATAAATAACTATTTTAATGTCTAGTGTAATGATTATATAATATTATAATTAAGTTGAATAATTAAAACAAATGAATATATTTTATTAATTTTATTAATGTATAAAATGTTAGTATTTATTAAACAT
>NW_022111320.1:43118329-43123485 GCF_000313985.2 Echinops telfairi
CCCCTGCCAGTGCTGAGATGCTTACACCGCCACTGGATCCAAAGACTTTCTACCCAGTGGCGTGTGATTGTCCTTATTCAGTGTCACTGCGTGTGTTTCATGAGTCTGATGAGGACTTTATAGACTGGTATCGGACATATGGGCTAATATCGGACTTATGGACTTGATTTGGGATGTTTTCTCAACATTCAATTCCTCTTGTATATAAACCTCTTTCTTATATACATATGCATGTTTATGAATGTTTCTCTAGTCTACCCAGACTAACACAGGTATTTATTTCTGACCTTGTATGAATTATGCCACCAACTGAATTGATTCCAGTCCATTTTGAGAATAATGATTCCTTATTCTAAAGTTTTAAGAAGTCCTGGTGACATGATGGGTTACTAGTCAGGCTGCCACTCCACAAGATAAAGATGTGGGTTTCTCCCATAAAGTGTGACAGTCTTGGAATCCCAGAGGACTTCGACACTGATCTATAGGATAGCTATGAGTTGAAATCAACTAGATGCCAATGAGTTTTGTTTGACGGAAAATAATCAACTCCCACAGCCCCCCCACAGCCCCCAAACCAACCAACCAACAAATGATAAGTTCCTTATGAATTATAAAAAATAGGTTAAATATTTAGACAGTTACTATTTGAGACTAGTGAATTTTTTAGGAACAATTATACTAATCCACAAATTCAGACACCCCATGAGAAAATTTTAAAATTTCACATCAACACAAAATTTTAGGATGCCAAAGAAAAATGTCTAAATTAGCAATTAGACCAACAGTACATTTCACAGCAGTGGAAGACAGCAGAATAGTATGTTCAATATCCTGAAAGCGAAAAAAGGCAGGCAGGCAACTGTAGCTAGACCTAAAATTAATTACACAGCCAGTAGAATTATCATGAAATAATGGGAGCAAAATAAAAATATTCCCAATGAAAAAACAATACAACCCAGAGCACTTACCATATCACATCCTCCACAGGGAACTCTAAAGCAATTAATTCAAGTACAAGGATAATGATCCAGAACGCAGGCCCGAGATGTACAAAAAAAGTAAATAAAGCTGTCATATATGTGGCAAGTCTACAAAACACAATGCCCCATTTATAGCACTAAAATAGCTAATAATAATTGTTTATAAATTTTAAAGGAGTTCCTGGGTGGTATAAATGGTTAATGCGCTCGGTTGCTAACTAAAAGGTTGGCAGTTCAAGTCCAGTCAGATGCACCTCAAAAGAAACACCTGGAGATCTCTTTTCAAAAATCAGCCATTGAAAATCCTGTGGTGCACAGTTCTAGTCTGACACACACTTGGTCAGAATCGATGTCAACATGTTATAAATTGGGAAGGGCTGTGTAGAGTCAAAACACTTTAAGGCCTTTGAATTGTTCAAGAATTAAGTGAATAGTTTTAGACTCTTGGTTCTCAACCTCCTTAATGCCGTGACCCTTTAATACAGTTCCTTGTATTGTGGTGACCCTCCCACAACCATAAAATTATTTTTGTTGTTACTTGATAACTGTAATTTTGCTACTGTTATGAACTGGGTGACCCTGTGAAAGGGTCATTCGACCCCACAGGTTGAGAACCGCTGCTTTAGACTTTAATTTTACATGCTAAAGTAACTAGGGAAAAAAACGCTAAAATACACGAAGAATGTATTTTTTAAAAAATACTTAAAATATATTACCAGGGAAAAAAGAGGAGCTAATCCAAGGGCTCAAGTAAAAAGAAAATGTTTTGGAAATGTTGATGGCAACATATGTACAAGTGTGCTTAATATGATTGAATGATGGATTGTCATAAGATTTGTAAGAGCCCCCAATAAAAAAATGAATATATATATATATTTTACCTCAAATAACTTGAGAGAAAAAAAGTCATGAGAAAAAAAACACACAATACAATCTGAGAGAAGTCTTCTCCAGTTCCTTTATTATCCTAAATTCTTGACATTCTAGTTTTCTTTGTTGTCTGCCATTCTGATTCATGCCAAACAGTATTTTATAACTTCTTATTGCTAACTTTCCAAAGGGTCCTTTTCTTACTAAAACTTCTTTCAGCCTAAGTTATGGAAACATCACTCCAGGTTGGTTTTCTACTTGCCCGATCTACACGGAAATTCCAGATGCATCATGTCTGAGTTTTTTTGTTTATTTGTTCGTTTTGTCAGTTTCTTAGATTTGGAATTCTAATGACACACAAGTAGTATAATATAAATATAATCTTAAAATTCTTCCGAAAGAATGGTGTAGGGTTTCAAAATTTTATTAAATATACAGGCATACTTTGTCTTATTGTGCTTTCCTCTAAAGTATGCTTCATTGATATTGTAATTTTTTCTCAATTGAAGATTTGTGGCAACCCGCTGCCAACAAGTGTATCAACGCCCCATTTTTCCAATAACTATATCCACTTTGCATATATCTATGTCACTTTTTGGTAATTATCACAATATTTCAAGCTTTTTCATAATGCTATTGCACACTTAACAGACTATACTATACGAGGCTGATGGGATTGTAGAATTGTAAAACCCCTATCGAAAACAGCATGACGCTTCCTTAAACAATTACAAATACCTTATGATGATGCACCCTCTCTCCTTGGTATACACCCTAAAGAAATACAGAACAAAACATGAACAGATACAGGCGCATCTATTTTATCACGCCAAAACAATCAAAAACCCCGTTTGTGGAGGGATAGATAAATAAACTTTGTTACATACAAACAAAGACAAGTCTGTCAAACACCCCATAACATGGACAAAACTGGAGGACATGATGACCAGCAACGTTAGTCAATTTCAAAGAGATAAATGTTTTATGACATCATTATTATAAAGGGAAAAAATGTTTTTCACACCAAAGGAAAAGACTTTGAATTCTGTGGTAGAGCCAGCGGGAAGGTGAGGTACAGAGAGCTTGCTATGCAACTGCTTATAGTGTGTTTCTCTTTGTATGTGTTATTCCATAACTAAAAGGCAGAAATAATAATAAATAAAATTTAAATTTAAAAAAGCCTTAAAATCTCTTCAGATTCCTGACCCATCAGACTTAAACAATTGACTGAGTAGCTATAAAAGGAGGAAAAGTACAATTTAAACTTAAAAAAATAAAAGATGATGCTATAATTTAAACATAACATTTATATGCATTAGGAAATGACAACAACAATCCTATGTTCGCATTTTGGAGACATTTGCTTTATTGTGGTGGTCTGGAGCTGAACCTGCAGTCTCTCTTGAGATCTGCCTGTAAACTCCCCACAGCCGTTGAGCCTACTGCAGCTCATACAGGGACCACCGTATAACACAAAGTAGAATTGCCTCAGAGGTTTTCCAAGGCTGTAATCTTTATGGAATGCAAAGATAATGGAATCTTTCCAGGAATTTTTGTGAAGTCACTTCATATTTATTTAGAAATCAGAATTAAGTTTGTTTGTTTGTTTTAGCTGTTTGTCCAGTGGGTATATTTTTTTCATTTTCCTTAGTCCAGATTTTTCCCGAGGATGATGCCTTTCAGGGACAACAGCTTTTTGGAAGGTGTACTCAGTTACAACTCCTGCCCTGAGCTATTACAAACCCGGAACTGCTGCCCTCGGAACCCCACCTAAAGGTATAGAGCCCAACACTAACTTGCCCACTCTCAGATAAGCAAGCAGTTCGCTTTGCACAAGACTGACAGGTTTCCGGGGAAATGGGATTGTTCAGTGTTAAAGACCCGAGTCACCCTATTACCACCTAGTCCTACACCCAGGGCCAAAGAAGAATCAGTTTGGGAATTCATTGCTCATTGCTCTGGTTTTCAGGGCATTTACATTTTTTGGCAATTTGAAATTTCCTTAAATTTCTTAGGGGTTTAGCTACATATTAAATATACATAATAAAAATAAGGTTAGTTTTAGTGTTTATCCAACATTGCTAGGTTATAGAAACCCCCACCACATTGCTAGTTCAGAACGTAGGCGGCATGCTTTCTGTGAGAATAAAAAGTGAAGTTTTGAGGCTGAAAGTCATAGGCAACCTGTGGGTGCCGGGTTCTAATCTAGAGAGGTTCCCCAAGTGATGTGAATTGCTCCAGCAACTGCCAGACAGTTGCATCGTTGCTCCAGACTCTCCCCCTCTGATCTGGAGAATGTTCTAGAATTCTCTAGGCAGGCCTAGAAGGTAAGCCCCCGCAGGGTCCAGGTTGGCCCGTGTGGTTCTCGCCTGCAGCGCCAGCGTCTAGCAACCAAGGCATTCTTGAAAGAATGCAAGTTCTCACTGCCACGCTGGCTGGTCCCAGCTGTCCACCCGCCGCTCCAACCCCATTTACCTCACACTTGACCCAGACCCGTCTGCAGTTCTGACCTTTGAGGACCCTCTTTTTTCCTAAACCTGTTCCTAGCTTCTCTCTCTAATGCCATGTACGTAAAATTTTGATTCCGCTAATAGTATGCCGTGAGGCGCCATTTTGAAACTGGAGCCTAGGTACCGTAACATTAAAAAAAAAAGATAAAGCAAGCATATTTACTTAAAATCGTCTCCAGAGGCATTTCGGAAGGGACATGGCCGTGCGTCCAACTGCTGGTCGGCGGCAGCAGGTGCCTCGCACGGTGCGCAGCGTCGTCCAGCGCGCACCCCCTGCGCGCACCCCTGGCCGGCCGTCGGCCCCCGCGAACCCCCTCGAGGGGGGAGGGCGGCGGCGCTGTCCCCCATTGGCTGAGGCAGACGCTGCGAGCCCGAGTACCCGGAGCAGGAGTCACCTTCGGGAGCCCCGTGGGTCCGCCTCAGTCTGCCCGCCGCCCTCGACCAGCTCGCCCACTCTTGGGGGGCTCCTCAGCTGGGCTGCTCGCTTGACTTTCTTTCCCCGCCCGACCCTTTTTGGCCCCCGAAACCCGGGCAGCCTAGCCCACAGCCACCCCAAGTGCAAGCCCGCTCCTCCTCGAGCCCGCGCTCACGCCGCTGCCGCCATCATGGTGAGTGGAGCGGGAGGCCTGAGGGGATCCCCACAGACAGCCGGAGTTCCGTGGAGGAGTGAAGTTCAGGGTAGAGGGGCTAGAAATGGGGTGCTCCTTGCTTTCCTGCTCTGGGGAGGCCGTCGGGGCATGGTAGGCCTTGGCCTGCCGATGGGGGTGGGGGTGCGGCCTACTCGGCACACGGCCTC
>NW_022111320.1:43124242-43132381 GCF_000313985.2 Echinops telfairi
CAGTGCGTACTCGTGTCGTATTGCCCCTTTAGGAGTTTTGATAAGGGATTAGAATTGGCTAACGGCCTCCCCTAGATGGAACTCTGAACCCTTGCCCAAGCCCTAAGTCACAGTGGTGTCTTATATGCGCTTCCTATTTACTTCCAATTCTAATTTTTCCCTTCATCCTTAAAAGTAAAGGGAGGAAATTGATGAGCAATTTATATGTAGATATCTTAAATGACAGATTAGAATAACATATGCATGCTAATTTATGTAGGGTCATACACTTACTCATTGTTTATTATACAATTGGATTATTATATTTAGAATAATTTTTCCTCCATTTTTAGAAGTAAAGGGAGAAAATGCTGATATTTATTAAATTTTTGATAAGCAAAGCCTGTTTACGAATTCGAAAAAAAATCGACTTAAGAAAGTAGACATCCACCTATAACCCCCCCCCACACACACACACACATTAACAGTGATTATCTGTTCTTTTAAAGACAAAAAAAAAATTACTGGTGAAATTGAACCAGACATCTTTTGAGAATTTTATGTAGTAATTATTGATTAATCTAGCTAAATATCTTTCTTTTCCTAAAATAGCTTTGACTTGAAAATTTGTACTTTTCTAGAAAGGTTTCCAATTTATTCTTATAGAGCTTGTTCTTTTTTGTGTGATGAATACATATTTTGTTGTTTCTTGTTCTTGTCTAGCTTTGCCAAGATGTTTGTTTATTTTAGGATTTCATCTCCCCTGTCCCAAGAACCAATTCTTGAGTTTCTTTATAGATTTATTCAGATTTTCAGTTCCCTGTTTCCTTAAATTTAGTTTTTATGAGAAAAAGCTTTTATTTGAGGGGGGGTGTCAATATACATAGATCTCAGTTTGCTTACATGTAGACACGGTAACCCAGCAAAATGATATTATGGAAGGAACTGACAATCCCAGAAGCTATGCTTTAATAGTGATTTTAAATTTTAACTTTTTGTTAACCTGTTATTCAAATAAAATTGACGAACAAGAGGACTTTAAAAAGTTCATTGGAAATGAAATTAAGAAATAGAAAATTTCCATGAATTTATTGAAGCTTCCACATACTACCATAAGTAATGATGAGAATTGTGTGTATGGGGACCTCTAAACGCCACCCCATGTAAATAATTTCCCAGGATTTTTTCATTTTAAAATCCACCAACTTACTTGCAAGTATCACTAAGAAAACTAATTACTTTTTTGTATTAAGTACATTTTATATTCTATATGAACCCTGGTGGCATAGTGATTAAATAAAGCGCTTGGCTGCTAACCAAAATGTCAGCCCTACGAACCCACCAGGTTTGTGGGAGAAAGAATATATTTTCTTCTAGTAAGATTTAAAACCTTGAAGATCTAATGCGTAGGTCTACTCTACCCTATAGGGTCACTCACTATAGCTGGAACTGACTCAGTGGTAACAGGTTTGAGTTTCTTACTAGTTTAAGATACAGTCCTAATTTTTGCATCAAACTCTTTACTAAGCCTAAGCATTTAGTAGAGCATATTTGGCTGTAGTTTAAAATGTACCAAACTATAATTACATATAAATACATAAATATAGTATACATACATATAGTATGAATCTAAATATACTTGTATCCCTGCCGTTCACTCTGGTTACAAAGAGAAGTCCAGGCATTCCCCAGGTTATAAATGACTGACTTCCAGATAACCTCTATTTAATGCAAGACTTCAAACTGATACTGTCATGGCAAAGGAATCAAAAGAGACTAGAACTTTCATAATTTGGGTGCTTGATCATGGTAACCAGAGCAGGAAAATTAAGAGTCCAAGCCCCTGAAATGGGAGATTCTGAAGAAGTATGTACAGTGAGTCCTTTCAGGAGCCTGCAGAGGAGTTGGAATATTGGCAGAACTATGGAGTGCCACACTATTCGAATTGTGTGCTTGGTGGCCATCTTTGAAGTTCTCCTTTAATGTTGAGCAAGTTTGCCATCAGTTAAATCATTGAACCACTCCCTACTTGGAACAACTTACTCATCAGATTAATTTACTTCCTGAATGTGCAGCTTGAAAATAATGGAAAAGACTTGAGTCTTTTCTTGCACTGAAGTAAGTCTAAGAGCGGTGTGCACCTGTCCAATGGACTTAAAAATGTGACTTGAGAAATAGATCTGGTTAGTAACCCTGATAGTGCCTGTAGTGTGTTTACTGTGTTAGCTTCGAGCACCACCTGCTGGCAAGTTGGTAAAACAGTAATGTCATCTTTAAGACTTGGTGAACGTCATATTTAATATCTGTTAAGTGGGCAACCAGATTTTAAAATTTAAAGTCAAAGCCATAATTCCTAATATAACTAACAGCTCCCCCATTTCCCAAATTACTCTCAGGAATCCACTTTATTTTGTAAATAAACTATGAGAGCCTTTCCTACCTACCACTTTTGTTTTTCCATACAAAGGAACCGTTTTTTGAAAACACTGCACTGAACAACAAAAAGCAAGTTCTTCCTATAGAATAATATTTCTCTTTTATTTTGGCGAAGGAGCCTGGTGATGTAATGATTATGCTTTGGGTTGCAATTGGCCCTTTGAAACCACCAGCACCTCCCAGGGAGAAAGACTGGGTGGGTTTTCTATTCCCGTAAACTGTTACAGTCTCAGAAACCTTAAGAGGGTCACTATGATCCAGTATTGATTGAAATTTTGAACCAGAAAAGTTTTTATTGTGGGAGGCATTGTAAAATTTCTGGCGTCTACTTACCAGAGGCCAGTAGCACTCCTCACAGGCATTACAAGTGCCACTGGGATAGAGAAAGTACACCATCACAATCCCCATTAATCTGGCATGGTTTTCAGTCTGAATGTTGCACTACTAGTTTAAAATACCTCCATCCACTTATTGTGTACAAATAAGTAATATCGAAGATAATTTATCAAATAAAATCCAATGTTCATCTATAAATCAAGGAGTAAATTGAGAAGGTGTACGTAAAGTCTGTGTGAGTTACAGGATCACATGTGTTTTGGGTTTTTGAGCTTAGAAGAAATTGTTATATTGTATATGTAAACTCAAAACTCACTGCCATGAAGTTGATTTTGACACATAGCAAACCTGTAGGAAAGCGTAGAACTGCCCCATGTGGGTTCCAGAGGCTGTAAATCTTTCTCCAGCAAAGCAGATGGTGGATTCTCACTGCTGCTGGCCTTGTGACAAGCACAACCCATAACCCACTGTGCTACACACACACACACAATCTCATTGCCATCAAGTCAATTACAATTCATAGCTCCTTAAATTGTATATACACACACAAAAAAAACTAAACTCATTGTCCGTACGTCGATTCTGACTCTCAGTGACCCTATAGGAGGGGTAAAAGTGTCCCTGTGGGTTTCTGAGACCAACTTTTAAAATTTTTACTAGAATGGAAAACTTTGTCTTTCTATGTAAACTGTATATAGAGAAGGGAAATCAAGTCAGCTTCTCAGTAGCTGACGATAGGTACTTTATGTAATAAATTCCCCTTCAGGGAAAGAAAAATTAAAGAAGACATTAAAAGAAAATTAGAGGTAATGTTTTAAATTCTCTCCTATTTTATTGCTATATCACTATATCATGGGTAAAGAAAAGAATTAAAAAGTATTTAAACAAACACAATATAGTAATAGAGAAAAATATAGGACCTTGTAAAATCTCAAATTCATCATTAACTTCTAGTATTTAATTAACAAAACAAGAATTCTACTTACTTTCTTGATGTTGCTATTCCTTTTAAGACCACAGTGCTAACCTGTTTGAAAATCTGTCCATTTCTTTTGTTTTTGTTTTCTTTCATGAGCAGTAGTTATATTTCTCGCAGCCTTTTGTGTTTATCTCTTATAATCTATAAATATTTCAAATAGAATTTCAAATGAATGAGTGTGCCATAAAATATTCTCTTGAAATTCTAAATAACTTTGTTAATTAAAATAGAATTTCCAAAATAAATCACCAGATAGTAAAACTAGGAAAGAAGTTTTTTAAAAAACCTATAAAGAATAAAGTTCAAATAATAGGGTAGTAGCTTATATTGGCATCGAACTTTATACTTGACAAAATGAATTCACAGATGTTACTTCATTTCATTCTCAAAACAATTGCCCAGAGATACACAGCTGGCAAGTGATTATTGCCTTATAATCTAGTAAGGGACATGAACCTAGATCTTCTGACTAAATCACTTTTTGTTTCACTATGTTGTACTACCTCTTCCAACATACATATTACTAGTAAATTTTGTTTCAGAAGTTTTACGGTAACCTTAGAATTTTCTTTGGGTCCAGTTAAAAATATGTGCTTTGTATGTATTGGGTTTTTTTTTTTTGGCTTTGTGTATTTTTTTGTAATATGAAAATAAAGATGGTATCATTTATCATCAATCTACTATGAAAATTAGTATTATTGGTTGGACTGCTTTAGTGTTACTAAGAAAGAAAAATGTTGTTTCAAAAGATTTTTTGAATACCCTACCATTAGAAAAGAGGGTTACAAGCTCTTTTTAAAAATTATATGTTAGCTGAGCAAATAATGTTTACATGATCCGTTTCTAAAGTAAAGCAAGTATATTCAGAGGGGGGTGTTCTAGATACATAGTACATGTTAATTTTGGTGAATAGAAAGACAAAACAAAATGATTTCTAAAACTCTGGTACTTACTTTTGTTTTGCTGCAGTCTTATTTACTTTGTAAGAAAATAATTGCCATGCCTTTTATTATTGTACTTAGTAAGTGAAAGCTTGTTTATTGGCATAAACTATAGAATGATTTTAATAACTTTAGTTTTTATCAGTTTAAATTTTCTAGATATTTTAGGCAGTTCATGGATTCAGTAAAATCTTGATAATCTAGTTCAATAATGTATATGTAAGACATAACAATTAACAGTGACACAGTTAGAAATTATAACCCCCTGTTGTTAAAATTTCATGTTGAGAGCTATCCTGATTGTTTTAAATCCTGAGTCCTGAACTAAACTGTAGTGATGGCTGATTTACAATGAAAGTAAGGATGTAAAATTATTTTGTACCTGAAATATAGAAATTATATTTCACATTGTCTGGTGGTTGATCTTTTAAAATTTTTTTGGTTTTTTGCCTGGGTTTGTGATCATGATGTCTGCTTTCTAAATTACAGTCTGCTGCAAGTGCTGAGACTCCAAACTCAACCATCTCCAGAGAGGCTAGCACCCAGTCCTCATCAACTACAACCAGCCAAGGATATGTTTTACCAGAAGGCAAAGTCATGCCAAATACGGTTTTTGTTGGTGGAATTGATGTTAGGGTATGGTGTTCATTTTTTATTTTAGGATATGTTGTAAATAATGAGATCTCTGCCCTGTTTCAAGCTAAGGATTTTTTGTACTTTATGCTAATTTGGATTTGCTTTTATGTTTAACTCATAGAGACTAGAAATATTTTGACAAAGTGCTAACAGTAGTTTCAGGATACTTGGAAAAGATACTTCCACCTTACCAAACCTTGTTTATAGTTAAATTCAAATTTTGAATGCTGAATTTTTATTCTTTTAAGTTAAATTCTTTTCCATAGATGGACGAAACAGAAATTAGAGGCTTCTTTGCTAAATATGGTTCGGTAAAAGAAGTGAAGATAATCACGGATAGAACTGGTGTGTCTAAAGGGTGAGTAAAACACACCTTCAGTATGTTACTAGGTAGAGCATCAAGTCAGTTCAGTCTATAGAAATCCTATGTATAATAGAGAGCAATGCCTCCTGGTCTTGGGCCATACTCAGAATTATCAATATGCATGAGCCTATTCTTGCGGCCATTGAGTCAATCCATATCCTCACCTTCAGTATACATTATCTAAGTTACCTGAACCCTAGAATCTGTAAAGTCACACTGGCTGGTGTAAACGGTTAACACACTGTTACTAACCAAAAGAAGGCCTGGTGATCTGTTTCAGTAAAACCAGCTATTGAAAGCCCTGTGGAATGCAGTTCTCTAACACACAGGGTTGTTAGGAATTGGAATAGATTGGACAGCAAGCAGTCAATGAAATATCAGAGAAGTCTTCAAAACTGGCATTCTTATATGAATAAAGTTATTTCTTTGATTCTTTCATGTAGAGAATTAAGAATTTGCTAGATTTTTATTTAATCATTTTCCTGGTGTTTGTATTTAAATATAACCTATCTTCATTTATTTAGTATAAGTGGATTAATCAGGTTTATCAAATAATTGTTTTCTTAGTTGCACAGCATCTTAAGTTTTACCATTATAATAAATTAAAATTGGGTTTGCGGATGAGTCTCTGCTGATGAAAGGGGCCCTTACCCTGCCTTATTCTGATACTGATTATGGTCAGGAGAAAACAAAATATTTCCAGATAATCTGTCATATACATCTGACACATATTTAGCTTAGTTTTTATTAATCCTTTATCATTGTCATTTCTGTCCACTACTACTTAATATTATACTAATTCTTAACCATGTTACTATATGGTGGTGACTTTACGCTTTTATCTACCTTTCTAGCTATGGATTTGTTTCATTTTATAATGATGTGGATGTGCAGAAAATAGTGGAAGTAAGTAATCTTGTCATGGTAAAAAATATTTATTCACGTAAGTATAGACTAAATTGAGCAATATATAAAATGTTGAAAAAGATACACTTCTGCGTGAAATCCAGACTTGCGATACCTACAAGACTTGTCAGAACTTGTTTAATTTTTACCAGACACTTAACTGCATGACAGAGAGACAGGAAAGGATGAGGACAAAGTGAAAGGATATTTTTCCTCCAAAATTCCATTTGACACCTTTTAAGCCTTCATAGTGACACATTTTGATTTGGACTGTTCTCACAATGAATCTCTAATAGGAAGAGTTTTAGAGTACTTGAGCTTGCCTTAGTTTTTTAGTGGGCTATAGTAAAAGTGCCACAAGTGGGCGGCTTCTATTGAGTAGAATTTTAATTTCTCACAGTTTGAAGAGGCTAGACGTTCCAATTGATTGCTGCCTCTAGGAGTAGGCCCTCTGTTTCTGCTCTGAGAGAGAGGCCTTTTCTTTTGCATTCTTGGTATTCCTTAAAAAGCTTCTGGTGCTATCTTGGATCTTTCCCCTACTTCTGCTCTTTCCCTTCTCTGTCTAATTGTTTCTACCTGAAAGTGACTGATTTGAAGCACACCTAACAGAAATATGACCTCATTAACATAAAGAAACACTTTTCCTAAATTTCATCTACAGGAGTAGGGGTTAGGATTTCCAGTGCATATGGTTGGGGTGAAGGGAGGGCCAGGCACAATTTAATTCATAAGAGGGGTGTTTACTTAAGCCTTAAAGGCTTAAAAATTGACTCTAATTTTGATGTTTTATTTTCAGTCACAGATAAATTTTCATGGCAAAAAGCTAAAACTGGGCCCTGCAATTAGGAAACAAAATTTGTGTAAGTAAAAGAAGAAATTGTTGTTGACGTAAGTATAGCTTTTCAGATAATTAAAAATAGGCTTTTTTTCCCCCTCTCTTTTAAAAAAGGCGCTTATCATGTGCAGCCACGTCCTTTGGTTTTCAATCCTCCTCCACCACCTCAGTTCCAGAGTGTCTGGAGTAATCCAAGCACTGAAACTTACATGCAGCCTCCAACTATGATGAATCCTATAACTCAATATGTTCAAGTAAGAAGTTCCTGTATATCTGTTTTTGGTTCTTGTTTTCTTTATTACAAATATTAGAGATCTTAGAGCTGGAAGGGCACCATAAGAGTAAGCCCATCTCACTTCTTACTCTGGGATTCTACCCATAATTTACCTAGTTAGTAGCAATACAGTCCCTGTTTGAATACTTGAATGATGATAAGTCTATTTTGTTACAATTTTTAAAAATTTAATAGGTTTTTTTTGTTAAAATAAAGCAACTTTTTATTGTGAATTGGGTGGAAAATTTCAGAGCAAATCCCTTTTCATTCAGCAACTCATACAGATTGTTTCTTATTGTTGATGACAGTGTAACATCTCTTGTTCCACCTCCTCTGTGTTTCCCTTTTCCATTTCTTCTTTCTTAACCATTTTTAAAAAATCATTTTATTAGGGCCTCATACAGCTCTTATCACAGTACATACATACATCATTGTATCAAGCCCATTTGTTGC
>NW_022111320.1:43133291-43153611 GCF_000313985.2 Echinops telfairi
GTTGAGGGAGTACTTAAGTAGAGGCCCAATATCAGTTTGCTACCTTGATACTTAACATATTCATACTGTTAGAAATTTTAAGAAGGTTCTTCCTTAGACTAGGTTAAAATGTATTTCTATATAGCTTGCTTTAAACATTTATCTCTAGTCAGCTTGAACAAATACCTTCCCCTTCTTTTCTCCATCTGCCTAAAATATTTGAAGGCAACTTTATGTGTCTGCATGTCTTCTATCAACGTAGCATTTCTCTCAGCTATTTTTGTTTGCAGTGATTTTCAGATGATGCTTCATACACATAGCTGACTTCTGGGTATATTTTAGTTCTAGAATGGATAAATGGACTTGACTATATTTTTAAACTTTTCCTGGCATATAGTTTGTTTCTCATTATCTTAATGAAGTGGAATTTGACATATTCCCAATTGATAAGAAATAAATCTTTATTTCCATCTTTATATTAGCTAACTTTATATTCCATAACTTAAAAGACAATAGTTTAGTAATGTCTTCTGTTTGAGTTTACGTTTCTGATCTACCTGTCATGTAAGAAAGTTTTTCTTACTTCCTTTTAACATGGCTAGAAGAAAAGTCCTACTTGTTTTTAACATTTACTGGAAGCCATTACCTATTCTGGGTGTATTAATACAAGGTGCTGCCTGTATCAGTATGTATCAGTAAATATTCAGACTTGTAAAATTGTCTTTTCTCATTTTGGAGCATATATATTGATTTTTAAACATTAAGTACAGAGAGGCAAAAATCTGTGGGAGGACTACACACTTTGCTATAATATTATTAGTAAAATGCAAATCTGCTGAAGATGTTTTTACAAAGAAACAGCAGATATAATATTAACATGGAAATCTCACCTAATAACGTCTGTAACAAATATGAGAAGGAAGTTCTCATATTTGGAGATAAATAAATAAGTTAAAGTTAGCCTGGCAAAAATCAGTCACTTTCCTCATCAGTTATTCTTTACTTTTCCCTACTTAAAAAGCCTACCTTTTTCTTCATGAAGTCAGATTTGCTCAATTAGAATTCTGCTTTATTGCATGTGGAGAAATGATTTTATTTCACTTTGTCATCTGTTGCTATATTAGGAATAATATATATTTTAATTTACCTTGTTAGTATTTTCTTTCCGTAATTTTATTTCAGGCTTATCCTCCTTATCCAAGTTCACCAGTTCAAGTCATCACTGGATATCAACTGCCGGTATATAATTATCAGGTAAATTAGCAGAAAACAAAATGATTTATGGTGGGATATACTAATGAATTATACCTAAAATTTAAGTAATAAAAGAGAATTAGTTTAGAATTGACTTTTCCCCATTTATTTATTTGTTTATTTAAACCATTTTATTGGAAGCTCGTACAATTCTTATCACAATTCATGCATAATCCATTGTGTCCAAGCACATTTGTACATTTGTTGCCATCATTCTATAAACATTTGCTTTCTGCTTGGGCCCTTGGTATCAGCTCCTCATTTTTCCCCTTCCCTTCCTTCTGCCCCTCCCTCATGAACCCTTGATAATTTATAAATTATTATTTTGTCATATCTTACCCTGTCCGACGTCTCCCTTCACCCACTTTTCTGTTGTCCGTTCCCCAGGGAGGAGGTTATATGTAGATCCTTGTCATCGGTTCCCCCTTTCCACCCCACCCTCCCTCCACCTTCCCGGTATCGCCACTCTCAGCACTGGTCCATTAGGACCCTTTTTATCAATTAGAAATAAAAGAATGGTATTTTAACAGATATGCACTTACTATTATTAGTAGGAATTTTTTTCTCCAAAACTATTTTCTAAGATCTGATTTGGTTTGATGTAGTATATTTCAGTAGGGTCTCTGAGTCTGAATCAACTCTGTGACAGTGGGATCTGATGTCAACTTGTATCTTTCCCTTTTTGCTGTCTACCCTGTTTCCCCCAAAATAAGACAGTATCTTTTATTAATTTTTGCTCCCAAAGATGCGCTAGGTCTTATTTTCAGGGGATATCTTATTTTTCCATGAAGAAGAATACGGTATACATTTATTGTTGAACAACAAAAAAAGGAAATTTATTACCTGTATACAGTATGGTAGTAATTGTCATCACAAACCATCATACCCAGACAAACTGAATCCTACAGTATCAAGAATTTCTTGTTACTTCCCTTATTTCTACATACAACAATCTATGGTACATTTACTCATTTATTCAATGACAGTTGTGTCATCTTCTGGAACATAACAATGCAAACCCTTATTTTGGGGGGGATGCCTTATGTTTCAGCAAGAGGCAAAACTGTAAGTAGGTCTTATTTTCGGGGGGTGTCTTACTTTCGGGAAAACGGTAATAGGATATCCAGGCTGATAGTTACAAATTTTCTAGGAGGATAGATTGAAATAAAATGGTTATTAAATTCATAGAGCGCTGGATTCTAGTTATATTCAATAGTATTAATTTTGATAGCTACTCCAAGATAGTTCTCTGGATCTTTTTCTGTACTTGTTACTGTATCTATGACCTATGACCATATTATAAAAATAGTCAGAAAACTATTATCCTTTGTTTTCCTGAAAGTCATTTTCAGAGAATTCAGAAAAATATATGGCATATAGATGAGAATAACCTTAAGAACCTAAGATATTAAAAATAATAATGTACTACTTCTGTGTCCTAGAGTTATTTCTTTTATTATGGTAAAATTAAAAAGCTAATCACAAATAACTGCCCATTATCTCATCTGATGAAATGTATTGAAACCTTTAAATGTTGTTTTTTGTTTGTTTGTTTGTTTGTTTGTTTTTAAGATGCCACCTCAGTGGCCTGCAGGGGAACAAAGGAGCTATGTTATTCCTCCGGTAAATGGAATTAGTCAACATGTATCTCATATTCTTTATTAAGAAATATTTCCTAGCTTAATTATTATATATCTCTTGACCTTTACAATGTTATCTATGCCCAGAAATGCATTTTAAGTACACTTTCACATTATATATTGTTTTAGTAATTTTTGCTAACCTTATATGATCTCATAAGAAACTCTGCTTTTTGTTCTCAGCTTATTTCTGTGTGCCTAAGTAATGGCTGCTATACACACAACAGGTGCTCAGATACTTGATACAATATACAATCCAACTCTTAAGAAATTAGCATTAATATTGAAGGTGCCTCTGGTTTTACTACCTATAAAAATCTGTTAAAGTGAAATTGAGAACTATTCTTGCTGTTAACACCAATTAAGTAAGGAAAGGAATAAAACAAAGGATGGTGTTGCCCTCTGGAACTCATGACACTGCTTCTGTTCATGGTTAGGATCAGGTGTTTGAAGGATGCAGAAAGCATGACAACTCCCAAGCACACTTGTGCTATATATATTGAAATTTATTTTTCTTAGAACCCTCTTAATTTTGATTATGTTGAAGCATAGAATATAATTTCAAGATAAAAGGCTGCCTTGTTGCATTTTAACTACTGTTTAAAATAGCTTCTGAAACAATGTAATTGGATTTAAACACAAATTATAGTTAAACTTTCAATGTCAGCTCACCATTTTTTTTAAAAGTTGCTTAGAAATGTATTTGTAAAGCTCTTTAATTATTCATTTATCATTTAAAATATAGGCTTATACAACGGTTAACTACTACTGTAATGAAGTTGACCCAGGAGCTGAAGTTTTGCAGAGTGAATGCTCAGTTCATGAAGCTACTCCATCCTCTGGCAATGGCCCGCAAAAGGCAAATGTCTATGTTTATTTATTAATACTTATATTTTCTTTATCTTTTTTTGAAGATTTATTAGTGGCTTTCTGAAAAGTAATTATCTCTCACCCAACTTCTTATATAGAACCATAAACATTAAGGAGCTACTGATAAATTTAGGACACCCTCAAAACCCAAACTTTTAATGTGGACATAAAACTTTGAAGTCATTTCATTGGTTGCTTTTACTGTACTCTAATAATAAATATTAGATAGTACTATGGGGCAGCATAATATGGGCAGATTTCCTCAGGAATTCTGTTTAAAAGCAAAACTAGGATGAATTCTATGTGTCTAATCTTTTGCCAATTTAAATATTTACTTAGCCAAATAGGAATATACAATTTTTTATGGTGTGCTTTCCGTAACAGCCATTTTTGAGAGTGGTGGAGTCACTAATAATATCTGAGATACTAACGTAGAGTTTCTTTTTGTCATTTAGAGCTTTATCATTTAGAACATGTTCTTATAATAATACTTTCATTCTTCTATTTTCTTGTTTTCTTGAATAGGTGGGAATGTGGATATAACTGATGTGCTGAGAAATATGCATAACACTGACTGACTCCCATTGAATTTGTGAATTTCATCCATGTGTTTCCTAGTGGGAAAAAATGTTAAGAATTACTCGATTATGGATGAAAAAATTTTCCAGATTTGATGCGTGATTAATATTTTGAAGGAAAAAAATCAACAAAAAGTAACATAGCTTACAGTTAATTACCATTTTTTGTTCTAGTATTATTGAAGTATTGAAAATGACTGTTTCTTATTTAACATGAATAAAGGAAAGAAAGCTCCTTAAGAAAAATACCTTAGGGCTCTGTTAAAATTTAATTTAATCAGCATTCTATCACTAATGTTCTAAAAAATTTAACAGAAAACATATAGTAAAAAATGTATGCATGTATAAATGTGTGTATACATGGAAATTACATAGGAATTAAAAAAAATAAGTATATGTGTTCATGCGAGCCACCTTCCCCCGCAAAAAAAGAAACCCTTAACTGAGCAAAAGGAAGAATAGACATTAGAGAGCTGGAAACTTTTCTGTTTCAGAAATCAGTGGATCGAAGCATACAGACAGTGGTATCTTGCCTGTTTAATCCAGAGAGCCGACTGAGAAACTCTCTTGTTACCCAAGATGATTATTTTAAGGTAGGAAAACATATTATGCTTAAAAATATGTATTTGCTCGATTTGAAACATTTTTCCCCCTATGTATACATATTTTGAGGTTACTTAAAGCATTAATTCAACAGTTGGTACTTGACTAACCTCTTGTAAAGCATTGTGAGTGGATTGTACTTAACCATGTATCTTACATGCTGTTCAACCTTTGATACAGGAAAATTTGTACTTAGTGAAGAAATATTTAACAGAAACTTAGAATTGAAAGGATTTGTGAAAGAATGTTGGCTTAACCAAACCATAGAAGAGAAAGAGCAGCAAAGAGTGAATTGATCAGATAACATGCAGTTAAACTGTTTGCAGGGGGCGTGGGGGTGGGGTGGAAGGGTGGAAGTATAAAGAGAAGCAGAAACTGGAAAGAAGTGGAAGTTGGAAGTGGAAGTTGATTGAGTATTGATGAAGTTGGAAAAGAATGTAGGCATTTTAACTTAAAAGTGCTGGTTTCTACTGATTCTACCACCTTGGACAAATCACTTAAACCTTCATAGGTTCCAGTTTTTATAAGTCTAAAACTAGAAGGCCAAGACAATAAAGTTTACAATATGATAAAGAACTAACTGATCACTCTGATGAGGTGCTTATTTTAGTAAAGGGAAAAATTTTAATAGCTTGATTGAAATAATCACATACCACACAATTCACCCTTAAATTGTACAATTCAGTGGTTTGTAGTATATTCCCAGAGATTTGTATTTTTGTCACTCAAAAAAGAAATCTTCTGTCCATTGACTGTCACTTCCCTAGGAGACACTTCCATTTCTCTCAAAACCCTCTAGCCCTAGGCAGCTACTGAAGCACTTTTTGTCTGTTTTTTGTCTTTTTGCCTATTCTAGACATTTCATATGAACAGAATCATACAATAAGTGATTTTTAGTGACTATATCCTTTCACTTGGAGCTGTGGTGGTGTAGTGGTTATTCATAGGTCTGTGATCTGCATGGTCGGCAGTTCAAAACCACCAGCAGTTCCTCTGGAGAAAGGCTGGGCTTTCTACTCCCGTTGGCAGTTACAGCCTCAGAAACCCACAGGGTGTCAGTATGAGTCAGCAATGACTCGATGGCAGTGAGTTTGGTTTTTTTTGGTTTGAGTATCCTTTCACTTAGCACAATATTTTCAAGATTTGTCCATGTGGTAGCATGTGTCAATACTTTATTTCTTTTGTTTTAAATGTATATACTACATTTTGTTTATCTATTTATCAGTTGATAGACATTCGAGTTGTTTCCACTTTTATAATAACAGCACTGCTGTGACCATTCATGTACAAATTTACCTCCACATAGAGGT
The DNA here is from genome assembly GCF_000313985.2 of Echinops telfairi. NCBI lineage: Eukaryota > Metazoa > Chordata > Mammalia > Afrosoricida > Tenrecidae > Echinops > Echinops telfairi. Next base: position 43,139,526 of record NW_022111320.1, read on the forward strand.
ATACCTAGGAATAGAATTGGTGAGTTATATGGAAACTCTATGCTTTATCTTTGGGGAACTGCCAGACTTGTGCAAAGCAGCTGCATCATTTTTCATTCAGATACTTTTGTACCCATGTTTTATGTCTTAAAACGGGAAGGAAAATAACTTTTCTGTATATGAATGGACATATTATGAAACATAGAAAGTCTTTGTGAACGGTATATTAAGGACCATCCTTAGCTATAATGTAGAAGAGTAGAGGCAGCTGTAGCACAATTGAGTTCTCACTGTTTAAATGTTCATTTAAAACTGATGTTACTCTGTTTACTCTGTTACTGTCTCAGTCTACATGGATAGTACGGTTTAGAAAGGAAAGAAATGGGTTTGTTTGTTAGCTTACCATGCTCAAAGTGTGAATAGTTAGCACTTAAAGTTTGCCTAGAAAGCATAAAGTCTTTAAACTTGAGTTTTCTCCTGGCATTGGACAAGAGCCTTCCTTCTGACTTCCCAGAGTTTTCTGCTCCCTCTGAGTCAAGCTTTAGGAATTGTCAGCCTGTAGCTTTCTGGTGTTCAGACCCATTAGCTAAATGGGTCACCATTTTGATTGAATGTGAAATCACTAAGGTTTAGTTTATGCTCTTTCCGCGGGAAAGTCTGTATATACTCTGTTGTCCAGCTTATTTATACTGTTAGGTTTTCCCTGAAGATATTTCACTTTGTTTCCACTTTTCTAGGCTCTATCCTAAATCAATTACTCTCCCAGAAGTAAACCTTCTGTATATGACCACATAAAACCCCACTGCCATTGAGTTGATTCAGACTCATAACAATCTTTAGGTCAGAATAGATTTTTGCCTTTGGGGGTTTCTAAGGCTGTAAACCTTTATGGGAGTAAAATGATTAATCTTTCTCCCACAGAGCAATTGGGGGGTTTGAACAGCTGATCTTGCAGCTAGCTTCCCACTATGCTACCGGGGCTCCTTTCTTCATATGAAAGCTGAATGTAAAACCTTATTACAGAATGACAAACCAGTTACTAGATTATACAATGCTACTTCTCTTTATAAGAAGCTATGGTGGTATATAGTAGAATTAAACATTGAGCTGCTAACCACAAGGTCAGTGATTCAGACCCACCAGCGCTCCACAGGAGAAAGATAAGGCTGTCTGTTCCCATAAAGATTTATAGTCTCAGAAATCATAAGGAGCAGTTCTCCCTCTGTCTTGTATAGGGTCCCTAGGAGTTGAATTGGACTCTGACAGCAAATTTTAGATTCTTCTTTGCAGTGATATATGAGGGAGTTTCAAAATTTTCATAGGAAAGGTAATGGAATTTTCCATTGACTGTTTTGAAGCCCTTTCATGTTTCCATCACAAGTTACGGCACTAGTTCCTTTAAAATAGACCAAGTATAAACATCTTTTAACCTAAAAGCATGGTATTTTAGACTGAAGTGGAGTGCAGTTCTCAAACTCTTTTTTCTATCAGATACACTTCAGTTGTAAAAATGATAGTTTTAAAATTTGCATACATGTCTCATCGATTATCTTTGGAACACAATTGCTAAAGCATTAATAATGTACATAAAATGATATTAAATATCCTGAATTTAGTGGGATTTCTTTATAAATCATTGGATGAAACTAGTCTCTGGTACATTTGTTAACCCGAAAGTTCAATAATGCTTCCTCAAGGAGTCACCTTATTCTCTTGTTTATACTGTTTGTAAACCCCACATAAATGCTTAAAAGTATGTTGCATCTTTCTTAGCTCATCGTGATAATGTCAAGGAACTAAAAAGGATTATATTTGTCTTTTTTTAGGATAAAAGAGTGCATCACTTTAGAAGAAGTCGGGCAATGCTTAAATCTGTTTGATCCCTTTTGCTAACTTTCTGGTCTCGTGAGCAGTTGATGGTTTTGAAGAAGAGACGGAAAGTTCTTCACTATAATAGAAATTTAATTCTGACTTTTGATAAATCACTTATACTTTATATAGAAGTTAGAGTACTTAGTTTTATTTTGCATTGAAACGTTCTTCATTAGGTATTATCATAAATACTTGTTCTGTGTAGAATATATAGTTGAAAGTAAAAAATAATCGAGAATGAGAGGAATAGCTTGTAAGACTTAGGTGTAAGGAATTTTTTAAATTGATATTTTATGTTTAAAAGTAAGCTCTGATTTTAAAAAACTGTTTTAAAAATCTGTTATTTTGTAAGGTCAGAATTTGATAGTTTGAATGCAAGTATTCCATTTCTCCAACAAGTACCTGAAAACAATACAAAATTTACACTATTGTGTTTTGGATTTATACTTTGTCTAGAAATTTGCCACAAAAGCAGAGTTTTTAAAACTAGTTTTAATCAGTGGAACACAATATATAATTAGCTTTATTGAAGTCTTCCTTATCTGAACCCAGTAAAACAGATTCTAAACAAACTGTCCAATCAGTGGATTTTAAGTTTGTTAGTTCAAAATACTTATTCTGTTACCTAGAATCCATGCATAGATATTCTATTTCATTAGAATGGTAATTAGGATAACTAAAATTCTGGCCCTATTTTTTTTTATCTAAACAAACTAAACTTAGATAAGCTTCTCAGTGAGTTACCATTCTTTTATTCTAAATTCTTTTGTTTTTTTTCTTAAAAGGCTAAACGCAATGGAAGTATCTTAAATTGTGCAAAATATTGGTATTAAAGAATGCTGAGACTTTTTATGTTATTTAAAAGTAAATCAGAGTATCTGAAAGGAATTCTTTTTATAAAAAATTAAAACTTAGTTGTTATAAACAATTTAAGTTTTTTTTGTTTTTTAGCCTGTTCTATTTTCTTTTTTAAAGTAAAATACATAGAGGAAAATCCAAATATAGTAGGTGGTATTAACATTTCTTAACCACAAAAGTTTGTTTAGTATACCAATAAAGTTCTAGAGTCAGAGTTAAAAAATCTATTCCCTGGATTAGCTCTTCTCACTGGATCTTGTGATGAACAACTAGAGCAGTAGAGTCCTTTTGTTGTACCTACAGTTTTGCTTTTCCTGCCTGTACTGCTCTTCTTGTGAAAGGTTTGCTCCTAGAACTGGTAATGTCAAGTAGCAAGTAGTAGTATGAGAAATTCAAGGAATAATCTTCCAAAAGAGAGCAATGTCGTAGTACCATTCTAAAGGAAATATTTGTATCAGCATTCGACCTTCTTTAGACATGAGTTTACAGTGGTTTCATGGTGTTTTTCCCATCAGATTCTAACCTAAAATGCTAGAGACACCATTTATCTCAGTAAAATGCAGCTTTATCACCAGTGCCCATTATAGTCTGTAATTTCTAAATCTGCAGGAAAGAGTCCTTAAACTTTGAAGGATACCGAAGAGGACTTAGGCTTTTGAATTAGAAATTTATCTGCAATAACCCCTTTAAAATTCTCTCTTGCTTTCTTCTTCCTCTTCTTTTTGGTGGTATAATATTCCTCCATATATTATTTTGTGATTTAAATATACAGCTTATTATAAATGGTTCTAAATTCCATTCTAATTCTTACAATATGACCATAGGGAAAAGTAAGGGGATATGCTTTTTGCTTATCTGCTATACTGTTGGAGTGTGAAATATTTAAAATAGTAAGAAAGAGACAAATTCCTGAGCATTTCAAAATGGATAATTAATTAAAACTTAAAACATGTTCTTATTACCTATTACTAATACTATCTTTGCATTAATGAATAAATAGAAATAAAGAAACTTTTTCCCCAAAAATATTTCTGATCGACTTATTAATGTCATATCTAAAGAAATGGCTTGAAGTAGGTCTTGGTTGGTGGCTGAAGCTTTGCTCTTTGATACTAAAAGCAAGTTCTGTTCAACTTACTAGTCTGACAAAGTTAGCTTATGAAAGCAGTTTTGGGTACATTGAAATCTTGTTGCCTTGTGAAATTAAGAGATGTGCCCTCATGAGAAAACATTCCCTCTTATGCTAGGATGGAAATGGTTAACCTGAGTTCCACTGCAGTGCATCCATAGTAGTGCCTGGTAGGAATGCTGGAGAACACATCCTCACTTTGTATTTCTCATGGCCAAAATCTGTTTCATTTTAGAGTCTATGAAAATCTTTTGTCTGCTTACACATTGGGCTTAATTTCACTGACCCTTTAGTTTTGAGGTATTGCAATTGTTTAATAGAGTTTAGGTCTTTTCACAATGCCCTTTCTACATATGAGGATGACTGCTGCTTCTAGTTTTAGCTCCAGTATTTCCAGTCCTATAAACTGAGATCAAAGGAAAGGAACTTTGCCTTCTGGGCATTCTTATGTTATAGTTCCCTGTAGAAGACTGTCCTACTGACTCATTACCAGAAAATTGATTATGAATTCTACAGTGTCTTCTTGTCAGCAAAGTTAAAATTGTATTTCTAATGTATAATAATTTGTTGAAATTTGGTAATGTGTGTGTTTATATTATAGCAGCCATTATCTAGAATCTTTGGGTAGCCCTGTCCAAGCCAGACACTAAATTTTGAGACCCTGAAACTGCTTATAGAAGGGGGCTCTAAAATGCTTATGGAAAAATTCCATTACCTTTTAGTTCCAGTTTTCCATGAACTATTTTTGAAGCCCCCAGCGTCTGTAAACATGCTTTGATGATATCTTAGCATATTTTCAGCTGAATATTGCATTTAAAAATCTCATAAACAAGTTTAAATATTTGTAAAAATACTGAAGTATAACAAAATAAAGTGGTTCAAGATATGTTGGATATAAGAACTGCATAGTAGTTCCCTGTAGTTGTAAAGCCTCTTTACTACTCCCACCTCAAAATTCTCTGGGCTGTTTTTAAAGGTAAATACATTAAAATTGGCTGCTGTATTATTTGATCATCTTGCCTGCTTGCATTATCATTTGAGGGTAATGTGGAGCAGCACTCGGCACAGTAATGAGGCAGCGTGCCACTGCCTTCACAGACATGGCAATAGAGTAGGTGGGGAACCATCGAGTAGAAAAGTGGCAGTGTTTCTCATTGACCAAATCTTGCTAATAGGACCAGCTGTTGGGTATGTTCATTTGGAATCCCTGAAACACTTCTTGGAGATGAGGATTGCTCCTGTACATATTTTGATAACTTTGTAATCTAGCCTTTCTCAACATTATGTGTAATATGTCTCTGTGTGTAACTGGTATTTCTGAGCAGTACCTCACCACCCATCATAGATTCTGAATTTTCCATCTGTAGACAGTACATTTGGTGGTAAAAAACAATAAACATCAGAAGTTTAAACTATAAACATGAGTTTTTTGAATGTGCATGCAAAATATTCAATCTGCATAGCAAAGAAATGATAGGTAATTCTGTATCACATTTAGAGTTTAAAAACATCTGTCCAATATGGCTGTAGCTGTGGGCGCATCCCAAGAAAATGCAAAAATTGTCTCCTAGTACAGAAGTTGAAAGTACGACTGTACAATTAAACTCTATAGTAGCTATATTTTACATTTTTAACTGGTCTAAAAGTTTTCTAGTGGAATCTCTAGTTCATTTTCTCCAAGCACACAGAGGCTTTATATCTTATGTGCACCTCCATTAAGGCAGCTTGCCAGGAATATGCCTTTTCCCACATATAAAACTCCCAGATTCTAGTTCACTAGGTCTTTAACAATAGAACAAATGCTTGCATTTCTGGGATGGCTCAGGTCATGAAAGCTCTTTCTAAATTTGAAGCAGTAGGAATATTTCAAGCAGTTCAAAAAGTTGGAGATTTTATAATCCTTAATCAGCCCCTTTTTACAAAAGATAACAAATCTAACGAAAGTATATTCAGGCTCTAATCACCTCTATTGTTTTCCTCCAAAATAAAATGGATAGTTGCAGACTATTTTTTTCTCAATCTTGGTGAAATGACTTACTGTAGAAGAAAGGCAAAGCTGACACACCACCAATTTCCACAGATACAGCCAGACCAGCTGTTTATAGTGGTTCTGCCCCTCTGCTTTTGTATACTTGTTAAGAATATGCATTACCTGTCTCAACCCTCTCGAATAAATGTAGCTGGATCAGTGAGACGAGGGATCATTTAAAATATGGAGGGCATCTTGTCTTTTTATTTGAGCTTCACCCCAACTAGTATTTGAGCAGTGCGCCAGCTCTATGTGAAAGACTACTTTTGTTCTTTAAATTCTGAACACAACTTAGTCAGTCTGATTGGCAGCATGTCCCTCTTTTACAAAATAACATGTATATTGTACCCTTCAAGCTTACATTCATGATTAGATAAGCCCATTATTTCACTGGATGAGTTTTGTTTTTTTTTTTTAAGGATAATTTCACAGGAAAGGCAGAATTTCTGGTTTGCTTTCAGAAAGGCAGGTTTCTGATCCTCATTCTCAGATGTTCTTACTCTAGGTCTGAGGTGGGCCTCATAATCTGAATTTTTAAGAAGGTCCTTGGGTGATTCTAATTTCAGCACACACTTAGAAAAATGTTTTAAACGAATTATCCAGAGACCTCTCAAATGTCAAGAATCCTTAGTTTGGGGATAGCAGCTTTGGAGAACTGTCAAGTTCATCTTGATTTTTGCATAAGAGATTTTGTTGACTTAATTCCTCTTTCCTTGCCAAGTCTGTGCCCAGGAGAGCCACTTTTCCACAGGTAAGAGTGAAAAGTGAATGGGATTGCCCCCAACTAAATTTGAAAACGGAGTTGTGGCTAGAAACAAGTGTTAAGAAGGAGTGACTGCAAAGACAAAAAGGACTTTTAAGGTCAGTTGCATGTAAAACAAGAAAGGAGCAAAACATGGCTGAGAAGGGAGTAAAGTGGGCAAGAGAGAGGCAAAGATGCTATGTTTGCTTCCTGGAGGCAAGGGCAACCATGCTTTGGGCTTACTTGGCAAATTTTAAAAATAGATATAACCAATCCTTTTTTGAAAACCATGACTGGTTCCTTTTACCCTATTGGAATGAACAAATATTGCTGATATCTACAGTAAGAATAACAGATGAATTGCAGAAATAACAGGTTTCAAAATCATTGATCTTAATATGCCCCAAGATATTCTTGTATCTAAGTCTAAAATGATGAGGACTCAACTTGGGTCTTACTGTCCACAATGCAAAATGGACAATTTAGTATTTGAAGGAAAAAAAAGATCACAAGCTAGATTCTGATAAAATTTACTGTGTCAGGCTCTGTGGTATTAGAAAGCTCATCTCATTTAGTCCTCACAGCATCCTAATGAGGTGAGATGCCGTCCCTTTGTGTAGATAAGCACAGAGATGCTTAGAGCCTGAACATACCTAAGTCACAGCTAGTTTGCTGCAAAGTCAGGAGCCCTCAAGTTCAACCACCACTCTACACTGTGACTGTCACGTGTCAAAAATACCTCACCCCGCTCCTGGCAAATAATGTCCTAAACAGAATCCTTATATATATAGACAATGTGTATCAAAAAACAATCCAATTGAATGATCCAAGGTCACTTAGATAAGCTATCTAGACCTACAACGAAGACTCAAGAAACCCAGTGAAATGGATAAGGATGACAATTCTGGATCCAGAGCTTGAAAGGAAAGAAATAGGTCAAATATCAAAAAACCAAACTTGTAGCCATGTAGTCAATGTTAACTCAGTGACACCCCCACCCCCACCCCACCCTAGGTTTCCGAGGCACTAATTGTATACGGGAGTAGAAAGCACAGTCTTTCCCCCTCAGAGCTGATAGTGGTTTCAAACTGTTGTCCATGAAGATTGCACCCCAATGCATAATCACTACACCACCAGGGCTCCTAGATAAAAAATACATGAGAGGAAAAGACTAAAAAAGATCAAGGAAGCTTACAGAGCTATAAATTACCAACTGGAAAATTGAATTATTGCAAGCAACACCTTGATGAAAGGAGCCTGATAATACTCTAGAGGACTGCCACCAGCCACATCAATGACCAATGATCAGAGAACTGGGATCTTCCTCCTTTGCACACCATCCAACTAACCAGAGGCATGTTCCCTTCATCCTGGAAGCTGGTTGAAATACTTCCTCACCAATTGGCCAATGCAGTGCCACTTTTACCCCCTTTATTACCTGCAAGCCACTCTGGGAGAAAGATTTACAGCCTTGGGAACCCTACTTAGGGTTACGAGTTCAGAATCAACTTGATGGCAGTGGGTTTGTTTTCTTGTCATTTTGGTTCTTTCCTCTTCCCCACCACCTGCTTTTATTCTCTCTTTACGCTTCACTTTTCCTCACTGATCCTACAGAGCAGAAGTCCCACCTCCACAATCACTAGTACCTCCCTGTGCCCTTTCTGGGTCAGGGGTGGACTCCCCCCTACAGCTATGTGTCACATCAGTACTTTTGCCAGTATTGTATTGCTCCCCCCTCTTTTCCCCATCATCTTAGCTTTTTTTCTTTCATCCTTCCTCTTCTCCCCATTTTGCTAGGAGATCCCATGGAACAAGTTCTTGGCCTCCCTTCCCCCTCACTTATTTCAAGGTCAGCACATACTCTGCTTAACTGCAGCTGTGTTTTTTGCTTAGCACCCCAGTAAACTCCCACACACACTTTTTTCTTTTCTTCTTAAGTTTTCCTCTCCATACCTTTTATTTTCTTGCTGCCTCCATTTTACTTTTTTTTTTTTGCAGTTTCTTCACTGTAGCATGAATGTCTTGCCACCTACCAAGTCCACACTGAGTAGCACTGGTTCCTGACCCTCTCCATTCAGGAGTGCACATGACTACACAGTGTGTGCTGCTTTTCCAGTGCAGCTGTGTTTTGGGGTAGCTAGTTCTTGCACCAATACTGTAGCAAAGTATTCTGAAAAGGAAATCAAGAAAGAATACCATTTTTAAAAGCCACCCAAAAGATGAAGTACTTCACAAATCTAACCAAAGACACAAAAGATCTATAAAAGAAAACTATGAAACATTACTAAAAAACACCCCATACATTGAGAAATATACCAAGCTCATAGGTAGATTTAATGTGAAAATGTCAGTACAAAGTGATCTATAGATATAATGCAATACAGATCCAGATTCCATCATCATCCTTTAAAGAGATGGAAAAATGAATCAACTTTATACAGAAAAGAGAGACTCATAAGCAAAGTAGTACTAAAGATAAAGAACAAAGTAGGAGGCCTCACATTCCCTGTGTCTCAAAAGCTGTTACATGGCCATGGGAGTCAAAACAGCCTGGTGTTGTTATAGACATTGGTACATGAAATTGAGAATCCAGAAGTAAATCAATTTATGGTCAAGTGATCTTTGTGACAGAGGCCTGAAACACATTAAATGAAGAAGCGTCCCTAACAAATGTTGCTAGCTAAAAAATATTTGCAGAAAAATGAAATAGGACTCAATTCACACTACAAAAATCAAACTCAAGCTGGATTAAAGACCTAAATGTAAAACCTAAAACTATAAATACCATAAAAGAAAAAATTAGGGGCCCCAATATATGACACATGGCAAGCCCTGGTGGAGTGGTTACACACTGAGCTATGATTCCCATGTCTAGTAGTTCAAAATCACCAGGAACTCATAAGAAAGACTGGACGTTCTACTCCCATCAACAGTTAGTCTTGGAGATCCACAAGAGTTCACTGTGAGTCAGCATTGACTTGATGGCAGTGAGTTTGGTTTTGGGTTTAATATATGACAACTATCAAACAAGACAAACTAGATAACTGTGGCCTCCTAAAAACTAGACACACAGACTTCCATGTATTTTTCAAAAAAAATAAACAGGGAGTCCACAAACGGGGGGTGGGGGTGTGGGGGGAGACTTTGGGCAATAATGTATTGGACAAAAAAGCGCTCAAATTTATAGAAGATTTAAGTATATCAACAACAAAGGACACCTCAAAAATACTGTATGAATAAGGGCAAATATTATATGAAACCCCTAAAAAAAGTCAAGAAAAACTTGCACATTGAAATATTCTTTGAAGGGTTACCAGGGATAGGTGGTCTGGGACCATGGTCTCAGGTGACCCCAAGGTCAATTGGCATAACATAGTTCACAGACAGTGTTCTACAACCTACTTTGGTGAATAGTGGCTACAGCCTTAAAAGGTTGTGAAAAGCCATTTAGGTACTCTAGGCAGAGAAGAGTGAAAAAAATCAAAGACCCGAGCAAACTTTTAGCCGAAAAGACCAACAATGAACCCCAGTCCCTGATACCAGAACTAGATAGATAATACCCAACCTACCACTGGTGATCACTCTGCAAGGGATCACAATAGAATGTTCTGGATACAATGGGAGAAAATGAACAAGAATCCTGCATAAGAAGGAGGAATAAAAAGACCAGGTTTACTGATAGAATCTGATGGAACCCGAGACTATGCTACTTTCAGGTACTTTCAAGTCCAGAACTGAACTCACCCCTGTGCCTTACCTTGAAACCAAACAATAGGCCTATAAAGTGAATGGTAACACTAGGGAATACAATCATGTGAGATCAAAAGAGCAGCATTTGCCCAGGCATAAAACTGGAAGACAGAAAGGAATAGGATGAAATGGTCAACACAGAAGAAAGAGTAGGTGCTATTACATCATGAGAATTGTAATTTGTCACATAACAAAATGCATATGAATTGCTGAATGGAAAGCCAGCTTGCTCTGTAAACTTTCACCCAAATCACAATAAAAAGGGTTTTTTAAGTGAATAGAATATAGAATCTTAATCATTTTAAACTTCATCATTGAGAACAGGAAATGGCTGTGATTCTGCCCCATGTTTCATTAATTTGCCTGCCATCCAAGCAGGCTCTTCTGCATCTCTCCATTGGCTGCTTCTGTTAGTTACCAGATTCTAGGGGAAGTACAAGGGATTACCTCCTAAAAAACAAGGGAAAAAATCCAAACTATTAAAATTCTTTTTACAAAACACCCTTATCACCTTCAAAGAACTCTCTGTTACACTTAGTACATTTGTCAAGTCTCCGATTCCATTTTGGGAACATTTTTCAAACTTACCAGTTTGGATGGCTGACGGCATCTCCCTCGTTTTGTTCTTCACATCTTCTATGTCGTCAAAACCCCGTCCTTTCATGTTTCTCTGCATTCGTGGAAACAAAAAGAAGTGGCATGGAGCAAGGTCAGGTGAGTTAGGTATATGGGGCAAGAGAGGCATGCTGTTTTTTGCCCAAAACTGGTGCACTGAGACTGAGATGGCTGCGTGAGCAGGTGCATTGTAGTGGTGGCAAAAACCAGTCCCCCATTTGCCACCAATCAGGCCTTTTTTGTCACACAATTATGCAATCTTTTCAGAACCTCTAAATAGAAAGCTTGATTAACAGTCTGACCTGGTGGAACAACTCCAAATGCACTATCGCCCTCACATCACATCTGTTTTTTTTGTGGGGGGGTACCCCCTTGTATACCAGCTTCTCCCTAGAACAAACTCACAAAATTTCTCGTAGACATACAAATTGGAGACCACGAATTCTATAAAAGCATATTTTTTACCTAATTTGGTATCATTTACCCCTCCCTCTTTACTTTTAATAACTGTAGTGTTCTATAATCTATGTCAACAAAATACACATATTGGAAATAGGCAGTTTTATGGGCTTTAACATATGAGACTGACTACTACTGTGCCTATTTATAGTCTCAGAATCCCAAAGGGCAGTTCTACCCTGCCCTAGAGGGTCTCTCTCAGTAGGAATTGACTCGATGGCAGTGAGTTTGGATGGAGGCTTGGATACAGCGGCAGGGACAATGAGTTATTTAATTTGGCTCTACCAAACTACTTTTTCCTGCACGTGTCTTGTAAGAAGGCGGAGGAAGATACTGATAGGATTCCCCTGTGAGTGAGTGTGGACAGGATTCCCTGGAGTGCCGCTGCTGCATATAAAATAATCCCTTTGAATATCAGGAGGAGGCATCTCATTACCATAGAGAGCCTGGAGTGGAGCACATCCTCTAGACCTGTGATTCTTGCAAAGTGAACCTCCTGAATCAGGAAGACGCCTGTAACATCAGTGGAGCCACAGTAGAACCAGGAGCCAGAGCATGGAATAGAGTGGTGGACTTCCCAATTCATGGAGCACGTGAAACCGTGATTTTGTGGAGGAGGCTGACTTGTGGAGTGGAACACCTCTGGGTACCTAATTGGGAAGTTGGGCTTGTTGACCCATGGAAGTGGAGCGGAGTCCCTCAGGCTAGAGCAAGGTGCCTCTGGGCACTTAACTGGGGGAGCTGCTTTAAAGACCCCTGGAGCTTGAGCTGAATGCCTTCAGGTTGAGGCTTCCAGCAGAGTGGTGTGCCCCCATGGACATTTATTTATTAGCAGACCTGAAAGAACTTTAACATGTCCTGATAAACAACTATCCTGAGCATTTCTCATGACATTACACCCTGTCAACTTCCTTACTAAAAGTCATGAATATTGTTTGTGATCACAGTTTTGTGAAGCCATTGCAATGGGTATTAGAAGCTATAGAAATAAAGCAGGAATTACGAATTAAGAGCATGAAACTATTTCCATCACTTCTTTGTAGTTCACTCTCTAACCTACCCCCAAGCATCTTTTGTCACTATAAATTAACTTACACTTTTTAGGAATTTCATATAAATGGATTCATATGGTATGTATTCTTATGTTTGATGTCTTTCAGCATAATTATTTTGAGAGTCATCCGTCGTGCATGTATCAACAGTTCCTCTTTATTGCTGAATAGTATAATATAGATTGACTACAATTTGTAGTGAATTCACTACAATTCACTACATCCATCTTCTCCAGTTGATGGATGTTTGAGTGGTTCCCATTTTTTGCCCATTGAAAATAAATATGACACTTATTGTTGAAAATAAAGATGGCTATGAATATTTGCATACAAGTCTTTGTATTGTGTTACACGTGTTTTCACTTCTTGTGAGTAAACACTGGGAATGAATGGCTGGTGAATGGATTTCAACTTTTTCAGAAAATGCCAGACTATCAGAAACACAAGAATAAAATAGCATCATTTTAACTCCTATCACCTTTGTGCTACTATCATGCTTGGAGTTTCTTATAAAAAGAAGTGTGTGCATTTGTTTAAGGTGTGTCTTTGATTGCCCAGGGAGGAAGGTTGGTTTGTTCTTACTTGCTTCTTCGCTTCCTTGCATATGGGACTTGTTTAATTAGCCTTAAGTGAATGAGTATCAGGAAATGGGTTATTTGAATAATACAATGGAGACTTGGGAGAAATTAGTGGGTGAACAAAATTTGAGAGGATGGAAGAAATAAGATAAACATAACACTTACCTTTCAAAAATTATGCAAACAGTACAATTCATGATGGAAAACCAGGAAATTTATGGTAACTTCAAGCAGACAGTAAAATTGACCTATCATTCTTCATGTCCTCTTTTTCTAACTAACAAAAAATTCCTTTTTGTTTGTGCCCACCCCCAATATTCTTTTAAAACTAGACTTAATAATTCCCAACTCTTGTCTACACATGTACTCACCCAGGGACCTCTTTAAATAGATTCAATGTCTGGGTTCAATCCAGGAATTTCTAGTTTAATTAGTCTTGAGGGGATTCTGGACAGCAGCATTTTTGTTTTCTTTTTTAAATAAGCATTTTCAAGGTATATATAAGATGCTTATTTTAAAGTGGAGATTTTAAAAATGAATCCCTTCAGCTCTCTAAACACACCCCCTGGTCAAGATACAGAGCACTACAGTGCTGCAGCCACAGGGAGCACCATTGATCTTGTCCAGTTAAATGAATTGTGTTTATCTTAGAATTTCATATGAACAGAGTAGAGCGTTCTGCTTCCTTTCATTCAGTGTAATATTTCTGAGAGTCATGTTGTTCCATGGCTAAGTAGTTCCTTTTACTTGTGATTAGAATTTCTTTGTTTATCCATTAATAACTTCCATGTGAAATGATGGACATTCAGGTTTTTTTCAGCTGTGAGCTATTACAAATAAAATTAAGAGCATTCATGTGAAAGTGTACATATGAATTTGTGTTTTCATTTTCCTTGTGTAGGGGTGGAGTTGCAGGGTCATATGGTGTCTGTTTAGCTTTATAATAAACTTCCTAATGCTATGAGACACTTTTGAATGTAGCTATACCATTTTTTATTACCCACTAGCAATGTTCCAATTGCT
>NW_022111320.1:43154349-43155478 GCF_000313985.2 Echinops telfairi
GTAGCATGGGTAACAGTCTTCATTCTGGTACTCGTATGTGGGCGTATCTGCATGTGGGAGGACCCGCCTGGAGACGGATAGAGGAGCGGTGTCTGGGTTCCTAAGACCATCGGAAATATGTGTTTTCTGATGGTCTTAGGCGACCCCTGTGAAAGGGTCGTTTGACCCCCAAGGGGGTCTCAACCTCCAGGTTGAGAACCGCTGTTCTACAACAATCTCTTCATAACTTTAAATGTGCACTGCTGAAGTACAACTTGGAAAGGGTACAATCATGTTAGCATATCCCAGAACTGTGAGAAAGAGCTGTAGGAGTTCTCGTGTCTATGTGCAGAAAATGTTTTGTCTTCTAGGCATAGAAATGAAGAAGTTATGAGGAGGATTAAAATTGCCTGCCTCTTCCTTGAAAACCAGACTGCACTGAACAACTGAAAGAAAATAGATTCCATTTCCCTTTTCCTTGGAACATCAATGGCTCCAGAGACCTTAGAAGTATTAAGGAAAAGGAAAAACAAAACGAAAGCATACCAAGTGTTCTTGATTTGGGCAATGAGTAGTTAGGAGTCTCGCTCTGGACCAAAAGATCACTTCTTCCTGACATGGGTGAATTTTCAGCAAGAAAATAGTTCCAGAGCCATCTCAAACCAATTATTTAATTCCTTGGTTGATAATTGTAGTGCTATAAAACTATTTTCAATGTTGTGATGTTTTTAATCACAGGAATTACTTTCAATTGCAATTAAATTCTTTTCATTGTTTCATCACAAATTAAATCATGGATCAGTTTTTTGAATCATAGTCTTCCTCTTTTAGTTTCAACTGTTGTGAGTTTTGTTTTCCAATGCCAAATTTCTCTGAGTTAGAGTTTGCAGATGGAAATTTTGTCAAACTTTGAACCATCTGAACATCTCTAGTCCACAGCAGTTTTTGTAATGGGTAGTTAGTTTCTTTTCATCTCTTGGCAGTTACATTTTGTATTGATTTTTCCCCTATCCGTTAGTACCAATTAGGAATTAGGCAAAAACTATTTTAAATCGTTTTATTAGGGGCTCATACAACTCTTACCACAATCCATACATACATCAATTGTGTAAAGCACATTTGTACATTCATTGCCCTCATCATTCTCAAA
>NW_022111320.1:43158021-43160959 GCF_000313985.2 Echinops telfairi
TATGTATGTGTACATCTGCATAGAGAAGTATCTGGGAGGATTCAGCAAATCTTAATGGAATTTGAGTGATGAGTGATTTTTCTTTGTATATGTTTTCATATACTTATATTAGAAAAATATTTTTATTTAGTAATTTGTTCTTAACAAATTAATTGGTTGCTATTAGCCACTGCATATAGTTATCTGTCCTGTGTCCTGTGTAATCCAGAGGATTCCAGACACACAACCTTCATCACCAAAGGCACCCCCTGGAGTTGTGTGGTGTCACAGCTCTGCCATTCCTCCTTTCTCTTTCAACTCTGTCCAAATTAATTTAACAGACATTTATTCAGCGTCTGCTACATAACACGCATTGGCTTAGGCACTATGGCTTTATGAGTGAACAAAGCAGACAAATGCCCCTGCCCTGGTAGGGCGTAAATTCTAATATGCACTAGATGAAGGCACGATGCAAAATAAAGAGGGAAGTATATTGCATGTTAGAAAGTGATAATAGAGCAGAGTGGTTAGGAAGGTCTCAAATGCTGCGATAGAGATGGGGTTTCATTGTAAATAGGATGGTCATTACAGACCTTATTTAGAAAGTTTCAACTGAGCAAACAAAGACTTGAAAGAGATCAAGGAGGAAACCAGATCAACATCTTGGAGAAGTACATTCTAGACAGAAAGGACAGCCATTGCAAAGACCCTGAGAACAGAAAAGCACACCTTGTGAGGAGAAGCTAGGAGACCAGAAAGACTGAAGTGAAGTTATGGAGGGAGACATCGTTAGAGTAGTAATCAGTGGCCAGATAACGTAGAACCTTGTAAGCCAATTCAGAGTTACTGAAGTGTTTTGAACAGAGCAGTGATATGATTTGATTCATTAAGAACCACTCTGGTTGCTGTCTCCCTCCCTGGCCTATTGATTCCAGAAGACTACAGACTGGTTTTTTTGCCTTCTGTTTCTAGAACAGTATTCTGACAGAAGCCCCTTTACTAAATAAAAGAAGACAAGGACCACAAATATTAGCTACCCTTATCTCACAGAAAAGAACAAGTTAGAATTTACATAGATTTAAGTGATGGATAAGGGTCAGAACCAAGACTTTCAATCCCATGGGCAGGGTTCCTTCAATCCTGGGACAAGGGACAGACAGGCAGTGCTTACAAGAAAAGGTGGAAGTACAGTGACTTTAGCTAGATTCTGTAGACTTTGTTGACAAACCAAGGCATTTTGACTTCACAGTAATAATGATAATAGTTAGCATGGCATTTTTAAAAAGACAGTGTACATGTACATGAATATGCCAGGAAATGCACTATGTACTACTGCTTAGCAAAGCAGGTTGTAAAATAGCATTTCATGTTTAATATATCAGTGTATAAGAAGTCTGGGAAAATGTTCACCAAGTGCTTATTTCTTGATGTTGGGATTTCAGAGAGCTTTAATTTTCTTCTTTCCTACATTGTTTGAATTTTCTGCCATGAGAATGTACAAACAGAAGAAATAAAATCTTTGAAAATATTTATTGATAAACAGATACCAATAGCTAACATTTACATGCACTGTTTTCGTTTCACATCCCCTGTAGTACACTATTTCATTGTCAGTTCTTCCAGAGCAGGAACTCTGTTTTATTCATCAGTGTTTGGCCAGCATGCAGAGCTCCTGACAGTGTTCAAGAGATGTTCAGAAGGCTTTGTGGAATGAATGTATTCCATTTAATCTTCAATATACCGCTTGGGGGCCTCAGGTACATGGGCTCTAGTTAGAGGGAGGTTGAGCTCCTTCCTGATTGGAGTTGCCATGGCACTCAGGTGAACAAGAGTTCTTGTTTTAAAACAAAGTTTTAAGAAGCCTAAATGAATAAGTTTGTAGATTTGTGATGCCTGCTGGCTCTTGGATCCTACCTCAGCCCTCTACAATAGTAGTTCCTTTCAATGGAAGAATTTTAGAGAGGGATCAATGGTGTGGCAGCCTTCAATCTCACATTTCAATCTGGTTTTAATGACAGCTGCCATTATGGTCAGGCAACCTAGGGATGAATGTGGTTCTTTTAAAATCAATACCTAGAGGCTCATTTGCTTGTCATGATCAATTGCCTGAATATCTGAGCTCTTTGAAAAGTGCTGGGGCTCCTGTCCTAAATCACATGCTTGCTTTTTTAATCATTATAGAATAATGATGAATATGAAAATGGGTCTAAAGCCATCAATTTGAAATGAATAGTTTTATAAGCACTTTCTTCTTTTTTGCACTTATTCACTGTTCAAATCAAGCTTTACTAGTAAATGGAGATATGAAAGGTGACAATCAAAGCACAGCCCACTAATGGCCATTATGGATAGGATCCGATGTGTCTACCTAGATTAATTCCCCTTTCTGGGACATCTTGCACCAAAACACATTCTATGGGAGATGGTGGCTCTTCAGCACATTTCTCCCCTCTTTCCCTGAGCACATGTCAGCATTCCTTCTTGGTTAACATGATTAACTGACCATATGGGACATGGCCCACCACGTCTCTACATCTGGAAGCGAAGCCCTTCTCCTGCAGCACAAGAAGAGTGTGTGGAGATCATCTCCTGGGGTCAGATGACCTCCTTCTGTGTCCTCTCTGTGCGAGAGCTGTCTATTCCTTGATGACCTCGACATGTGATGGCACTCCTCCACGTGATGGGACTCCACCCCGGGAGGTAGAGAGAGATTTGTCCCTGTTCCCTTTTAACAGTATATTTTTAGGAATATTTAACATAGGTCATATTGAAAGTATACTCTTGGTAAGTCTTGACATATGTACACCCATGGAAACCATCACCACAATTAATATAGTGAAGGCATCCTGGGAAAAGATACCCACACCTCGAAAAAGTTTTTCTGGTGCCCCTTTGTAAGATCTCGCTTCTGGCCCTCTCTGCATACCCTTATCTCCAGGTAATCACTGCCCCCCCCCCC
>NW_022111320.1:43161059-43167613 GCF_000313985.2 Echinops telfairi
TGTCACTGCTGAGGGGTTTGCATTTTCTTTCTTTCTTTATCATTTTATTGGAGGCTCATACAACTCTTATCACAATCCATCCATCCATTGTGTCAAGCACATTTGTACATTTATTGCCCTCATCATTCTCAAAACATTTGCTTTCTACTTAAGCCCTTGGTATCAGCTCCTCATTTTCCCCCTCCCTCTCCACGCCCTCCCTCAGTGGTTTGCATTTTCTAAAGGGTACTATTCATCTATAGAATACAATCCAGTATGTATATTTTTTTCATTTGGTTTCTTTCAGCATAATTATTTTGGCATTCATCCATGTGGTGGTATGTATTAACAGTTTCTTTTATTGCTAAGGAGTATTCCATTGTCTGGATATGCCAACATTTATTTCTCTCTTTGTCTATGGACAGTGGTTGAGTGTTCCCAAATTTGGACTTTTACAGATAAGGTTTCTATGAACATTCATATATTAGGTCTTTTTAATGAACACATGTTTTCATTTCTCTTGGATAAATACTTAGGACTGTAATAGCTAGATTTTCTAGTAGATGCATGTTTAGCTCTATAAGAACCTCACCGAATATACATTTGTTGTGAGCATGTCTGAGACATCTGTAACGATTCCCTTCCATTTACTGCCTGGTGCACACATGCGAAAATGCACATCCACTTCCCCAGGAGTTTGCCTTGACTTGCTAATCCTCACTTGCTCCTTCCATGATCAACCAAAAAAAGGGTTCTCTTTTCACTTTCTAAAAAAAAAAAGAACCTGCCAAACTGTTTTCTATTTTGCATCTGCAGCAGCAGTGTGTAAGAGTTGCACTTTCCCCACATTATTGTCCACACTTGATATGACTAATTTTTAAAATTTTGCTAGTCCAATTGATGTGTGGTTTTTAAATGTGCATTTCTCTAATGAGTAATGGTGTTGAACATCCTTAATTTCTCTCGGTAATGCTTCCTTATTTTCCATCTACATTCCTTTACATCTTTTGTCAGATGTATCCTTAGGTGCTTTTATTTAAAAATATTTTTTTTAATACTTTAAAAATGTTATTTTAAAATGTCAATTTCTGATTGTTCACTGTTGTTATGTAAAAATACAATTCATTTTTATATTGATTCTGCCCACTACTTTATTATTTTGTTTTAAGAAGTCTTTTAAAGAAACTTAAAACCAAAAAATCATACATTTACTCATATAGTTACCATTTTTTGTAAATTAGTGTTTCCATTGGGTTTCACTTTTCTTGTTTGAAGGATTTCTTGAATACATCTTGCAATGTAGGTCTATTGCCTACTTCTTTCAACTTTAATGTCTGTAAACATCTAGTTCACGTTTGCTTTGGAAATATCTTTTCACTAGATGTAGAATATTATTTTAAAATAGTTTTATTAAGCTATAATTAAGATATCATACAATTCTATGGTTCAGTCAGATTTAGAAGGACTGTGCATTTATCACCACAATCAACTTTAGAACATTTTCTTCCTTCTTGTACCCATTGCTGCTGACTCTATATTTCCCCCACCTCCCCTCCCAGGCTCCCTGGTGGTTCTTAATCCGGTTTCTGTCTTTGCAGTTCCACCCATCCTGACTTCCCTACATAGAAAATTATACAAAGCAAAGGAAAAAAAATAAGACCCAGAAACAATGACCAAATTAAGCAGAGAAAAACTCAATAGAAAAGAAAGCTGAAAGATTTTGAAAATGTCAAACTTTTGAATTCAAAATGGGTCAAAAGGGAGATGTCATGACAAAGTGTTCCATACCAGCCCCACTACGGCTGCTACAATCCACCTCACGATGAACGCTCCTTGTCTGACATCAGGGCGGTCCACATTCCTAGACTATGGTCAGTGGGAAGTTCACCGGAGACTCAGTCCACGTAGGGACCCTGCCAATGGATTTGGGGCTTCCACGGTTGTCCATAACACTCTACAAACTGAGTGTTTAGAATGTAGGGTCTGGTACCATTTCCTCCTTAGACCACACAGGCTGGTGTGTTTCTTCCATGTGGACTTAGCTGACTTTTCATTGAAATAGATGCTTGTTTTGAGCCAAGCTTTTAAGACTCCAGACTGATTTTTCTGTCAGCTAGGCACCATCTACCACATAGACTCGAATACAAGCCAACACGAGTATTAGCCAAGGCACCTAATTTTATCACAAAAACTGCATTTAAAATGTGCTGAAAAACTTGGCTTATACACAAGTATATGTGGTCATTTCCTCACCACACTTTGCTACGTTGTTGCTGTTAGGTGTCATCGAGTCAGATCCAACCCAGAGCAACTTTATACAAAACAGAATGAAACGCCTGCCTGGTCCTGTGCCATCCTCACACTTGTTCTTACACTTGAACCCATTGTTGCAGCCACTGTGTTAATCCATCTCCTTGAGGGCCATCCTCTCCTCCTCTCTGCTTTATCAAACATGCTCTCCTCCGGGAACTGGTCTCTCCTGACAACATGTCCAAAGTATGTAAGACGAAGTGTTGCCATTCTTGCCTCTGAGGACCATTCTGGCAGTACTTTTTCCAAGACAGATTGGTTTGTCCTTTTAGCAGTCCCATGGTACTTTCAACATTCTTCTCCAGCGCCATGATTCAAACGAATTGCTTCGTTAGTCTCCTTTATTCGCTGTCCAGCCTCCACATGCAGCTGAGGCGATGGAAAATGCCATGGCTTGAGCCAGGTGCACCTTAGTCCTCAAAGTCATATCCATGCTTTGCAATACTGTAAAGAGGTTTTGTGTAGCTAATTTCCCTAATGAAACTCACCGTTTGAGCTCTTGACTGCTGCTTCCATGAACATGTGGATCCAAGCAAGACAAACGCCTTGGCAACTTCAACCTAGTCTCCATTTATCATGATGTGACCTATTGGTCCACTTATGAGGATTTTGGCCTTCCTGACAGTGAGTAGTAATCCATACCGAAGCCTACAATCTTTGATCTTCATCAGCAAAAGCTGCAAGTCCTCCTCACTTTTGGCAAGGACGGTTGTGTCAGCTGCATACTGCAGGTTGTTAATAAGCCTTCCTCCCAACCTGATGCCCCACTTTAATTTGCATAATCCAGCTTCTCAGTTTATTTGTTTAGCTATCCCATTTATTTTTTTAAAACGGTGTGTTATAAAAATGGTTCCCTTGTATAAAATATAATAGGACTTATATTCTTCCAGAGTTTAAAATTCACAGAAAGAACATTTTATGGATTTTATTGAGTCCTGACTCGTTTCATGAACAGAAAGTAACTCCCAAAACAGAGTAACTTTATTTGACAGCCTAAAAGCTTAGATTAAACAAGTCTGGTGAGAGAATACAACCTTGTAACCCACCTCTTGATCCATGTACAGGTTCCACATAAGCACTATGAAGTGTTCTGGGATTCCCATTCTTCTCAAAGTTATCCATAGTTTTTTTTTGATCCACACAGTCAAATGCCTTGGCATAGTCCATTTGCTATAGCATCCACATTTTCAATGATCTTATGAGGGCAAGTACCAAGCAGGACCACGTCATGAGAACCAATTATTCTTGTATTAGGGTTACAATCAAGTGAGAGTTCAAAATTCATTCATATACTTATGGTTTATATATGTCCTTGGTTTGCTTAAGATGAATATTTCATAAATCATCTCAATGGGGCATAAGGTAATTCTACTGAATTAAAAATAATATAAATAATAGTATCATTATTTCAGTCAATGGTATAGCATTTAAAACACAGCTGAGAAAGGAATTTATACATGTTCAGGACATCTCTTTAAACTACAATACATGCATTGTTAACTTATACAGCTTCAAAATCATTTGTATTTTTACCAAGAAATCTGTTATCCTGCTTATCTTGTTTCTCTGTGTATAATATGTCCTTTTTTCTCAGGCAGCTTTTAGGATTTTTCTCTTTTACACTGGTTTTGAGCTATTTGATTATGATGTGCAATGTTGTAGTTTTCTTCATCTTTCTTGTGCTTGGGGTTTGTTTAGCTTCTTGGATTTATGGGCTTTCAGTTTTCATCAAATATGGCCTTTTCTTTCTATTGTTTTTTAAACACCTTTTCTCTGACTTCTCACCCTCTGCTTTTGTTCTCAGCCATCGTTGAGTGGGTTCAGCTAACAGCACCATCCTCAAAGTTGCTGTTTGAGCTCATTGTAGTCCCTGTTTCGATGCATCTAGCTGAGCGCTCTCCTCTTTTTCACGGACTTTCTGCTTTACCAAGCGTGATCTCTCTCTCTGATAACATGTCCTGGTAACACGCGTGAAGTCCATGAGGGGAAGTCTTGCTAGCCTGGCTTCTTCGGAGCGTTCTTGTACTTCTTCCAAGGAAGATTTTTTTTTTTCGTTCTTTGACAGTCCGTGAACCTTTCACTATTCTTGGCCAGCACCGTAATTCAAATGTGTCAGTAGCTCTTTGTTCTTCCTTATTCATTGTCTAGCCTTCACGTCCTCTGCTTTAGAGATGACAGTTGCATGCCTGTCCAAACCAAACTCCAAACTCTGTGCCGGATGCTGACCCAGAGTGACCCCATAGGACAGGGTAGGACTGTCTACTCTTTACAGGAGTAGAAAGCCCAATCTTTCTCCCCAAAAAACTGCGGGGGGTTTTGAACTGTCTTCGCAGTTAGCAGCCCAACATGCAACCACTGTGCAAATTAGATAATTTCAAGTTGCCCTATAGCTCACTGATGTTCTTTCTCTCTCCCTCCCTCCCTCCTTCCTTTCTTGTGTCTCAGTTTGGGTCGTTTCTATTGCTCTGTGTTCAAGCACATTAATCTTTTCTTCTGCCTGTCCATATGCCATTAATCCCTTGGGTTTATTTTCCATCTTGCACATGCAAAATTTTCATCTCCAGATGTTTAATTTAGGTCTTTAAAAAAACCTTTCATGTTTCTTTTTAACTTTTGGAACATAGGTACTATAGCTATAATAAGCATTTTAAGAATTTCTGGTGACTCATTGGTTAAGCACTTAGCTGTTAACCAAAATGTCAATAATTTGAACTAGCCAGTACTCTACAGGAGAAAAGATTTGACAATCTGCACCCCCAAAAGATTACAGACTAGGAAACTCTGTGGGGCATTTCTGATCTGCCCTATAGGGTTGTGATGAGTCAGAATCAGCTTGACAGCACATCACACAATAACAACAACAATGGTAACTATTTTTAATGTCCTGTTTGTTTATTATCACTAGTATCACTATCAGTTTAAATCTGTTTCCATTGGTTGATTATTATTCTCATTATGGATCATATTTTCTTGGTTCTTTGTATGCTTGATCGTCTTAGACTGGATAGCATACTGATTGTTTTGTTGCCTGATGATTATATTTTATTCCTGTCAGTATTCTTCAGCTTTATCCTGGGATTCAAGTGAATTATTTAAGAAATAGTTTGACCCTTTAGGATTTTGCTTTGACACGTTGTTAGGTAGACTTGGAGCAGAGCTCAGTCTAGAGTGTGATCAACCTCCACTAATGAGACATGACCCTCCCAGCACTCCACCCAGTGTTGGGTGAATTCGTGAATTTCTCAGGCCGACACGTGGGACAGGAACTATCCCAGTCCTGTGTGAGTGCTAGCCACTGTTCTCTGCTTATTTTAGGCGGGTTCTCCCTTCCCGTCAGGTAGTTCCCTCAAATGCATGTGGTGATTGGTGGTCTTATAGTCTGATACTCTATCTTAAGAACTCTACCTTCCTTGATCACTCTGAACTCTAAACTCCATCTCTTCAGCTCAAGGCATAGGCCGTGGTCCGCCTCCAGCAGGGTAACAGTAGTGGTTTCACAATTGTGTGTGCCTGTGGGAAGGACCCTGATTGTATAAGTCCTCATTTTCAGTGGGATAGATGCTCTCATTGTGGTTCATGTCTACTTTCTTGCCTATCTGCCTTCTTTTCTTCCTTCCTTCCTCATTCCTTTCCCCATCTTTTTTCCTCCTGTCCTCCCACCCTCTCTCCCTCCTCTCCTTTTCTTAATCTCTGCTCCAGCTTTAGAATTTGTATCCCATGCCTGCAAATTCATGGAATTATTTGTCTTAGTCATTGTTTAGAAGCATCTTGAACATAGCAGCTATTCAGCAAATATCTACTGTATAACTAAATGAATGCACCATACATCCTAAATGTGTGCTATGGGCACTGGCACTGCAGACATGGTCAAAGAAGGTGGCCCCATCTGAAAATAACCACAAGTTCACCCTCACCCCCTGTGGTCCCGGCACCTGCTTGAGAAGAAGCCAGAAAAGGTCTTTCTCCACCCACTTTACAACTTTAAAATGGGTTCAAAGAGGAGGAGGTGCCTGCCCAAGGTCATGTGGGGGGTGGCAGTATCAGCAGGGTCTGCCCTGGGATTGCTGCTCTTCTTAGTGGCTTCCAGTGACTGTCTGGTCCTGGGCAAACTCCTTTCCTAGTTCTGAGGGCTTCCAGGAGAGTGTCCCAGGAGCAGGGGGGGAAGGAAAGGAGGATGGATAACAGGGGAGGGCTTACCTCTGCCAGGTTGAGCCTCTCACCTCCTGAAAATGTTGATTTCAGGTCAGCCCTTCCTTTTTTTTTTT
>NW_022111320.1:43169034-43172767 GCF_000313985.2 Echinops telfairi
TCATGATAGTGGGAGCGGGGAGGAAACATTTAGGGACTAGAGGTAAGTTGTATTTTTCATTGTTGCTACATCATACCCTGACTGGCTCATCTCCTCCCTGAGACCCCTCTGCAAGAGGATCTCTAGTGACCTACTCATGGGCTTTGGGTCTCCACTCCGCACTGCCCCCATCATTCACTATGGTAAGATTTTTTGTCCTGATGATGCCTTACACCTGATCCCTTCGACACTTCATGGTTGCATAGGCTGATGTGCTTCTTCCATGTGGGTTTTGTTGCTTCTGAGCTTGATGGCTGCTTGATTACCTTCAAGCGAAAAGGAGTCTTAGTGGTGCTAATTTACTCACAAGCTAACGGAAAGACTGGAGATTGGAGTCTGCCCAGCAGTGGTGATCTACGTCCCCAAAGTCAGTCACAGAATCCTCGGGGCACAGCTCTGCTCTCATGCGCTGGATCCATGGCAGCTGCATCAAGTTGAGTCAACATTGACAAAGCACGAGAGCCCACGTGAGAGGCAGCTTATTTTGGCAACCAGAAAAATGTGGTTACGTTGCCTTTCAGCCCTTCCTGGTCACTCAGAGTTGGGCTGATGATGGCCGCCCTGCTTGCTGCAGTCCCCACATTTAACATACCATCTTTACAACCACACAGCAAGGTATGGTCTTAGTTTCATGTTGTGCTATTATTGTTGTTGCTGAGAAAACTGCCTTTGAACCCACAATTAAAAGGAGGAAAAGGAAGGGAGGGTGTCTCATGGTTTTATCACCTGCAGCTGGGTTCTCTCCTTTGCTTTACCTGCCTGGTCTGAGTTTGAGATTCTTGATTTTCTTCTGCTTCTAACTCACCACCCTCTCTTAGTTGTCTCAACAATCCCGCAAAGGAGTTTCTCCAGTTAGATGAGGATCCTGAAGTTCAAGGATCCTGGTGTGCCCAAGATTCCATATATAATTAGAAACTGACCTCGAATTTGATAGTAGCATCTCACAGAGCCAGAAATCTCCTACATTGCATACTACCGCACCCGCCACTACCTTGTGTTCCTACTCCTGCACATGCAACTCTTGTGTAAGCTGACACATCACCATTAGGTGGCGCATTAAGCCAACAAAGCTTTCCAGTACAATGCCTTTGTGGAAATTGGTTTTCTTCCATTATTACAGGATTTAAAGCCAGGATGGTTTTTTTTCTTTCTCTCTTTCTTATAATAAAATGGTCTTTCAACACACAATATACCGTGGCTTCTGCAGGCGTAAAATGAAAGTTGCCTTAATCCATCACCTAGGGAGAAAGTGTTTATGTGTCACAATTGACATCTGTTAAATTTTAAATGAAGTAAGCAAGCAATAAGAAGGTCTGAAATACATTCTTTGTTCAAGGAGTCATGCAGACACTGATCAGCTGCTCTGTACAATTAGGAGTGAAATGAGCACTTTCCCCCCTCCCAACAAGCGCCACTCAAAGCCCCACTGAAGAAAGAGGCAGGGATGGAGGGAGGCGCCCTTTGAGGTCAACACTTGTGTTTCAAATTCAGGCAGATTGGCTGGGCACAGCGGGGTGGCTGTTCTGACAGCTCCATTGTGCCGACTTCTGCCCAGAATGCTGAACCACAGCCCCGGGCAGCCTCCCCGTCCTTACCTGCACCTCCTTTGGTGAAGTCTGAGGTGTGAGGGGCTTCCTATGAACTGGCCAGGTACGTTGAGCCATCAGCAAATCATGACGGCTAAGCTATACTGACCTGCAGACACCTCTGTCCTTTCATATCTCACCCTAGCGCGAAATCTCAACCCCTTCCTCCAAAGTTCGTCTTTGCTGTCTATTGTTCAAGTTTCTTTATTAAGACAAAAGTAAGAAGAGACCTAATTCCAGTATGCAGCCTGAATGTCAGTTAATAATTTGCTCCATCTAAAGGTATAATAAGATCGTCAAGTGAGAAAATGAAGCCTTTAATAGAAAAGCAAATATTGTAATTGCGAACTGGGAGGT
This sequence comes from Echinops telfairi, assembly GCF_000313985.2. NCBI lineage: Eukaryota > Metazoa > Chordata > Mammalia > Afrosoricida > Tenrecidae > Echinops > Echinops telfairi. The sequence continues at coordinate 43,171,017 of NW_022111320.1, forward strand.
TTTGGGTGTTTGTTGATAAACATAGGGATAGGTTGAAAGCCCTTTAGTTTTAACTCTTCATTAACTAACTATAACTAACTAACTAACCAACTAACCAACTACTCACTCACTGTCAGCGCTTCCCCAGTAGCCATTTACCATACCCAACCTCTCCTGCAATTAGATTGAGCCAAGGGGGCGGGTCTGGTCAGTGGGAATGTACGCAGAAGTGATGGGTCACGGGCTGAGGCACATAGGAAATGAATGTGTCTCCCCTGCCTGGCTCCCCGCTGCTTTGCAGGCCCTGCTGGCCACATACTCCAGATAGCATCCTCCCTCTGTGAAAGCAAAGCCCTTTCGCCAGCCTCTGCTGGACTTGGAACAGCAGTGAGAAATCTGTTGTGTACGCCACTGGGATTGGGGCTTAGTTTGCTATTGCAGCCTAACCTGTGCCAGAGAGAGGGCGAGCCTAGCTCTCAGAGCACTGGAGCCTGCGTGCCCTGGTACACGCTGCACCTGGCCCAGGGATCCATAAAGATTTGTTGAAGGAATAACTCATTTGGCAGCTTTCTTTTCATTATTGGAGACAGCTAATATCTTCCAATAAACTAAACTATCCTCTAATCAGACTGGATTGTGTTGGGGGTTGGTCACTTGGACCAGATTTCTGCTCAACTTAAGGAAGCCAGGAAATGCTAGCATTTTCTCTCTCGCTCTACTGCTCTCTCTTACTCTCACTGTGGAATCACCATATATGTATATTTGAAATGTATATATATGCTTTCCTGTTAAGTTACCCTATTTTCCCATTTCATTGTCTTTTCTCTTTGTTTATGACATACTGTAGTAACTACCAAAATTACAAATGAAGTGTATAGCTATGTTTATTTTTTGTTTCATTCAGCAAAAGCAGTTAAGAAAGGTCTTTCTTATTTCAAAAGCATGGTACATTTACTAAAGAAGAATGAAAAATTCTGTGCAGGTCAGAAGGAAAAAAAGAAATGTGTCCCGGAAGCCCTCTGTGGCCAGGGCAAAGCCAGGTCCCCGCATTGCTGTGCGGCTATAACGATGCTGCTATTGTTTCTGCTCGTATATAAAATGCATCATATTAATCTTCGATCACTTTATAACCAGTTTTTCATCACTGAATAGCAGAAATAATACTATGTCAGGAAGAGAAGAGAGTAATCTCTTTCTGAAAAAGTAGTCCTTATTAATTACCCTTATAATGTCTTCCAAGCACAGTTTCAGTTCAAGGTTTGAAGATTATTCTCAGCCAATAGATCTGGGAGTTCCCCAGTCTCAGTAAGTCTGGTTTTCAAATGATTTTGAATTTCTTTCGCCAAACTTTCCTCTTTATGTTGAGGATCCATTTATTGTGTCCTGATCAAAACATTCCGCAATGTTGGCTGGGCACCATTCATTTCTTCTGGTCTCAGAGGGAGCACCTGTTTCCTTTCATTATAAAAATTATCTTAGCTGTTCTCACAAATGTATTCTTCCAGTGGGACTTAAAATTCAATTTTTCAAGTTTTAAAAAAGTTCTATTAAATTTGCTGCTTGATTTGGAAATAATTCACATTTTTATAGCCCTGAACTTTCTCACTCTTCAAGCCTTCTTTTATGACCTTAGATCAAGTTTGTACTTCTTTTGTATTTTGTCCAAAGTCCTGTGTGATTGTTGTTGATTTTGTGCGGCAATAGGCCCATTCCCATGGAATCCACTGGTCGTATCATGTTCCTCATCATCCTGAAGCTGCTGGCTTGATAGA
>NW_022111320.1:43176537-43178284 GCF_000313985.2 Echinops telfairi
CTTTCTGCAGACCACAGGCCACACATCTCAGTCTGGCCTGGGCATGTTCACACTCACTTCAGTCTTCGACCATTGACCCCAGCGCTCCCAACACACTTTCAACCTCTGTAAAATCCCCAAAGCAGTGCTTTATTCCATGTGCTTATCACATCTTCAATCCAGAAGCAACAGACAATTTACCTCCCTGCTGTAAACTAAGGTTCCTCAGCGTCTCTGGATTAGGGCCACATCTCTGGTTTGGGGGCACATATTTCCTGAACAGCACCTCCTAGCAAAAGTTTAACTCCGGACTTTCCCTGGTATTTAAAACTGTCACTCAACTACTCTGGCTCAAAGGAAATGGAAGACAGGCTCTCTCTCACTTCAGTAGGACATAGGCCACCCTGAATAGCCCATGAAAGAATGCTGGGAAAGCGTTGTACTTTGTGTGGCTTTCTACTCCCGTAAAGAGTGAGTCTTGAAAATTCACGGGCAGGGCAGCAGTTCCAACCTGTCCTATAAGGTCACAATGAATTGGCATTGACTCGGTGGCAGTGAATTTAGCATTATCGTCCCATAGGGTGGCTATGAGACACGTTTGACTCCATAGCAGTTGGTCTGGCTCTTTGTTTGTTTCCTTTTCTAAACACTTCCCTTAAGCCAGTTTTAATGTATTTCTGATAGTAAAAGCAAAGACAAATACACCTAACCTTCTAAAAGAAAGATAAATAATAATGGCTCAGAATTTGAGATGAACACCTGGCCACCCCACATTAACCGGATGATCATCTTTCTGCAACCACTGGGCAAGTAAAGCTGAGCTTCTCCACTGACCCAGGGGCTTTTATGAGGGGCTGTGCTCTCACCAGTGCAAGCCCAAGTCATAAAGCTTTGCGGGAGTGAGCTTCTCGCCAAAGAAAGATGTTCACTTTGTCCAGGATGCACGCAGTAGTAGAAGTTAAACTGACAGATACAATAGGAGTCTAAGGGAACCGGCCTACAGAGTCTAAGGAAACCGGCCACTTATATTTATATGATGCTATAGAATTAGAAAACCCTTACAGACACTTGAATTTAGGTGCAGTTTAATATGATCATTACGGAGGGCACAGTGGGTCAGGTGTGGGGCTGTTAGCCCCAAGATTGGGGTTCAAACCCACTAGCTATGGGGACAGATGAGGCCCATCTGCTTCAGTGAAGATTTACCATCTTGGAAACCCTATATAGGGGCACTATGAGTCAGAATCACTCAATGGCACTGAGTTTGGTATTTTGGTTTTAAGAAGATCATTAAGAGCTCATGCGTGTTTTAATTAAAGCTTTTGAACAAGTCTTACCATCCTGGCCTCTAAGGAGCATTCTGGCTATCCTTCTTCTAAGGCAGATTTGCTGGTTCTTTCGATAGTCTGTGGAACTTTCCATATTCTTTGCCAGCACCATAACTCAAATGCATGGAGTCTTCTTTGGCCTTCCTCATTTAATGTCCAACTTTCACATGCATATGAGGCCATCGAAAAGACCATGGCTTTGGTCAGGCAAACCTTAGTCCTCAAAGTAACTGCCTTGTTTTCAACACTTTAAGGAGGTCTTGTGCAGCAGATTTACCTAATGCAACTCGTCTTTTGATCTCTCGACTGCTGCTTCCATGAGCATGCATGGTGGATCCCAGCAAGATGAAATCCTTGACCGCTTCAGTCTTTTCTCCATTTATCATGATGTTACCTGTCTATAATGTAAGTATGTTTATTATTCCTTTTTCATAGGTGAT
>NW_022111320.1:43178490-43197383 GCF_000313985.2 Echinops telfairi
ACTGCCAGACTCAGGAAAATGGTTCCCTTCCACCTTTCCCTTTCTTCTTGGATAACCAAGGCTGGTTGTCTGCACCACTGTCTGTCTGCAGCGCCCCGTGTACTCCTTCTGTCATACGGTTCCTTCTCACATTTGTCAGGAGGTTGGAGCTGTTCTATTTCCCCAGAAGGGAAGTTGTGAAGCCTCTGCTTTACCTGCACTTGGAGTTTGCCCACTCCTGGAATATTTCCTCTTGAAAAGGGCCGCAGGCAGAGAGCCCCACCGACAGGGGTCGAGCCAGGGGTCTGCTCTTGGTCTTTCCAGTCCTGCCCTGTAGGCTCACTCCACCTAGTCAGACTTGTGTCTGAGCACAAAGGACAATGACCCCAATTGGTGAGGGAAAAAATGCTGATGGCGGGGACAGGATGTCCGTTTCACCTCCCCCGCAGCCCGTGGCCTCTGGAGTAGACAAGAGAGGACAAATCCCCTTGTGTAAGGGCCTGGGAACGGAGCTTTCTCCACCCCCTCCCCCGCTCCCCGACCCTTCCTATCAGATTCTGCCCTTTTCTGGTAATTCAATGGGAAATGAATCCACCCAGGAGCCTGGGCTGGCCCCCAAAGGAAGGTAAACATAACAAAGAGAAAGTCATTGCCAATTTTAGAGACCCTGTGTTCACAGGGATAAACAGGAATGCAGCTGAGTGGAAAATGGACATATCACCACACGTCAGGGCTCAACAAGTTCCAGCGAGGCCAGAAGTGTGCTTTGCATCGATTTTCATTTGGGCTGAGCAGTGTGGGGACATGAGAAGGGATAAAGTCTACCCAGATTGCTTTAAATCGAGTATCTATAGGCTTAAACATTGTTTTTTAGTCATCCAATCCTGCTATGCCTAACATACTAGAAGTAGCTATATCTATAATCTATATATCTATCTATCTATCTCTCTATATAAAATCATATCTTGAAGATGTTCTTTTCTCGCTTTCTGAATACTTTTGAGCATGTAGCATGAACATTGGGATTATCTGTCAATGCTGAATGACTTGTCCAAGATTGTGCAGCTATGAAATGGTGACGTCAGGGCCACCATCTAGTCATCCGCTCTCTGTCCAGTGATCTGTCCACACACGTGGAAAAGACAGGCTTGGTAGGCCCCTGGCATCCAGTACGCAGCAGAATGTTTTGATATTACTGTGTTTTCAATAGTTATTTTTACCCGAAAGCTTTTTTTCATCCTCAAACTACACTATAAAGCATACACCATCTCAGGAAAGGGAGGCCAACGCATAAAAGTACAGACAAAGGTTTTCTGTCTTCCACTCCAAAGCTTTTGAGCTGCAGCAGCTTAAACACCCGAGTCCTTAAAAAAGGAATTAGAGCAGTAAGTTTATGCTATCAACAATAGATTTAGAAGAATAAATGAAAGAGCTGGTTCTTTTTCTCACTCCCAAGGATGAGGGCCAAGGGACAGATTGAGGGGACATGGGAGTTTAGAGCTTCATAAATCTCACTGTGATAGAGGACTATGCTGTGCTCCCACCACGTTCAATTCACAGGCTTCCAAGAAGGGTGTGCACATCCCTGAGAGCTGTGCAGCCTCAGGGAGGCTTTGGGGAGGAAGTGAGGACCAAGAAGAGTTCTTTATGGACCAATGATAGAACCCAGGGCCAACAAGGGCATGGTAGAGTGGGCCCTGCACCTAACTGTCCCTGCTTTGTATACTCCATCATCATGAAAGTCCCCTGGATTTCAGCTCAACCTTTGGGAGAGATGGAGCCAAATTGTACTTTGAACCTTATAAAGTTACCATCTTTGTTGCTTAGAAATGATAGAATATTAGCAGTTTCATATGGTTCAGTGGAATGTCTAAGGAAATACTTAATTTCTTAGGATTTCATTTCTATCACTCAGGAGAATAGGGGTCTGAAATAGAAATCCAATTCAGTTGTAGTCCCACAGCCAAATGTTGGGCTCATTATGTTGAGCTGCCTCCACCCCAAAGGGTCCATGAGATGCCAAGCAGCTGGGATCTTCTTCACCGGAGGAACCTGGGACAGCTCCAGAATAGTTGGCTTTTGGTTGAGCGGATTCTCCTCCATATCTTGTTGTCTCTGACTTACAGTCCCAAATATTATGATGGAGCATGCTTGAAAGCTGGAAAACTTGTTTTGCAACTCAATTCCGCTTCAAGCCTTTTCCGTGTCACTTAGATGAATGATAGGGAGATCCGGGACAAGGTTAGAGGAAGACGGGTCATTTCAGGGTGCACGCAGGAACCTGCAAACCTTCATCTTTCCCTTTAAAGTGATTGTGTTTTGCTTGAGGTATTGGATATCTCACTGGGCTAAGGCAAATGGGTTAGGCGGCCCAGTCACCACTGGTTGAGGTAAGATAGCAAGGAAACTGCTGGTAGAATCATTAGAACTCCCTGCCCCAGGCAGGCAGGACACCTGGAGGGCTTATGTAATGAATGACAGAAGTCTGGGGAACAGCCGAGGAAGTGAGCGCCAGAGGGGTCAAAAGACATTGCTTCTTCAGAGGGAGCCATATATGAGCCTAGCACAATGGCTTGTATGTCCATGGGGACAAGGACAACACTCTAGAACAGGTTCTCAAACTCTGTGCTGAGACACTGTGCCTCATAGCCACCCAATGCACATCAGAATGAAACACCGCTGCCTTGTCCTGCGCCGATTGTTCTTATGTTTGAGCCCATTGTTACAGGCTCCAAGTCAATCCATCTAGCCTCTTCTTCGCTGCCCCGCCACTTTACCAAGCATGATGTCCTTTTCCAAGGACTAGTCTCTCCTGATAACATGGCCAAAGTACATGAGATGGTCTTGCCATTCTTGCCTCTAAGGAGCATTCTGGCTTTATTTCTTCCAAGAAAGATTTGTTCATGGTTCTTTCAGTATTCTTTGCCAACACCATCGTTCAAACACACTGCTTTTTCCTCAGTCTTCCTTCTGTCGTGTCCAGCTTTCATGTGCAGATGAGGCAGTTGGAAATACCATGACTTCAGTTAGGCGCACCATAGTCCTCAAAGTAACGTCCTTGCTTTTCAACACTTCAAAGAGGTCTTTTTGCAGCAGATTTTCTGAATGCAATGTGTCCTCTGATCCCTTGACTACTACTTCCATGAGCATTGACTGTGGATCCAAGCAAGATGAAATCCTTGACAACGTCACTCTTTTCTCCCTTTATCATGATGTTACCTACTGGTCTAGTTCTGAGGACTTGGGTCTTTTCTACATTGAGTTGTAATCCACACGGAAGGCTGCAATGGTTGACCTTCATCAGCAAGTCTTCAAATCCTCCTCACTGCCAGCAAGCAAAGTTGTGTCATCTGCATATTGCTGGTTGTTAATATCTGATACTGTCAACACCTGGTGATCACACAGGCTGGTGTGCTTCTTCCATAGAGCTGCTTGTTTATCTTCAAGCCTTTAAGACCCCAGACCCCCATATCTTTTGATAGCTGGGCACCATCAGCTTTCTTTACCACATTTGCTTATGCATCCATTTAATCTTTAGCAATCATGTCGGGAAAGTGAGCATCACAGAATGCCACATTATTAGAACAAAGTGTTCTTGTGGTGAGGGAGTACTTGAGTTGAGGCTCAATGTCCATCTGCAATCTTAATTGTTAACACATAGATACAAGTACATAGATCTATTCCCCTCTCATGATATATAAGTAAATATATTTACATGTGTACATGTCTGTATTTAGACCTCTATAAATGTCCTTTGCCTCCTGGTTCTTTTATCGATTTCCTTTGACTTTCAAGAGGAAGACCCTTGACGACATGAATCGACCCAACGACTGCAACAATGGGTTAACACGACAATTGTGCGGATGGTACAGGACTCGTGGTATTTTGCTTTGATGAACGTAGAGTTGCTTTGAGAAGGAACTGACTAATGGCCCTAAGAACAATTTGAGGAGCGTGCAGAAGTCTTTGAGAAGTGTGAAGCCCCTGAGTGTGTTTTGTCATTTGAGGACTAGCCGGAAATTCTCTGTTCTTTGTGATTATTCCCTTTTGTGGAGTCTTCCATCATGTGGGAACTTGGGCGGCAGGATAAGAACACAGCCAGGAGATGTCGACGGGATCATGTATCAAAAGATCCCAAACAAACAACTATATTGATGTGAACAAGGGGCTTGGAGTGGAGACCCAAAGCCCATCTGTAGACACTTGGATACCCCCCCCCCACACAGAAGGGTTATAAGGAAGGGATGATTCAAACAAGGCACAGTATAGCATCGACGAAATACACATTATTCCTCTAGTTCCTGACTATTTCCTCCCCGCACTATCATGACCAAAATCTGCTTATAAATCTGGCTAGACCAGAGAACACACATTGGTACAGATAAGCGCTCTCGACACATGGAATTCAGGACAGATGAAACCCTCAGGAACAGTATCGGGAGTAGTGATGTCACGAGGGTAGGGGGATGGTCAGGGAGGGTGAAGGAGAGAAAGAGGGACCCCCGTCACAACAGAAATGTGGGTGAAGGGAGGCAACAGAGAGTGTAAAATACAAAATAATAATAACAATAATGTGCAATTGATCGAGGAGTCACGAGGCTAGGAGGGCGGGGGAAGTAGGAGAAAAAGGGCTCAAATAGAAAATGTTTTGGAAATGATGACGGCAACATATGTACAAATATGCTCAATACAATTGATGTATGGAATGTTATCAGAGCTGCAAAAGCCCCTAATGAAATGATTTAATAAATAAATAAATAAACCAACAAATTGAAAACAAAAAAACCCCCAAAGAACCCAGCAAGGGCCTGAGACTCTGCCACTAGGGTCTGCTTCCTCTCAAGATTCTGATTTGTAAACAAACACCCATGAGGCCAGTGGTGGTCACAGCACATCCTGGGCATGGAGGCCTGTGCATGGGGTAATTCCTACAGCGCGCTCCTTTTAAGGACCCTTTTGGTTCTGGGACCTCCAATCCCCCCTCAGCTAGCTTTCTAATGAAGTCCCTTCATGAGGTCCAGGATGAATTTTTATTACTTGTAGGCAAAACTAATACAATGGCCTTATCCAAAATTTTTGAGCTATCCTGTAGTGTTGCTGGTCCAACATGTTTCACAAAATGCATGTTTGAATGATTTTTAGAAATAAGAACACTTATTCTTCTTTGGCTCTCGAATCCCTGAGTTGAAGATTTAAGGTGTATCTGGAAAAACTCTGTGCTTTCTTAAAACAGAGCTGTGTTTTCATAATTGATATACTATGCCTTTTTCATATATTTCAATTGTGTGTAGCTGCAAAAATTATAAAGGAAAGTTTCTGTTCCCAAAAGAGAGCTCCTCTATGAAAAATAGTTTTGTTCTTTTTTTCCCCCTTAAGCCACAGTCATGCTTCTGAGAATGTTTATCTCACTTTGCTAAAACATCCTACAGCCCAACCTCCTGGGCATTCTTTATTCTGACACTTAGAACTCCGAGTAGGAACACTGTCCATCTTAGGAGAAAAAGCACAAAGAGAATGTTTCTCTTATAAATATGCTTAATGTTCAATTGAAAATGAATCTGCCATGGAAAAAGAGGAGAATGGATTTTTCATGACATTTTTGAGAGGCTAGCTATTCACACTGTCTATTTTAAATAAACTGCACCGTCAGGGTACTCCTTAGAAGTAAGGATGGCATGACTTCCTTTTAGGTACTTTGGATGTGTTAGCAGAACAGACGAGTCCCTGGAGAAGGCCTTGGTAAAGCAGCGGACTCTCAATGAGGTACAATGGGCTCAGACACAGCAACAATTGTGAGCATGGTGCGGGACTGGGCAGTGTTGTTGTCCCTTGGTGCACAGGGTCACTGTGAGTCAGAATGACTCAATAGCATTCAACAAACAGCAGCAGCATCTGAAAACATGGAGAATTTTGGTTTTTGGAGACCGAGCTGTTGACCGTGGATCTAAGTCCAAAGGAAATGTATGCAAACAGCAATAATTATATTTTTCGATACATTATTTGCTTAGAATAAGGGACGCCAATTAATGGATGCCATTCTGGCTTTTGTGGACAGAATTATCTAGCTTATCAGTTTAATTTTCAATTGAACTTTATTTGTGGGAAAGCTAAGTTAGTTAGGTCTGTCAAATTATGTGCTCTTCTCCTATTCTGTTACCACATCGGGATCCAGGTCGCCGTAATCCTGCCTCTATTAATACTATCATCTTTCATTCACTTTCCCTTTTATCCCAAGCCCGTGAACCAATCCATTTTCTGTAAACAGAGGGAATTTTAAGAATCTGAAATATGGTCATACTATCTTCTTCCACATTGATTTTTCTGTCTTCCGATTGTTCTTAGGATAAAAACCTAACTCCTCGCTTTACCTTTAACCTTAGACAAACAAAAACCCTGAAAGGTGAAAGGACCTTATTCATGATTTCTAAAAAATTCAGCACAGCTGGATTTTCAACCTGATAACTTGCAAAGCCTCATCTTTCAATAATGTTGTGCATAAGTAATTTGCAAATTTTCATCCTTTTGATGAGGGTGGGTGGGAGGCGGGGAGGGATGTCATAAAATGGTGTAGGAATGGAAAGGTCTGGTTTGATAGAAAGATGTTGAAACTAACCAAAAATGTTTACATTGGCAAAAACCAGACCCAGGAAGGGATAGGGAAACCAGACAAGCGCTCGCTTCAGACAGGGTCTGCTCAGCGCCCTCAGCCAGCTTGGAGCATGCAACTCAAAACGTTGACAAATGGGTGGACAAGATGTCACTTTGACCAATAGTCACTTTGTTTTTAAAGGAAGGAATGTGTGTGCCAGTGGGAAAGAAAGCCACAATGATATGATTTTAGAGTAAAATTGTTCAGCTCCCAGGAACTTCCTCAGTGTGCAATTGATCATGCATCCTAAAGAAGGCCAGACCAGAGGGATGGCTTTAATATGGGGAATGAGCAACAGCTCTCACTGCCTCTGCCTTCAGATGAATCGACCAGTAGGTGGACTGCCTCCAGAGCCTCTGCCTGCCTCCCGGAGAGGGGTTATGTTTATATTGCCCTTGTGGGAGGCAATGGGTCAAATGTGCAGAGACCTACTATGCGCTCCAGTGAGGTCCAGAGGTCCTGTAGGAGGGGGTGGTTGGACTGGAAAGTTCTTCCATCTCTGTCAGGGAGATGCCCTTTGCAGAGTCAAGGGCAGTGCTGTCAGTCTCTGGAGAAAAGGTCCGGAAACGACCACCTGGGAACGTCCCAAGGGCCCCGTGCTGCTCTGCCGGTCTCTTCAGCTCTTTACAAGCTAGCCAGTTGCTCCCGTTTACAGATGAAGAGATGACGCTTTCCCCTTCTTCTGGTGCTGGCACCCTGGTTTTCTTTGTGGGCATCCTTTCTCCAGCATTGATGTGGGTATAGAGAGGGGTCACCTCCGAAGATCTACTGCTCTCCTCGAGCCAATCCTACGCGCTCCCCAGAGAAGGTAAACTTGGATCAAGTAACACCCAGATAAAAGGTGATCGGAGATCGGGCATTTCTCCCTGCAGTATCCACTGCTGTGCTCCCACTCTGTTCTTCCTGAGGGCTGGGGCTTCTACTATTTCTGTTCTGTTTTCATTATCTTTCTTCTTCCTCTTCTTCTTTTGTTGTCTAAGCGCTGTGGAGTCCATGTCTTTGGCGCTAACAATCAGATCGCCCTGGCTGCAACTAGAGGATCAATAACTTGCCCTCCACATGCTCTCCCAGCGTTTCCCTGGCTGCTTTCTGTAGCTGTCCTCCTCCATAGCATGTGGTTATGTTTGCAGGCACCAGAGTTAGATGTGGGCGACGCCCTTCGTACCACACAAATGAGTGACAGGGGTGGTTTATAAAACATTTGCTGGGTCCAGTCACCACCCATCCCAGATGTTGGGCTTGTGTTTCTCAGGATGGCAGGCTGCACACAGACTGAATTATTGTCACACTATGATTGAAAGGAGGCCAAATGGCCTAGTGGCCTCCAAATAGCCATTCCCTGAATTGCCTCTGGGTCTGATAGTCTATAAGGAGAACCATTAGCTGTAGGAATAGTTCCAGAAGATCTTCATTAAATAACACGAGGCTATGGATTTGCTCACCCTCGTGTGATGGTAGGTGTGCTTTTGGCATGTATTGATTCAGTGTCCAGTGCTTATCGAATTCTTCCCACTCAAGCATTTGTATTTAGCACAAGGGCCCATGTATGCATTTGCAAATAGTCGTACAATCCAGTGGGAGACACCAGGAAGAATAGCAGCCGTGGGCCACAGGCTTGCAGATAGACCGGAAGATCTGGTAATAACGGTGCCCCCTAGACATCGGCAGAGCTTACCGGGGAACCACTGCCATCATCACATCAGAACGGGCTGGTTTTTCAGAGAACGGGGCCTGGAGCCGCAGCCACTGGGACAGTGCTCGGGAGTTGGAGACAGGCAGCTCTGCAGCACCTGTGAGAGGAGTGTGTAACCGAGGGAGTAGATTTTAATTTTCATTTTTTATTAAAAGATTATTTTATTGGGGCTCTTCCAACTCTTATGACAACCCATCCATCAACTGTATCTGGCGTATTTGCACATATGCTGTCATCTCTCTTTTCCAGACATTTACTTGCTTTTTGAGCCCCTGTATCGGCTCCTCTTCCCCCACCCCTTGTGACCCCTTGATAAATTATAAATTATTATTATTCTTTTCATCTCTCACACTGACCGCTGTCTCCCATCCCCCATGGTTTCTGTTGTTCCTCTCCCTGGAGGGTGTGTGTGTGTGGTTATGTGCTGATCATTGTGATCAGATCCCCCTTCCCATCCCCCACTCCCCCTTCCCCTTCCTCTTCTGGTATTGCTATTCCCATTCCTGTTCCTGGATTCTATGAGTTGTGAGCTCTTATCTCTTGTCTGTACCTGTGCACATGCTCCCGTCTAGTCTGAAGTGAGAGGCAACACTGGCGTCATGATAGTGGGGGGTGAGGAAGCCTTGAGGAACCAGAGGAATGTTGAGTGTTTCATGGGCGCTTTCCTGCACCCTGGTTGACTCATCTCTCCCTGCAACTCCTCTGTGGGGGATGTTCCATTGTCTACAGATGGGCTTTGGGTCTCTGCTCCGACCCCCCTTGTTCTCAACCATATGTTTTTGTTTAGGGAGTGGCTTTAAAGACATGCTTTTACTCCTGGTTGGTTGGTTGGTTTTGAGCCAATGCTTTCCCAGAATGAACCAGGGGAACATAAGAAATGAAAGTCTCGATTTTAGGAATAGCACATTTCTTGCTAAAAGTGCCTGGTGCTTGAGGACCATTTCTGGGTTTGGTAAGTGGACACTCCATGTTTTTGTGGAGTTGGCTGTACGGGGTCAGCCTCAGTATATATGAGGGACAGAGCGGTTGGGGACAGCCATCTGTAAGAAGTAAGGGGCAGGTTATTTAAGCCTGCTGAAGGGAGGTGGCTACCGGAGTTAATTGTTTAAAAATTGGAAGAAAGGAAGATATGGAAAAAAGAATAATGAAGGAAATTGAGCAGCCCCAGGGCCTAATAAAAACCGTATGTTGACCCATGTCCTAGCACCAGCCACTGTGTATCCTCTTGCTTAGTTTTCCCAATGACTTGTGTCACAGATATTATGAGGGCACCCTCCACCCCAACCCCGGAATTGTACTGGGCAGAGCAGAGATTGCATATACCCATTTTCCCCACTGGGTGTGCACCCAGCAACTGGCTCTGAGTTAGCATACACGGTGGTGCTGTGGTAGTGTCACCAGGGAGGTTCTCTCTGGCCACAGTGAGTTTTTTTCATAAAAGTTTTGCTCGAACCTCATTCTTTGTGATAGCCAATTTAAGAGAACAGTGTGCAGCTGTGAATTTTGTTTCCTGCTCAGGAAAAAATGCCCCCAAAACTGTTGTGATGCTGAACACAGCTTACAAGGACAGCACTATGGAAAAAACACAAGTGTACGCGTGGGTTTCTCGTTTCAAAGAAGGTGAAATGTCGATTGATGTCAAACCTCATTCTGGATGTCCGTCAACTTCCCGAATAGTTGAAATGAAAATGTCGACTCATAGTGCATTTGGAGTTGGTTCCACCAGGTCAGACTATTAATCAAGCTTTCTGTTTAGAGGTTCTGAAAGGATTGCGTAACTATGACAACAAAGGCCTGATTTGCGGCAGACAGGGCACTGGTTTTGCCACCACGACAATGCACCTGCTCATGCAGCCATCTCAGTGCGCCAGCTTTTGGCAAAAAACAGCATGTCTCTCTTGTCCCTCACACCTTACTCATCTGACCTCCCTCTGTGTGACTTCTTTTTAAAAAATTTTTTAATAAATCACTTTATCGGGAGCTCTTAGGGCACTTATAACAATCCATATATCAGTTTTTTATCAACCACATTTGTAGATATGTTGTCACCATCATTTCCAAAGCATTCTTTCTACTTGAGCCTTTAGGATCAGCTCCTCTTTTTTCCCTTCCCTGCCCCAACTGCCCACCCTTGTGAACCCTTGATGATTTATAAATTATTTTTATTTTCACATTGTATACCGTTTGCTGTCTCCCTTCACGCACGTTTTTCTTGTTAGTCCCCCTGGGGTGGAGGGTTGTACATAGATCATTGTGAGGGGTTCCCCCTTTTTCCCCTTCCTTCCCCCTACCCTAATGGTATTACTGCTCTCATTATTGGCCCCGAGGGGGTTATCTGTCCTTGATTCTGTGTGTTGAGAGCTCTTATCTGTACCAGTGTACATGCTCTGGTCTAGCTGGATTTGTAAGGTAGAACTAGGGTCATGAGAGTGGTGGGGAGAAAGCATTAAAGAACTAGAGGAGTGTTGGGTGTTTCGTCAGTGCTATACTGCTAATCCCTCCCTTGTGACCTTCTGTGAGGTGATGCCCAATTGTCTACAGATGGGATTTGGGTCTCCATTCCGACCCCCAGGTTCACATCTGTGTGGCTTCTTCTTGTTTTTGCTAATGCAGAGGATCATGAAAGGACAGGGTTTTGATGACATAGAAGAAGCGAAGAAAAAAAAAGAGAGAGGTGCCATCAGCCATTCAAACAGATGAATTTGAAAACGTTTCCAATAATGGAATTACTGAATTGACAAATGTATTAAGTGTAATGGAGAGTACTTTGAAGGTGATAAGGTTGTTTTGTTAAAAAAAATTTTTTTACATACATAGCTTTGAAAAAAAATTCTGTTTTTTGGGGGGGATATCCCCTCGTATTACTGCCCTCTTCATTTTATAGAAGAAGAAACTGAGATTTGGGGTGCAAAATAACTTTCCCCAGAACCGATTTTCCCAATCTATCACTCTTCCAAGCCTGGGCTCACTCTACAGTGGTTTGAACATTTCTAGGACCACATTTAAAGAAGATGTAGGATTCTTCCCATCTCTGCAAGTCAATGTACAAAAACCCAAGGGAACAGAGTTTTGTATCTCAAGGTAATCAGCTTCTGGAGTTCAGTATCAATAAACCCTACAGACAGAAGATTATTCTCCTTAAGGAACCAGCGTGTGCCCCACCGGGTAAACTCAACAGTCCAACTCTTCACCTGTAAAATAAGGATGTCAATATCTCTCTTGCTTTCCAGAGTCTATTAACATGGCAAACACACACACACACACACACACACACACACACACACACACACACCATAGCTTAAACAGGATAGAAGTTTATTCTTCCTGAGAATGGACAGTCTAGAAAATGTGTGTTCGCTTTGGGACCATCAATGATTCAGGTTCTTTCTATAGACTTTGTTCTGCCGTTCTCGTTGTCGGAGACTGCTGCTTTTATGGATGCCATGTCCGTGCTCCCGTTCATTGGGAAGGAGGGAGGGGCAAAGACTCCATCCTCCCTTGTTCAAGGCCACTCCTTCCGGGACAGCGCCCCCTGCCATCTGCTTGAGCCTCATTGGTAAGAACACAGTCACATGCCCAACCTAACTGCAAGGAAGCAGAGTACTGTCTTTATTCTCTGGGAGCAGAAAAACAAAGCAAATAAAAATATAAACAACTCCAAGCCCATTGCCATCAGGTTGACTGCTACCCACAGGGACTCCATGTGTGGTATATTGAAGCCACCCTCCATAATGTGTTCAACAGCTATAATCCCAAGGGAGGTCTTGAGGTGGCATAAATGTTTACGCTCAACCACTAGCTTAAAGGTTGGCAGTTCAAACCCACCCAGTGGCTTTGTGGAAGGAAGGCCTGGCAATCTGCTTCCAAAGATGACAGCCAAGGTCACCGCTGGAGCACGGGTCTCCTCTGGACCAAACAGCAATGGGTTTAGTTATTGGCTAATCTCATCGAAGTTGGTCACCAGGCCTCATACTACCAATATTCCAGGGAGTAGACCAGCTCAGTTTGTGTACCCAGGGCCCTCACATATCCAGTTAAAAATCACAAAATCTATTACTAAGGAAAAAGAAAACAGAGATGGAGGTGCTGGGTAGATGAGCTAAATGAGAGGCATGTAAGGAATCAGCCGAGGGGCTTCTAGGCACTTAGTGCGCATGAGAGAAGCATGCATTTTTCCTTCCTTTGCTGCAAGTTTTCTGGCAGAACTTTCCAACTTGGTCATATTTTCTTTCATATATGGACAAAAGCCTAGTCCTTTATCTTTGGGTGTTCTTATTGGTTTCTGAGATTATGTTAATAGGAAAGTTTTTAAAAATATGTTACTAATTTTTAAGTTCCTAAGGGTTCCTTGTTGTTCCTGTGGGTTTCTTAGTAAAGGAATTGTTTGTATTTCGAATGCTGTCATACTATCTCTTATAGTAATTAAGGTCCATCACAGAAGGTGAATAAAGATGATGCCAGTAGAATAATAAAGCATGATAACTGAAATTATGAAGCACCCTTCGATCTTGTCTTGGCCTTTGGATTACTGCGGATGCTCAGAGCACATTTCAAATGATAGCATAGAGCCTGCCATGTGTGTGTCATCCTAGTTGGAGCACATCCGTGACCTGTGCTAAGCCTCGGTTTGCTCACCTATAAAAGGGGTCTGTGAGAATTCAATTTGATAATTGAAGAAAGACAGAGTCCTGGAAAACTCCCTGGCAGTTTTGGAAGCCCTGTACCGAGGGTTGCTGTTATTTATATCGTTTATCCCAAAGGATAGGGGGCTTAGAGGTTCTTCTTGAAGCTTCAAATTCATACTAATTTCAGATTTTGTTCTTAAGGGAAAAGGGCACTGAACAAGATGGTTCTGGGAAGCCTGTTTATTCATAATAGCATAAAACTGGCACCAGTGACATCCACCAAGAGGAGAGAGTAGATCTATGCTGGTGTACTCCTAGAGAGGAATACTTCTGGGCCAAGGACAGGAAGGAGAACCAAGCCCATGCAGCAGTGCGGCTGAATCTCCAAACCACTGTGCTGAGAGCTACACAACCAAAGGGCCTTCCATGGGATCCCAGGGATTTGAAGCTGTATTGCGGGGGAAGTCTGCTTTGTGGTTTTGTTTTCTAGAGGAACAATGCCTGTCTATTGAGGGCTGGGATGGGGGAGTGGCCAAGAAGGGATTTGAGGGGACTGAGGGCGATGGCGTGTATTTTGGTAGGGATTTGGGGGGTGCACTTATAGGAACGCATCTAGTGGTATGTGGTACACTTATGATTCATGCATTTCCTTGTATGTGTTTTATCTCACAAGGAGAAAAGAAGATCTGTAGACAAATATTGAACTATAGTTAAAGAGATGCATGCTGACGTTCGTTTTGAATAGCGGGCACTCGTGTAGTGTATCAATGGATGCGTGTGATGGTTCGGTTTTACTGTCAACTTGATATACCTGTTGGAGTTCAACCTATCAATCAGATCGCAGGCTAATGAGGTCTCCTTGGGGGTGTGGCCTACTTATAGGTGACCTTGTGGAGCACTGGGCCCTTTCTCTTGTCCCTCTTCTCCTGTAGCTGGCTTCTGGGGCTGGCGACAACAATGTGACCTGCGACATCTCCAACCATGCTCCCTGGACTCGGTCCCAGGGAAACTGCACCACCAGGTCGGTGGTCGCTCAGCTTGTAGTCTCACCTCGCTGCTTCATCAGCCTGAGGCTGCACGAGTCTGCAGAGGCTGCCAGATAGCACCTGGCCCGAGCACGAGAGTTGGGCTGGGCCAGGCTGCTTCCTTGGTATAAATGTCTCTTGTGACATAAAATTATTTCTCATCTGTATGTGTCACTGATTTTGTTTCTCTAGAGAACTCAGCCTAACACCAATGGATGGATGGAGTCACAGATAAATAAGAGATAAATCCAGTACAATAGCTGTAAATGTAGAATTTAGGTAGAGGGTGTATGAGTGCTCACTGTACAATTCTTTCAACTTTCTCATGTGTTTGAAATGCTCAATAATAAAATATTGGGAAACAAATCAGCGCTTATGCCAGAAACAGAACTTCTGAGCCTACAGGCTACTTTCATTCATTCACGTGTTCGTTGACTGAACCTTTACCCTGCTCCTACTATATGCCCGATACCGTATCAGTCTCTGGCAGTACAGTGATGAAAAACAGCATCTCTCTTCCTTCTCTGGCCACCAAAGCAGATGCTTGAAGAAAAGTGACGAGAGCATGGAGAATGGAGGCATATGACTTTCTGTAAAGACCCACCCACCCACTAACCCCGTGCCTGTGGTACCCAAACACAGCATGTTGCACCCCAGTGCCTCTTCCTTCTTTGTCTCCATGGTCTCAGCTCATACTTCAAGGTTCTGAGCTCTTTCTAGTGTCTCCGCACAGCTCTCTAAGCCTACTCCTGCCCATGGGGCTCCACATCTGTGCTCACAGATTGAGAGGAGGAGGAGAAGGGCCAGGCCGAGCAGGTTGGCAGGGCAACAAGGTCCTGGACAAATCTGGGGATGAGCAGCTGACTCTGGGTGGTACCAAACACAATTGTAGACTACAGAGGCTTTGACGAAGACCCACAGCTGTCACTAAAACAGAACCTCAAACTCACTCTCATCGGGTTGATTCTGACTCACTGTGACCCGATTGGATGAGGTAGAAATGCTTTTGTGGGTTTCTGAGACTGTCACTCTTTATGGGAATAGAAAGCCTCAACTCTCTTCCACAGAGCAGCTGGTGGCTTTGAACTTATGACCTTGTGCTTAGCAGCCCAACATGTACCCACTATACCACTGGGGTCCCAAAACTGCAATCACTGTCAATGTGAATTTGCATTGTATACAATCCAAACAGCAATCGAAAAACACTGCCTCACTTTATATACATGATACAAATGAATTCATATTTCTTACATTTAAAAGCTTCTCAAGAATTGGGTAATTTCTAAACTACAAGTCAAAGGGTTTAAAAAATAGGTTTATGATTTTGGCATGTGGAGGAGTGGCTCAGGCCACAACACTAAAAGGACCATCATGCTTTGAAAGGATTGCTTCTGAATTATGTCCACCTTGACTCATTTGAGGTCTTTAGTGATAGATGACTCCTCTATAGTCTCCCTGTGGGCTGAATGCAGAAATAAGAATTCAGTGTATAAGGGGACATTGTTGAAACAATGATTTTTGCTGGTGCACTTACTGCCAGTGTTCAATTCTTAAAGGGGCCCTTGGTGGCTGTCTTCATTCTCTGGTGTTGCTGTAATCGAAATATCACATGTGGATGGCTTTAACAAGCATGAATTCATTCTCCCCCAATTTAGGAAGTTACCAGTCTCAATGCAGGGTACTGCCTTCTAGGGGAAGACTTTCTCTGTCTGCTAGTTCTGGAGAACAGTCCTGTCTCTTTTTAATGTCTGCCTGCCTAACATTCTTTGGAGATCTCGATGTAGTTTGCCCTCAGTCTCCCCTCAGTCTAGGAGGTTCTCAGCACAGGGACCCTGGGTTCAAAGCACAGCTCCACCCCCAGCTGTTCTGCCTGGGTAGGAGCCGGGTTTCTCCCTCTCTGCGCTCTTGTTTCTCCTTTATCAAGTGGAAGATAAAAAGGTGATGCCAGCCACACTCCAGAGAAACTCCCCATCGTTACTGCTCACATTACAAATCACACTAGGGGATGATTACATCATCGCATGACTGCCAAACCACTGAGGATTGTCGCTCAGCCACATGACATGTCTTTTGAAAGGGATGCAGTTCAGTCCAGGACAGAAGCTTTGGGATGGAGTGTGTTGGAGATGTGGGAGTTGTCTTTACCTCCTCCCACCCATTTCATCTTCAACCCCTGTCCCTGCAGTTTCGTCATTCTCTCTCACTTTGCTGTATCCTTTCTACCATCACTCCTCTGATCCAGTCTTCGTGAGTTTCTCCCTACAACGCCGTAGTCAATCACTTGGACAGCCATGCCTCCACCCTCTCCCCACACCCTGCTGGTCCAGGCTGCTAGGCCCCCGCCTCTCCCACCCCCCTCCACTGTACCACTTTGACACATTGTTCCTCTGCCTGGACTCTTCCCTTTCCCTCTTCACCAGGTAACACTTCAGGCCCTTGATATGAAGTTCTTCAATATCAGCATCACTGGTTCCAGCAACTATTCTCTGAACTCGATCTGACTAGATTCCAATGGCCTAATTTTAAGTTTGCACTGTTCCAAGGGCCTCAACATTACAGGATTTCTTACAGCCATCATTCTGCGTCCTCCGGTGGAAGTCTTTGCCTCATGGCTGTATCCCCTGCCAGACTGGGTTCCAGGAGGCAGGAACAGGGTGTGGCTCACCACTGCATCTCCAGTTGTAGAATAATAGCTGGCTTAGGACAGATGCTCAGTGTTCATTGAAGGAAGGAGAAAGAGAGGGAGAAGGGGTGTGGGGAGGATGAGAATGCCCTTGACTGATTTCCAAGTGCAGAGCAGAACACATGCTGAGATCCAGCTTCACGTTTGTGCTGAGGTCACCCCCAGCCCCAACCCCGCGGGCTGCTCCAGCCAATCACTAAGCTCAGCAGGAACACTAAGGCAATTCTGTTCCTGGGAGACATAGGACTCCTTTGAAAGATCTTTTGGCTCACAGACCCCCTAGCAGTCTAGAACACTTCCACCCAACTTGTCCTCCCTCTTTGATTCCCTTGAGTTAGGCTTGCATAATCATCTGATGAATCTCTGAGACTTCCCCGCTCCGCCCCACTGGGTATCACACAGGCTTTTCCCAGCGAAAAGCCTTGCCATTTTAGGCCTATCTTGGCTTGGGCTCCCAGAAGACAAAAGCTCATGGTGAGGAAGTGAAGAAGCGGAGGAGTGAGCAAGTGTCCCCAGCACTGCGTGGCCCTCCATCGCACCTCCGTGGATGCAGACTGAAGTTGCTCCTATGTTGCCGCTCATGGTCTCATTATTTCAGAGCCTGGCTTCCACGCTCAGCAGGCTGAAAGGAGAAGGAATGACCAATGTGCTCTGTGTAGTTGTTTCCTGTCTTTCCCCAAGACAGATAACAGCACTTTCAGCACCTCGTTCAAAGAGGAAGTGATACCCTAGTGCCCTGACTAATAGTCTGAGAAGCGTCACAAGTAATATGCTCCAAACTGTGATTGTGATTCCTTTTTTAAAAAGGTCCTATCAAATTGACTTCTACTGATGGTCACCCATGTGTGTCAGAGGAGAATTGTACTCTGAATTTTTCTTTCTTTTTAAAATATTGTTACTTCAGTCCCTTTATTTTACTTTAAATCATTGTATTGGTGCTCTTGCAGCTCTTATAACACTCCATCCATCAATTGTATCAAGCATATTTGTACATGCTGCCATCATCATTTTCTAAACATTTGCTGTCTATTTGAGCCCTTGGTATCAGCTCTTTTTTTCTTCTCTCCCCCTCCTACCCTTGTGAGCTCTTCATAATTTATTATTGTTTTCCTGTCCTACACTGACCACTGGCTCCCTTCACCCATGTTTGTGGTGTTTATCCCCCTGGGGTGGTGGTGGATTATGCATCAATTGATTTTGATCGGTTCCCCCTTCCTCCTCTTCTCTCCTAGCCTTCCCCCTACCCTCCTGGTATTGCTAGTCCCATTTCTGTTCCTGAGAGGTTTATCTGATCAGATTCTGTGTGATGTGAGCTCTTATCTGTACCAGTGTGCATGCTCCAGTCTAACCAGAACTGAAAGGCAGGACTGGGGTCATGATAGTGGGGGTTGAAGAAGCCTCAAAGAACCAGAGGAATAGTGTGTGTTTCATCAGCGCTATACTGACTCCTGGTTGACGCATCCCTTCCTTGTGACCCTTCTGTGAGGGGATGTCCCATTGTCTACAGATGGGTTTTGGGCCTCTGCTCTGACCCCTAGTTCTCAACAAGGTGTTTTTTATTTTGGGGGGGGATGTCTTGTGGTGTCTATTACCTGATTTCATCAATACCTCATGATAAACAGTCTGGTGTTCTTCTTCCATGTGGACTTGTTGCTTCTCTGCTAGATGTCAGTCCACTTGTTTAACTAAAAGCCTTTACAACCACAGACACTATATTTTGATAGCTGGGCACCATCCATTTTCTTCACCACATTTGCTTATGCACCCATTTGTCTTCAGCGACTGTGTTGGAGGTTAGCATCACAGAATGCCAGGCTGTTAGAACAAAGTGTTCTTGCATTGAGGGAGGGTTTGAGCAGAGGCCCAAAGTTCATTCACTTCCTCAATGTATTGCCATATAAATATATGTATATAGGCCAAATCCTCTATTTTTTTAAACATTTTATTAAGGGCTCATACAACTCTTATCACAATCCATACACACATCAATTGTGTAAAGCGCATTTGTACTTACTTCATTCTCAAAACATTTTCTCTCCACTTAAACCGCCGACATTAGGCCCTCATTTTCCTCCTCCCTCCCCGCTCCCCCTTCCCTCTTGAGCCCTTGATAGTTTATAAATTGTTATTTTGTCATATCTTGCCCTGTCCGACGTCTCCCCTCACCCCCTTTTCTGTTGTCCGTCCCCCAGGGAGGAAGTCACATATAGTCCCTTGTAATCGGTTCCCTCCTTCCTAC
>NW_022111320.1:43199102-43208151 GCF_000313985.2 Echinops telfairi
TTGTTTCCAATTCTTTGTGACTGTGAATTACACTGCAATGAACATTGGAATGCAAACACTGGTCTTGGTCTATTTCTTACCTCTTTGGAGTATATGCCCAGTAGAGGGATGGCTGGATTGTAAGGTAACTCAATTTCCATTCACTTTAAATATCACCAGATGGCTTTCCACATTGGCTTTCCACATGACCACCAGTAGTGGAGAGTTCCTGTCTCACCACATCCCATCCAACATTTGTTTCTCTCTGATTTTTCTGATTTGGGCTATCCTCGAGGGTGTTAGGTGGTATCTCATAGTTGTTTTAATTTGCATTTCTCTGATGGCTAATGATTGGGAGCATTTTCTCATATGTTTATTGGCCATTCGGGTATCCTTCCTAGTGAAGTTTCTCTTCAGGTCTGTGTAGGCAGGGTTCTCTAGAGAAACAAAGGCAGGACACTTATGATATCTCTATCTCTATCTATCTATATATATATCACAAAGGAATATAACAGCTAATTAGTCCACACAGCAGTACAGAGGGCTCAGTTCAACTCACTTCCATGGAGCAGTTAATATACTGGAAGTCCTTCAACTCATGAGGCCTGCCCGGTCCAAGGTCAAGGAAGCAGGCAGCTGAGTCTTCCTTTGGGCAATGCAAGCAGAGTCCACCCACAAGCAGCAAACAGCAGGGTGGGTCGCCAAAAGTCAGCTCAGCAGCTTAGCAAAGCAGGCCTAGATTGGATATCAAACTCAAGCAATGCAAGACAACAGGATCCACCAGCCTCAAACTCAAGCGATGTACACACCAGCAGCATGGGAAAGCAGGTCTCAAAGGAACCTCAAGCTTTAGCAACAGGATTGATGGGTTGGCTGTCCCACAGATAGTGTAGCTCACAAGCTGAGGCAGAGAACTCACTAGAGCAGCCACAGAGAGCGAGGGGCGGGCCTTGCTGAGCCATTTGTTTCTTTTTCCTCCAATCAAACTGTGACCTGATTAATCCCACATGTTCCTATTGGCCAGGTTGGCACAATAAACCTACCTATTACAAGGTCTTATGCCCACTTTATCAGGGGGTTAACTGTTTTCTTCTTTTTGAAGGCTAGGAGGGTATTATAAATTTTAATAATAAGTCCTTTGTCTATTGTGTCATTGCTAAAAATCCTCTCCTAGTCTGTTGCTCCTCTTGTTACTCTCTTGGTGAAGTTTTCAATGCACACAGGTGTTTTATCCTTAGTATATCCTATTTGTCAATTCCAGCTTCATCTGTGTGTGTACCCTTCCCTATTACAGTTAGCCTAGGTATTCCTTGTGCCAAGGTTCTCAGGTTTGTCCTGATTCCTTCGCTGATGGTACTGATAGTTTGGGGTTTTACTTTTAAGTCTGTGATTCACCTTGAGTTTGTTCTTGTACATGGGGTGAGGTAAGGATGTTGTGGGTTTTTTCTTTTTCTTTCATTTTTATACAGGTGGATATCCATTGTTTCCAGCACCACTTGTTAAAGAGGGCATCCATCTCCGATTTGATGTGTTTTGGGCCCTTGTCAAAGATCAGTTGTATATAGACTGATGGTTTTATTTCTGGGTGTTCTGTTCTTTTCCATTGGTCTGAGTATCTGTCATTATTCCAGTACCACACTGTTTTGACCACTGTGACTGTATAGTAAGTGTTCAAGTCAGGTACGGTGAGTCCACCGACTTTGTCCTTCTTCTTGAGGAGTTCTCTAATAATTCTGGGCTTCTTCTTTCTCCATATGAAATTGGTGGTCAGTTTTTCCAATTCTTTGAAGAAGGTTGTTGGTATTTGAATTTGGATAGCATTAAACTTATATAGTTTAATGGGTATGATTGAGATCTTTACTATATCGAGTCTTCCGATCCATGAGCTTGGGATGTTCTTCTGTTTGTGGAGGTTGCTTTTGGTTTCCTAGAGTACGATTCCGTAGTTTTCCTTGTAAAAGTCTTTTGGTTTTTTGTTTAGATATATCCCTAGATATTTTAGTTTGTTCTTTGCTATTGTGAAGGGTACTGCCTTCTTGATCTCCTGACTTCTGTGGTTTTGTCCAATGTATATAGCAATGTATATAGACTTCTGTTTGTTGATCTTGTATTCTGCCACTCTTCCATATTCCTCTACTGCTGCCAGCACCCCTGTTGTGGAGTTTTGGGGGTTTTCAATGTATAGATTCATGTGTGCAAATACCAATAGTTTCACCTCTTCCTCTCCTAGACAGATGCCTTTAATGTCCTTCTGCTGCCTTATATTGTTAGCTAGGATCTCCAGTATGATGTTGAATAGAAGTGGACCAAGGGGCATCCTTCTCTGGTCCCCTTTTTCAGTCGGATTGTTTTAATCTTTTCTCTGTTGACTATGATGTTGGCCATTGGCTTTTGGTAAATAGCTTGTATTAACTTGAGGAATTACTCTTCCATTCCTATCTTCTTGAGTGTCTTGATTAGGAGTGTCTTAAATAGGAATAGGTGTTGGATGTTGTCAAATGCTTTTTCTGCATCTATTGATATTATCATGTGATTTTTATCCATGTGTCAAATAATATTGATGAACTTTCTGATATTAAATCATCCATGAATCCCTGGAATGAATCCCACCTGATCATGATGGATGATATGTTTTATGTACTTTTGTATTTTATTGGCGAATATTTTGTTAAGGACTTTAATAGTACTTCGTGACTATCTTTTTAATCTCATTGGGGTCCATTGTGATTTCCCTGTTTTCATTCCTCATCCTGACTATTGATGCTTATTCATTCTTTTCCTTGGTTAGGTTTGCCAGCTGTCTGTCAATTCCGTTGATCCTTTCAAAGAACAAGCTTTTTGCTGCATTGATTTTTTTTGGTAATTTTTCTCTTGTCTTAACACTTGTTTAACTCTGACTGAGTTTTATCATTTCTTTTCTTTTGCTATTGGAAGGTTGTTCTGTTAACTCTGTTCTGGTTGCTGGAGGTTTTGTGATAGCGTATAGTCATAAGTCTCTCTTCCTTTATCATATATTTATTAATTGCTATCAAACTTCCTCTGATAACTGCTTTTGTTGTATCCCATAGGTTTTGGTACATTGTATTCTCATTCTCATTTGTTTCTAGAAACTTCCTAATTTCCTATCTAATCTGGGCCAGTACCCATTCGTATTACAGAAAATAGTTATTCATCCTCCAGTTGTTTACCCTTGTTTTCTGGTCGCCCTTTTATTGATCTTCAGCTTTATGGTGTGGTGGTCCAAAAGGAATGTCTGAGTGATCTCTATGTATTTGAATTTACTCAGGCTCGATTTGTGTCCCAGCATGTGATCCATTTTTGAAAATGAGCCATGAACACTTGAAAAGAATGTGAATTTTTTGCATTTGGATGGAGAGCTCTATAAATGTCTATCAGGTCCAGTTGCCTAATTGTGGTGCTTAGCTCTGTAGCCTCCTTGCTGAGCTTCTTTTCCAGAGATCTATCTTTCTCTGATAGCAGTGTATTAAAGACACCTACTATGAGTGTTGAGTCTGTGATTTCCTTTTTCATCTTTTGAATATTTTTTTTGATGAATTTCATGGGTCTCTTGTTAGGCACATAGATATTTAATATGCTTACCGGTTCCTGGTGTACTGATTCTTTGAGAATCTGATAGTGCCCATCCTTACCTCTTGTTATGATTGGCACCGTGAGGTCAATTTTGTTGGAGATTAGGATTGCATCCCCTGCTTTTTTTTAAGTTGCTCTTTGAGATAGTTAAAGTTTATTGTGCCAACTTGGCCGATAAACACATGTGGGGTTAATTGAAGGGCAGAGAGATAGATAGCTTTCTCTTGCTTTGTGATGGTTGGACCAGGGTGCAGCGGCCTTAGCCAGTTCCCTGCTTCAGCTTGCAAGGCTCACTTCCTGCAAGACATTCCCAAGGAGAAGCCACATGGGCCAATCCTGATGCAGCTCTGGGTGCTGGAGCAGCCGTGTGGAAACCCCTGACAGCACTGAGATGCTTACACGTTCACTGATTTGGCTTTCCTCCTGCAGTCAGCATCAACGTGTGTTTTGTGAGATGGAGGAGGACTTTGTGGATTGGTGTTGGACATATGGGTTAATGTTGGACTTGTGGGCTTGGGCAGCACTGGGTTGGGATGTTTTCTTGTAGTGTACTTAACCTTTATATAAAACTCTCTCTTATACATGAGTTTCTATGGATTTGTTTCTCTAAAGTACCCAGACTAACACACTGTTTGACTGGTATATTTTCAGCCAGTCTTTTATTCTTAGTCTATTTTTGTCTGTGAACTTAAGATGTGTCTCTTGTAAGCTACCGATTGATGGGTTATTTTTTCTGAGCCAGTCAGCTAACCTTTGTCTTTTAATGGGCAAGTTCAGATGGTTGACATTCAGAGTTATTACCACCACCTGTGGATTCACTGTTGTCATCTCATGCCTTTATGTTGGGTGTTTTCCTATCTCCCTTCATATCAGAGTGCTGTGGTTATGTGAAGGGATGGATTTTTGCCTTCTTTTCCCTCTGAGGCAATGTTAAGTTGGTAATTGTTTTTAGCATATTGACTTCTGGATGGAGTTGAGCTATATGGTCATCTACTGCTTGTGCTTGGTGGATGTTGGTCTTCTGACCACAGTGAGTCTGCAAGGATTTTCCATAGGGTTGGATGTCTTGTGGCGTATACTTTGATTTTTTTCCTTGTCTGGGAAGACTCTTACCTCACCATCTATCTTAATAGCTAGCTGGTCAGGGTAAAGGATTCTAGGTTTGGTGTTTTTTCTTTCCGCTTTTGGAAGATGTTATTCTGCTCTCTCCTCCTCTTCATGGTATCTTCTGATAGGTTTGAGCATATTCTTACCTGAGTGCCATTGCATGTGAGCGCCCTTTTTTTTTTCTTTTGCTGCTCTTAAAATTTTCTTTTTCTTCAAAGTTGGATAATTAACGATTATGTGTCTTGGTGAGTTCTTCCCAGGGTCTAGTTTAATTACTGGACTCCCTGCTTCCTGAATGAATGTCTGATTCTCATTCATTAAGGTGGAGAAGTTTGCTTCCAGAAATTCTCTTACTAATTTAGTTATAGACGTCTTCATTGTGTCTTTTTTTGGAAGGCAAATTATTTGACTATTGTCCCTATTCATAGTATCTGTCATTGTTCTCAGGTTTTCTTCCACCTCTTTGATTATCTTGTTTGTCTTTCCCATTTGTTGAAGGCTGCCTGATTGTCCTAGAGATCGCTGGTATGAATCCCCCCCTCTTCTAATTTGTTGGTGAGGTCTGGGATCTTGTGTTTTGCTTTTGTTACCTTATCCATTAGTTCTTGTAATTCTCTTTGGTGTGTGGGCTTCATCCCCTCTACTATTGTGTCCTTATGCTGTGTTACTCCCCTCATGTCCTGTATTACTTTAAGCAGCATTTTGAAGATTTCTTTTTGTTGCAGGTCAACGTCATTTTCTTCCATGAGCATCATTAAATTTAGGAGATCTTCTTCTGTTGCATTTTTGTTTTTCTTGTTGGGGGTGCTGAGGTATGTTGCTGTGCGTTTTTTTTCAAAGAACTGGGTGCCATGTTCCCTTTCGGAGACTAACTGTAACCTACTATGGTAGTGGGTCAAGCTGCTGTGTAGGAAAAGTTCTGGTGACTCAGTGGCCAGAGGCAGTTCAGGGCCTCAGAGGGTGCACTGAGGCTGGCCACTGTAGGTATGTCACTGGGCCGAGTTTGGGTGGACCTGCAGCGTGGGAATGGGTCTGGTCTGGAATGTCCAGCCATAATTTTCAGTCTTTTAAAGTCTCAGTGGAGCCCAAAGCTGGTAGGGCTTGGGCTATGGCCTTTAGCCCCTGTCTTTTCCTGTCTTGTTGTGTTAAAATCCTAGCCTGTGCTCTGGGGATTAAAGTTCTGTCTGTTTTGCTATACTATTATGCTAATACACCAGGACCAGGTTTCTGGTGGCTTACATTCAAAGTTATGCAAAGGAACACAGCCTATAATTGAAAGCATTAAAATATTTTCTTTTCTTTTTTTAATGGGCTTGTGGGGTGCCCTGGTATCGGGTTTGTGCTGCACTGTCCCCCAGGGAATGACGACCAGATTATCTGAGTTGTTTTGGGGGTGGACTTGATTTGAATTCTCCCCAGCTGTACTCCTGTGTCACTCCCAGCTTTCCTGCACAGGTATGTCACAGGTAAATTTCCCAGGGGCTCCTCAATTGCTGAAACTTAGTGATTAATTATCTATCATTACCCATGTTGGCAGGAGAGGAGCTGGGGAGAGGGGGAGAGGTGATTTTGGCCAATGTAGTAACTCTGTTCCTGGCTGGGGAGGGAGGATCCAAAGCCTGAGAATGCAGGAGCAGGATGGATGACTGAGAGGGGAGTTCCGGTGTGAGGTCTTGTGGCTAATTCTTGGAAGTTATCAGTGAGCATGGGATTATACCCACCTTTGGACAGCAGCCTGGGGAAATTACTGCAGGTTGTGAGTCTCATAATTTGGGCATAGGAAGGGGTGGTGGACACCATCCTGATGGATCTGGTGAGGGATTAGTGGAGCCCGTGGACAGATGCAGTGAACTTATAGTCTTTCAGTGAGTTCCTGAATCACTCCATGGGTGAAAATTGCAAGGGTGTATGTGTGTTTGAACAAGACCGTAGTACACTGAATCTATTTTTAGTATCCAGCCTCCCACTATTGGCTTCCTTGACTCTTAATTGTATGTTATAGCACCAGGTGCACCAGGTGGGTGATTCTACCTGGATGCCATCTTGACTCTACTCTGAATATCTGAAGGCTGATATTTCAGAAGTAGGTTGCCAGAACTTTCTTCCCAGGCACCTTTCTGGGTACTTAGCAGCTGAAAGTGTTAACCATTTGTACCACCTAGGGTTTCCCATGTACCATTTTCCAGGGTCTCATCTAACATTAAAAAAAGAAAGAAAAGAAATGGAACCAAGAAGAATAGAACAACATCTGTAAACATCAAACTATGTCATGCATTTTTGTGTGTAAGTTTTGTGTCCTGAAAATGGTATTCTCATTTGTTTGTTTGTTTGTTTTAAGCACAGGTGCATTTGTACCAGGTGGTGGTATGAAATGTATTTCTTACTGTGCTAAAAATATTAGAAAAATTCTGCTCTGGTGGGATCATTTAGTTCAGCATATCTCCCAGATTAATTTATTAACCAAGGTGCTGCTGTAATTCCCTTGCCCCATTGGCAGAGGAACCTTGAGCAGGACTGCTTCTCATGGAAGGAAAATCTCCCCACTAAATTTCACCCTGCTCGGGGCCTTGTACGGAATCAAGGATGTTAGATGCTCTTTCTGCATCATTAGATCTATTGGACGGAGAATTTTTCAAACATATTTGAGCACTGAATGCTTTCCGGTTCTATGTTTTTTATTTTTAGCCACTGTCACTCACTTCTCACCCTCCTGCATGAGTTCCTGTGCATCCTGACCGTGGTGTCGCTAAGGAACTAGGAATCTGGCTGGGCACTGCCTTGGTGGCTGACCGCCCATCAGCATGAGGGTCTTGTGGCCACCTTCTTGACATACTCACTGAATGACATTCTCATTCGGTCCCAATAGACCTACAGGATACACTTTCTCTTTCTTGTCAGGCCCTTCCACGCCAAGTACATGCATTTGTAAGACGGAAGGCACTCATGGTATTAACTCCTGAGCCACCAACAGAGGGATGTTAAGTGGCCCATATTGGATTGAATTTGTGATCAGGGCCTCAAGCTTCATGCTTGATGAAATGGTGTTAAGTGGGTGGGACAGCATGTAATAATATTTTTATTATATTATATATTATATATTATTATATATATATATTTAAAAGTTCTAAGGGTCTAATAGAGCTCTTTGTGGTCAAGGTCAGTCTAACTTAGAGGACAATCTGGGATCCAGGGGATCTTGGTTCTAGATCAGGCTGTGAGTCTTGAACCTGGAAAAAATCAGGCTTTTAGTTTAAGATGTAATTATATGGACACAGACTATTTGAGCCAAAAGGGACCCTGGAAGACTTGAGCTCAGTCCTTTGGACGGATAAAGACATGGAGACCTAGAAAGGCAAAGTGACGTGGAGTCATCCACACAACTCTTAAGCAGCACAACCCTGATGGAAATTCAGATATCTAGCCCCTATTACAGATATTCATGGCTGACCAGCCTGCCTCTCTAAAGTCCTTTCTGCAGCAGAATTTTTCCAGTACATAAAGTAACCACAGCAGCAAGGGAGCCAGGACAGAAAGCTCAGTTTAGACCCTTAAATGAACTCTTAAAAAAAAAAAAAAAGACAAGTAATTAGAAATTGTAATTGTTTATCAGCAACATTTGCATATTATATTTTAAGTGCTTAGGAAAAAACCTCATTGGCTTAATATAAGTAAATTAAATGTTTCTCCTGTTTTGTTTTAGAAAAATTTCCCCTTAGCTAAATAAATGGCATTTGATTTATTGGATGTTTGTCAAACCTCTTAATTAAATCAAGACTCTTGCAGCAAAGAATAGAAATCCAACTAAGCCAGTTTGAGCAAAACGAGGAATTTATGGTTCACATAACTGGAAGTCCATTCACAACTGCATCCAGAAACGTTAGCAAGATTGTCGGGATTATAGTGTAGTTCTCTTTTTCCTCTCTGCTCTATGTGTCTCTATGTGGTTGCAGCCTCATGCTGACCCTCTAGAGATACACTTTCTTCACATGCTGGAGAAGGTGCTTTTGACCCAAAATCATAAGACCCCTTTTTTCTTGACCTCCAAATAATAATAATAATTCTATGAGAAAAACCCTGTGATTGAGAGGACCATGGGGCCAGCCCCAACATGAGACATGACATGCCCTCACCCAGCCCACAGTGCTATGGGGGTCAACACTGGAGACACAATGTGAGAAATGTGTCTGGCCTGACCCCCCCCCCCAAAAATCATGCTTCCATCCTAAAGTATTCACAGTGTAGATAGCAGAAGTTGTGTTTGTCATTTATTTCTGTCAGTCATGACAGAAGCCCTTGACGGATTCTAGCAAGCAATTGAGGGGAGTTTAATAAAAGAGTGTTGCACAGGTGTATGGGAAGGATGAATAGAAAC
>NW_022111320.1:43208474-43217617 GCF_000313985.2 Echinops telfairi
GTGCACTTAACCTTTATATAAAACTCTCTCTTATACATGAGTTTCTATGGATTTGTTTCTCTAAAGTACCCAGGCTAACACAGGAACACAACAGAATAGCAAGGCGCCAAAGTCATGAAGTCCTTGAGGAATCCCCAAAATAGACTTCTGACTCAGGGGGTAGTACAACCTCATCAGAACTGGTTGGAAGACATTCATAAAAGTCAGCTGATAGACCTGGAACTCTTTATAGGATTTACAATTTTTCCCCTTATTATTACTTAAAAATTTTTTAAATTTATTTTTTTAATATGTCTATCTATGTAAGATAGGCAGGATAAACAATCCCAAGGAGAGAGCAATGGGACCTGTGGTTCTGGGAGTGGGGGTGGGGGCGGAGAACATGGGAGAGGAGGAGACACGGAAAGGGAGCGGGAGGCCAACAAACTCAGGGACAAGGAAGCAAGGGACCTAAAATTGATGGTGAGGAGGGTATAGAAGCCTGATGGGGTTTTATCAATTGTAATGTAACTGAGAGGCATTACTGAGAACCGAATGAAGGTCATACATGATAGTGGAAGAGGAGGAAACTAAAAGGAAATAGAGGAAAGAACTAGGAGGCAAAAGCTATATATATATATGTATATATATATATATGCTATATAAGAGGTATAAATATAAGCATGTATATATGTAAATCTATTAATGTATCAGGAAAGGGGTTTTGGTCTACGTACATATATTTATATGTTAAATTATTAAGGTAGCAGACGGACTTTGGGCCTCTCTTTAAGCCTTACCTCAACACAAGAGCACTTTCTGCCCATAACCTGGCACTGTGTGATACTCACCTTCCAGACACAATTGCTGAAGACAAAATGGGTGCATAAGCAAATGTGGTGACGAAAGTGGACGGTGACCAGCTATTTAAAATATAGCACCTGGAGGCATGAAGTGAAACAAGTAGCCATCTAGCAGGGAAGCAACAAAGCTCACATGGAAGAAGCACACCAGTCTGTGTGATCATGAGGTGTTGACAGGATCAGGTGTCAGAAGATCAAAAACAAACATATCGATGTGAAGGAGAGGGGTCGGAGTGGAGGCCCAAAGCCCGTCTGTAGTTAATTGGACATCCCCTCACAGAAGGGTCACACAGAAGGGGCGATTCAGCCAGGGTGAAGTTAAGCACTGACGAAACATACAGCATTCCTCTGGTTCTTTAATGCTTCCTCCCCACCACTATCGTGACCCCAGTTCTACCTCACAAATCCTGCCAGACTGGAGTATGTACATTGGTACAGATAAGAGTCTTCAGCACAAGGAAGCCAGGACAGATAAACCATTTAGAAACAGTAATGGGTATAGTGACACCATGAGAATGGGGAAGGGTGGAGGTGAGGGGGAGAAAGAAGTTACTGATAGCAACGATGGATGTATAACCACCACCACCACCCAGGGGGACAAAGAACAGAAAAAGTGGGTGAAGGGATACAGTGGAAGGTCTAAAATATGAAATAATAATAATATATAATTTATCAAGGGTTCATAACAGTGAGAGGGGAGGGGAGGGAGGGAAAAAAGAGGAGCTGATAATAAAGGCTCAAGTAGAAAAATAATGTTTTGAAAATGACGATGGCAAGTCTGCTAGATATAATTAGTTTATGAATTGCAAGAGCCCCCAATGAAATGATTTTTTTAAAAAAGAGCTCTGTGATTGGCATGTGTGTGTGGGGGCAGGGTGTGTCACATGACCACCATGGATCTATCACTGTGTTCAGGTTAGTGTGTTACTATGTATGGCCAGGCCTCAGGCATGTACCTGCGCCCATGGCCAAGATACCCAGTTCCTAGAATCACACCAGAATCCCATCATTAAGTTTAGGGAGAATCAAAGCAACCAAGCTACAGAGCCAAATGTGCATAGTTAGTGTGTTATTCTGGTACTTTAGAGAAACAAATCCACAGAAACTCATATGTATAAGGAGAGTTTTATATAAAAGGTAAGTGCACATCAAGAAAACATCTAAACCCAGTGCTGCCCAAGCCCACAAGTCCAACATTAACCCATATGTCCGACACCAATCCACAAAGTCCTCCTTCATCTCACAAAACACACACAATGATGTTGACTGCAGGAGGAAAGCCGAATCAGTGAGCGTGCAAGCAACTCAATGTTGGCAGGGGTCTCCCCATGGCTGCTCCAGCACCCAGAGCTGCATGTAGGTCCATTGTGGCTTCTCCTCAGGGATGTCTTCCAGGAAGTGAGCCTTGCCAGCTGAAGCAGGGAAGTGGCTAAGGCCGCTGCACCCTGGTCCGACCATCAGAAAGCAAGAGACCTGAGAACTAGAAAGGCGTGGCTCACTGAGCCATTTATCCCTCTCCCCTTCGATTAACCCCACATGTGTTTATCAGCCAGGTTGGCACAATAAAATAACCACGTCAGTTAGTTAACTAGAAAAGCTGAAATGTGAGTTCCAGAGATAGCTAGCTCGGCTAAGTTCCAGGAATAAAGTGTGTGTCTCCCCCACCCCCCACCCCCAAGAGCAACTATTGACTTGTCTGCACCTTATTTACAGCATGTGATTGTGAAAATAGGGCAGCACCAGGAATCGAGCCGATCTAATCTCCATTTCAACCTCTCTCCAGAGCTACCTGGAGATGACTCAGTTGTAGAATTCTGGCCCCCAATATCTAAATGCATGTTTAGTCTGAGGTTCTTGGGAAGGCATATACTTCCTTGATATGAGGCTGCCTCTTCCTCCTCCTTCTCTCTGATGGAAAATAGCTGTAATATTTGGAGTTACAGCAGCCATCTTGAAACTTGCATGACAAAAGCCGAAAGTATCATGAGCTGCATGCCAGGGCCAGCAACTATTTCCTTCGGGATTTGTTGTTGTTGTTATGCCAGAAACACAGACCCCATATTTGTTTAAATCGCAGATGGATGTCCTGTTGTCTGGCCATTGTAGTCCAAATATTCCTAATTGATAAAATGAATTAATCAGATTTATCTAGAGCCAGAAATAAAATCAGGTACCGGTGTTTGCTTCATTATCTGACTCTTACAGAGAGTTATCCATTCTTTCAAATTTGGGAGAAGATGAAGAAGGCACACTTATTTTACCCAGAGGAAGCTTACGATTAAATAGAGCTTAAAATTTAGGCCAATGTTGAACAAGGAATTCCTCCTCCTGTCTAATTCCCCAATGCTGCAATTAAACTCATTTGCTTTGTATCTCACCCTGAGTAGAGCTCCTGAATGGCTGTTACCATCTTTTTAAATAGGGAAGATGGCTTCATTAAGACACCCTTCCATTTCAGGGTATGCGTGCATGTGTTTTAGTTTGTTTTTGCAGCTTAATTAACAACAATGTCTTTGATGCTTCCTCCTAGATCTTATTTTCAAACCTCTAATCTTATCCCTAGGAGCCCTGGTGGTGTAGTGGTTACGTGTGGGGCTGTGATCTACAAGGTCAGCAGTTTGATACCACCAGTGGCTCCTTGGGAGAAAGGCAGGGCTTTCTACTCCCATTAACACGTCCAGTCTCAGAAACTCACAGAGGCAGTTCTACCATGAGTTAGCATCGACTCAAGGGTAATGAGTTGCTTTGTGTTAATCTTTGTGTGAGATTTGATCAGACACAACCTGCATATAGAAAGTTTAGACACATGTGGTCACTAAGGGTCTCTGGTCTAACAAGAGGATGAAATTTCAGTGATTCACCTAGATACCTGCTTTTAATTTCCTCCAACCCCAAGGCTGGAGCCACACAGCCTCTCCTAGGTAATTAAGCCTCCACACTCATGACTCCTGCTCCAAATTCTGGAATCAAGATCGTCCCTGGGCAGAGGAATTGGATGCAATGTAGCCTTAGGGATATCTGGCTCCAAATGGAGTCAGTGTCCTTGCTATGATCAATTTAACCTTGCTGTCCTGCTCGCCTGTGACTGAAGCCTACATGGTCTTGAACTCTCTCTGCTATGGGTATGTTTCCTTGCCTGGTCTTCCTGCCCCTCTGTAAGTTCTCTGCTGCTCCTAAAGGCATCGACCTTCTTAACGCTCAGTCTTTGTAGACCAGTGGAATGGATCCCACCTTCAGCCCAAGAGGAATCCTGAAGTGCTGCAAACAGTTCAAGTGCTCTGCTCAAATGGTTGGAGGTTTGAGCCCACCCAGAAATGCCTTAGAAGAAAGATATGACGCCGATCTTCTTTTGAAAACACCCAGCCATTGAATACCCTGTGGAACAAAGTCCGACTCCGACATGCGTGAAGCCACCCTAAGTCGGCGTCAACTTGATGACCACTAGACTGGGCACGTGACTCAAACCTGGCCAACAGGAGCATCACATCACCTGGACCACATTGGTTCAGAGTCGGGCATGTGACCAGGCCAATCAAAGCCAAGGACACTCAATAACTGAGAAAGAAAAGCCCCTTGCTCACTGGGGTATGGAAAGGACTGGGGTTTGAGCCCAGCACTACTGGTCACTAAGGACTGGAGCCCACAAAAAAGGGAGGACAAGCTGGTAGCAACCGAAAGCCATATCTTGAAGATATGGTTTGAACCTTGGGTTCAGCCTAGGTCAGAACATGAATGTTAACCATAATTTCTTTTTATTGCTTAAGCCAGTTTAAGTGAGTTTGTGTTTCAGTCTGGTGAATCCTGGTGTCTTGAAACCCCAAGGCTTTTCTGACCTTTTTAGATTAGCCACCTTGGACTTGAACATGTGCTTCTGACTGAACCCTTTAATAGTTCCCACTGTAAAGACGGACCTCTTAGATCTACCTAGAGACTCAGGTCCTTACCTGCTAGTTTCTATAGACATTAGCTCCTCACATCCCTGTGATATCAGAGGCTCTGGAGGCTCCACCTAGATGCCTAGTGGCTCCCCCTGGCAATCCTCTGATAAGAAATGCTCTCGGGTGATTGAAGAGGCCTCTGGAAGAGGTGCCTGGGAGTTACACCTCTTGTCCTTGCGCTCGGGTGGCATTCTTGGTAAGTGCTGGACTGCTGACACCATGCTCCACAGGAGAAAGATGGAGCTATCTGCTCCAGTAAAGATTTACAGCCGCAGAAACATGACACTGAGGTTTGGGTTTTGGAGGTTCTGAGCTAATGGCTGATTGACAAATCCAATCCACTTCCATCGAGTGACCCAGTGGAACAGAGTAGAACTTGCCCTTTGGGTTTCTGAGGCTGTAAATCTTCACAGGAGCAGAAAGCCTCACTTTTTCTCCCTGGGGTGACTGGTGGAGTCCAACTGCTGCCCTGGTGGCTGCCCTTGTGTAGTGGTTGCCCACTATCCCACCAGGGCTTGATTGACATGGGCATAAAAAATCTTTAGAAAGATCCCTACATGATCAGCTGTGGCTAGATATCACTTGAAACCACAACCGTGTCTAATTGTGTCTAATTGCTGCTTTCCTTATTACCGAATAAGTGTCCATATTTCAAGCTCTTCTAGGGAACCCACCCCTTGGCAAACAGTAATTTCCAGGAATGGTAGCCCCAATACCTCCCAGTCCTTACCCTCGTCTTCCTACGAGGGTGGAATGGGTGATCTGTGTTCCCCGCCCTGGCATCTGGGTGGATTAGTGATGGTGTATCTTAAACAACAGTATAGGATCTGAGGGGCTCTTCTTGACTTGGCGGCTACGTTGTAAAAGTTGATGGAGATTCTATCTCACTCATGGGCATACTTGCTCTGAAAACCGCCAGCCACCATGTGAGTGGTCTGCTTAGCCTGTGAAAAGAGATCACGTGGGGAGGTCATGGGCGGTAGACAAAGAGCGTTGTCTGACCAACCCTCAGCAGTCCCAGTTGTCATCTGACTGTAACCACGTGAGAGCCCCTGAGTCAGAACCTCCTACCACTCCAGCCCTTCCTGAATTCCTGATGCACAGAAATCCTGAGAGATTTAAAAGAAAAAGAGAGAATGAATGAAAGAAAATTTTTTTTTTAATTTTTTGAAGCATTTATTTACATCTTATTTTCTTTCTTTCTTTCTTTTTTAAAATACTTTTATTGGGGGCCCTTACATCTCATCACAATCCATACATTCCTCCAGTGTGTCAAGCACATTTGCACATATGTCACTATCACCATTTTCAAAGCATTCTCTTCCCACTTGAGCCCCTGATATCTGCCCCCATATTTCTTCCCCCTTCCTCCTTCCCTCCCCTGCCTGCCCTCCCTCATGAACCCTTGATAAGTTATAGATTATTTTTTCCATGTTTTACATCGTCCTCTGTTGCCCATCACCCACTTTTTCCGTTATTTGTTCCCCTGGGAGGGGGGTTATAGATTGACTTTTGTGATTGATTCCCCCTTTCTCCCCCCACCCTCCCCTAATCCTCTTGGTATCGCTACTCTCCTTGTTGGCCCTGAGGGGTTTATTTATTCTGGAATCCATGTGTTGTGGGCTCTTATCTGTAGCAGTGTGCATGCTCTGGTCTAATCCGATTTTTAAGGTACAATTGAGGTCATGATAGTGGGGTATGACCCCATTAGGTCATGATAGTGGGGTCTGACCCCACTAGACCCATGGAGACCCCACTAGACTATCATGGAGAGGTGGCTGTTTCAAGCCAATAAAATTTTGATATGATTTGCATTCAGCAGTAGAACCTGGAATATGGTCTAAGACATCAACTTTTACCCGGATGTGTATTTTCAGGCTGATCTTCCTGGGTCATGGGTGGTCGTCCAAACAAGTCAAATTCTGTTAACATATGTTGATGGTCCTGCTGGCAAGCTCAGTCGGCGAAGCCGCAGCTTTCCAGGTCCTCCCCCATCTGGCTGTGGAGAACACCAGCGTGGTGGGTCGTCGTTGCCCTTCTGCAGGGCTCGAGAAGGCACTGGTCTGCCAGGAGTGGAAGGCACTCTATTTGCCATGCGGTTGGACAGATGACTCAGAGGCTGAATTTCC
The DNA here is from genome assembly GCF_000313985.2 of Echinops telfairi. Classification (NCBI taxonomy): domain Eukaryota; kingdom Metazoa; phylum Chordata; class Mammalia; order Afrosoricida; family Tenrecidae; genus Echinops; species Echinops telfairi. The sequence goes on from NW_022111320.1 coordinate 43,215,384, forward strand.
CTCCTAGTACATTTTACTTACAGTATTAGTAATGCTTTCTGGGGAAGTCCCAGATGTCAGGATTTGAAAATCCTGAAGCAGCTGCTAATTGTGTCTTGGTTTTGTTTTAAGCAAACATGTTAATGAAGGTTTCTTTTTAGCGTCTTCATGAGAACCAAATTCAGGAACTGAGGAAAGCTGGTGGTTCTCAAAAGAGAGGAGGAGTACATTTGGTCTTTGTCACCTTGTGGGTCAAAGAGCTCTCTCCCCCAAAGACCTGAGAACCGATGAGTCTAATATGCAAAGTAAGTGTATGCGTGTGCGTGTGTGCGCTTGTGTGTGTGTTTTAAAGGGGTTGGTTTTCTTGCTAGTTTAGACAACATTTCTACAACACGAAAATGAGCATCCAAAAACTACAGCCTTGTTGGTATTGTTTTGTTTGTTTTTTTAAATCATACAAAGGGGCTTCAAATAGTTCATGGAAAAAGTCCATTATATTTTAATTGCATTTTTTTTGATGAACTTTTTGAAGCCACCTCACATAGTCACAATACCCAGACAAAATCCTGACTTTGGCTTAGTTTTGTTTTGCAGTGGGGATAAGTAAGACTGGTAGTCAGGGAGGTAGGAGGTCTGTTTCTGGTTGGTTGGTTGTTGTTGTTAGTTTCAGGTTAACTTAAAGAAAAGCATTATGCCGCTGAAATTTCCCACTCACTGCTCACTTTTGGATATGTTTCCATAGAACCCAGGGCTCGGGGAAGGAAATACCCAGGCCTGCATTTTACTTGTATCCTCGAGCAACACCCATGGACACAGCAGTTGAGAAATCAAACAACATACTACATCCAGCAAATGTACTGCCCCCCAGACCCCAAACCAAACAAACAAAACCCCCCACCTTTTCAGAGTATTAAAGAACAAGGATGTCATTTTGAGAACTAAGGTGTACTTCACCCAAGCCATGGTATTTTCAATTGCCCCACAGGCACATGTGAAAATGGCGTGGAGGCCACATCCGACCTCCTCTGGCTAATGAAAACGAGAATCTATCTCCACATTGGCCCAAAGGCAGACTGTCACAAGGCAGCAGTCAGGAATATCAACCTCCACCTTCTGTCTTTATAGATTGCGATACCAACCATTCATCCCATTTGTCGGGTTTGATAATCTATTACAATGACCACGCAGAATTCATAGACTACACTCATAAAGATGGGGATTTATTAGGGAAGTTGCAGGTAACCCTGATGGTGTAGTGGGATACGAATTGGGTTGATAACCCCAAGGTCAGCGGTTTGAAATCACCAGCTGCTCCACTAGACAGAGGTTTCTACAGCCTCGGAAATCCACGAGGGCAGTTCTAGCCTGTCCTATGGGGTCGCTGTGAGTCAGAATTGATGCAGTGGCTGTGAGATTAGGGAAGTTAACAGGTCACCACAAGCCAGGATCAGAAAACATTAAGATAGTCTTTGGTCCACAGCAGTGCCTCTCCTCAGCCAGTAGCTAAGTCTCGCTCTCTGACCCTCAGCCATATGGTTCTTTGGCTTCTGGTCTCTATGGGCCAGGAAGCCAACTCACTGCTCTGCCTCACAGTCTCAGCAGCGCTCCCCTGTGCTGTCTCATGATCTTGCCTCAGCCTCTGGTCTTGGTGTGGCATGACCTCTACTGCCTCCACCCCTCAAGCAAGGAGGGATCTTAAATGTGCTTTGCTAGTGACTCTTCTTCCGTGCTGGTCCTGGGAACTCTCCCTCTTCTTGCTTTCATAGCCAAGGCAATGGCAACTGAACTGATCAGTCCCCTCCATTAGTGTGTCACCTAGTCCATTGGCATAGTTCCACCAGTCATTTGGTGGGAGTTACAGAGCTTGGGTAGAAAGAAGAGTCACTTCGCCACACCTGTGAAAACTAGACAATAAATACAGAAGACCAACCGATGAAGCATTGATAAGAATGCGGGTAGTTAAATGATGATCTTGGCACAGAATATTAAAATCCCAGTGGACTGCCAGAAGAACACACAAATCTGTCTTGGAAGAAGTCTGGCCAGAATGGTTCTCAAAAGCAATGATAGCCAGACTCGGACTCACGTCCTCTGCACAGGTGAGCCCAATCTCTGGAGAAGGGCATCATGCTTGGAAAAGCAGGTCAACGAAATAGAAGGCCCTCCGAGATGGATTGATACATTGGCTACTGCAATGGGCTCAAAGACAGGGACAGCTGTGAGGATGGTGAGGGAGGAGGCAGTATTCATTTGGT
>NW_022111320.1:43218200-43221552 GCF_000313985.2 Echinops telfairi
AACAACAACAACAGCAACGACAGAGACTTATCAGCAGGCAGAGTGGAGGGAATCTCTCTGGTGAGAGGGTCCTGCTTGAACAAACTATTTCTGATCCTTTTCCTATCCTTTGTTGTTGACTGTGCTGGTTAGCTATCACTGCTTAACAAATAGCTCCAAAACACAGTGGCTTGAAGCAGTCACAAATATTTATGGTTTGTTCTGATTTCGATGGGCCAGGATTTGGGGGAGGCTAAGCTGGGTGGTTTCGGCTTAAACCCTTACTTAGTTTAAGTCAGCGAGGGTCACTGGAGCTGCTCGACATCACCGCCTCTTCCCACAGCCTCAGGCCCTCTCCTTGTGGTCTCTCTGTGTGAACTAGTTGGGGCTCCTCAAAGCATGGAAGCCTCAGGGCCGTTGAACTGTCTGCTAGCGGAACGCTCCATGAGTGAATTTCAGCTCTCCTGATGAAAGTAAAGGAGCTCTAGTGGGTTACAACATCAGGCTGATAACCAAATGGCCAGCAGTTCAAAACCACTAGTCTCACTTGGAGAGAAAACTGAGGCTTTCTGTTCCCACAAAGATTTACAGCTTCAGAAACCCATGGGGGCAGTTCTGCTCTGTACAGAATCACTATGACTCCGAATGGCCTCAATGGCAGTGAGTTGGTTGGTTGGTTAGTTGGTTGGTTGGTTGAAATGGAAGTTAAGGTACCTTGGTGGCTCAGTGAGTTAAACCTTGGGCTGATAACTAAAAGATCAGCGATTTGAGCCCACTGACTGCTCTGAGTCAGAAAGATGAGGTCGTTTTACAGCCTCAGAAATCCTATAGGGTTGCTATTAGTCTGGACTTTGGAAATCCAAAATTGTGTGAGTCATACAACTGCCCAGATCAAGGAGGGAAGGGATCTATTTCTTGATGGGGCGTGGCAAAGTTCTGGAAGAGCATGTAGGACAGGAGATACTGTTGAAGGCTATCTTTGGAAAATACCACCTACTACCCTGCCCAAGTCTGGTTCCTCAGCTTTCTCTTGGATCCTTTAAGCTACCCAACAGCCTTTCCGTAAATCCTTCACATCGTAGTATGACCAGAGCCCAAAGCTCTGTGTACAAGCACAAGTCCTGGCTGGCACATTCACAACGATTTAACACGAAGGCTATAGAATATAGACTCTTAACGGCCTCTCCTTGGGGTTAAAAGAAGGGGCAAGTCGCTCTTGAAATCTGAGTTTCCCTCCCTGAGAGAGTCGATAGGGTGACCTTCAGAGGAAAGGTGAGGTAGGGATAACGTTCATCTTTACAAACAAATTCCTGCTCTGCATGACTTCATGTGTTTTTCAAGAACTAATGACATTTGTAAAATATTGATAAATGCTTAATAAAGTATTTATCACTAGTAAAGATGCTTCATCCTAACGCCTAAAGAAGGCAGATGGTCAAGCCTGCCCTATCTCTGTCCAGGCTGAGTGCACAAACCGGGATTTTAGGCCCCTTAAAAAGCGTCTCATCCTTTCCCCCTGACCTCTGGGGCTGTCAGCCTGCCTCTGGATTCTTGAGGCTGGAAACTCCAGGGGTGAGAGGCAAGGCTTCTCTGATGACTGACAGGAGAGCTCCGTTCTAAAACGCACATTTCAGCTGAGTCGATAGATGACTGGCAGTGGGAGGGAGGGAGCGTGGGCTTGCATCCTCTGACATTTGAACCGTCTCCCCTGAAGTTTAGAAAGGATAGGTGAGCAGCATGAATCAGAGGGTGGGAAGAGGGCACTTTACAAGAAACATTAACTCAATAGGTAAGGATTAGCTCTTGGTATAAACGATGCTCATTTGTTCATTCGTTCATTTGCTCTATTATCTTTATAGGCCAGACCATTCTGGGAAAGGGAGAAATGACCAGATCAGAACCCTCGTGTGATGGGGAAATGGGAGAGGAATAAATGGCTACCATATCAGGCAATGCAGTTAAATTCCATTTAAGAAAATCTTTTGGAAGGAAGACCATTTATAGAAAATCATACTTTGGGGAGGGGGGGGAAGGCACCAAGACGGAGAAGCTGCACACTTTAGAGCTTCAACCATGTGTTAAGGGGGCCATAACTCTAAGCAGAGTTTTCATTTTCACAGAAGAGAGAGGAATGGGAGTCGGCCCTTATGTTTGTCTGCTAATCTTCCATGTCAACCTCCCACTGTCTAATCTCCCCCCTCATAGAAGTCACACACATGCATCTTATATTAGCATAGGAGTTACTCAAATATTCCAGGAATAGAACTTACCTTATGTGTGTATTAATTCAAACCATTTTCCCAGGGTAGCAGAAGCGGCAGGAACGCATTCCCAGTCAATTTCAGATTGGTCCCAGCTTGTAGCACAGAAGTTCTGGCGGGCTCAGTTGGTACCAAGGCATGCAGGGGGTCTCAGTGCATCTGATCTGTCATCGCATGCAGGATGGCATCTAGGGGGACATCTTCACGCAGCCTGGTTGTCCATTGTTTCACACGTTTCTCCATCAGGCTACTCTTCAAATTTGTGACAAGACTCCTGCTGATCCAGATAGCTCAGAGACCTCCGCTTCTCCTTGAAGGAAATGAGAGCATTCCGCTGCTGGGTGCTTTCCCTAGTTCCAGGAATCTGTGCAGGGTTATGTATATCCCCGGACCATGCTATGCTTCCCTCGGGTGCTCAGGCGTGCTTCATTTCTTCCATACAGTATCAGGAACCACAGAACGAGGGAGCTCCCTTAGGCTCTTGTTCCCAGACATACCCTGCTGGATAACTACCAGGGCTGTCGTCGGGGAAGGGGCCACAAATTCATTCGGTACTTGTTTCTTTCCCCAAACGCATCTCAGGTTCCAATGATCTGCCCTCCCCCAATCATTATTATTTTTATTCCAGATATTCAGTTCTGAAATTTTCAGTTGGTTCCTTCCTATTCGCGATGGAAGGCCTGGAGGAAGGTTTATGAACAACTCACAGGGGACAGATGACCCGACCTTGCTGGCTGATAGTGGGGAGCATCTGAAACAAATGACAATCAAAGACTACAGCCTTCAGTGTGGATGACACCTCAACATGAAGAAAACAGAAATCCCCACCACTGGGCTAATAGATAAGCTCATGAGAAACGGAGAAAAGACGGAGGTGGTCAAGGGTTCCATTTTACTTGGATCTACAATCAACGCTCATGGAAGCAACTGTGGAGAACTCAACCAATACACTGCACGGGCAAATCTGCTGCGCAAGACCTCTTTAAAGTGTTGAAGACCAACGATGTCATTCGGAGGACTGAGGTGCACCTGACCCAAGTCTTGGTCTTCGCAGTCACTTCATACGTGAGTGAAAGCGGGGCGATGAATCAGGAAGACCGCAGAAGAGTGGA
>NW_022111320.1:43223003-43231091 GCF_000313985.2 Echinops telfairi
GAGTAAGTACTTGAGTGGAGGCCCAATGTCCATCTGCTGCCTTAATATTAAACCTATAAATATATGCATTTAGATCTATTTCCCCACCATCCTATATAAATATATTTACATATGTACATGCCTGGAGGCAGTGGTAAGGAGATGGTGTTGACCAACCCAGGGACAGGGGAGCAACAAGAGATCCAAAATTAGTGGCAAGGAGGATGTGAGAGGCCTGGTAGGTATTCAGCAAGGGCAATGTAACTGAGAGAAATTACTGAAACCCAAATGAAGTCTAAGCATGATAGTGAGACAAGAGGAAAGTAAAAGGAAATAGAGGAAAGAACTAGGAGACAAAGGATATTTATGTTAGTTAATTTTAGGATAGTTAATTTTAAAATGTTAACATTTAAAACTGATCTCTGACAAGCCCGAGTCACATCCAGACTCCATTTATTGGAAGACCCTGGACCAATCTTACAAGCTCTTTTGTCTAGCCACCTATCGGTGTCCCAATCCCAATTTTAATCCCATTCCCCCTTCTATAGTCCCACCAGCAACTGTCATCAGCTACCAATCATGTTCTGTGACAATTCCTTTGCCCAACCAGGTCCTACTGAAGTCATTGGTTCTCCGTAAACACTTGGATGCTATTATGACCTTGTTCTAGTGACCTTCCTCTTCTGTATGAGCTATCTTTGTCCTGTTTAAGACTTAATAAATGTTCTCCTTCCATTATAAAAAATAATAAAATAAAATAAAACTGATCTCTGCGGTAGTAGGCAGTGAGTAAGTTCTCACAGCTGAGCTGAGCTGGGGTCTAATTTCAGAGGGAAATGCCGAGTTTATATAGTTCGGTGCTCCCCATGTGTGACTGTTTCATTTCTGGGATTTCCCACCTGCCAATAGCTGTGGCCATTTGTACTCTTATCCTCCAATGCTCAACTGTAAAGACTGTGGAGTTCTGGCCAAGGATTGGTGGCCCACAGAGAGAAGCCCTAAGACATGAGAACCCCAGTTAGGGGTGTTCCCATTTTCTAAGTATCAACTCCCCCTCTACTTCTTCCCATTTTTAGTTTCTCTCCACTGCCCTTGTTGGTGTTGGGTGCAATCCAGTTGGCTCTAACTCCCAGTGACCCCGTTTACAGCGGGATGAAGCACTGCCCAGGACGTCCCCATCCTCACAATTGGCGTGAGGCTCGAGCTTATCATTGCAGCCACTGTGTCAGTCCATCTGGTTGATGGTCTGCCTCTTCTCTGTCCTTCTACTAAGCATAATGTCCCTCTCCAAGTACTGGTCTCTCCCGAGAACATTCCAAGGTTCTTGAGACCGAGTCTCCCCATCCTCACTAAAGAGCATTCTGTCAGTCCATGGTGCTCGCAAAGTTCTTGGCCCACACTGTAATTCAAGGGCATTGGTTTTTCTGAAGTCTTCCTTATTCTTTGTCCAGCTTCCACATGCATATGAGGCAATTGAAAATACCATGACTTGGGTCAGGCACACTTTAGTCCTTAGAGTAACATCTTTAACACTTTAAAGAGGTCTTGTGCAGCAGATTTTCCCAGTGCAACATATGGTTTGATTTCTTCTTTTAAGTAGTTTTATTGGCATATATTTCACATATCATACAACTTAATGGTTCAATCACATTATGAAGTTTTGTGCAATAATCACAATCAATTTCAGAACAGTTTCTTCTTTTACTCATTGTTGTTAGCTCTCCATTCCTCCCATCCTCCCATCCTCTAGGCAATTACAGAGGCAGTTACTGTCTCTATACATCTACTTATCCTTGATTTAATATACCAAAAATTATATTAAAACCCCCCAAAACAACAGGAAGCGAGCAAGCAAACAAACAAAAGCCAGTAAGACTAGTTTGTCTAGCCAAAACAGAAAAAGCCCAATCAAAAGAGAGCAGAAAACATTAAAAACTGAAACAACTTGAAAATGGTCCAAAAAGATCAAATGACTGCTGCTTCCATGAGCATCAACTGTAGATTCAAGTAGAGTGGAATCCCGGACAACCTCAGTGTTTTTTCCTGGTTATCATGATGTTGTCTATTGGTACAAGTGTGAAGATTTTTGTTTTTTGTTGAGGTGTGATCCACACTGAAGACTGTTGCCTTTGATCTTCATCTGCAAGTGCCTCAAGTCCTCCTCACTTTCAGCAGGCAAACTCGTGTCATCTGCACATTGCAGGATATTAATGAGCCTTCTTCCAATCCTGCTCTTCCTGGAGTCCAGTCTTGGATTATCTGCTCAGCATACTGATTGGATAAGTTTTGTAAAAGGATACAACCCTGGCACATACCTTTCCTGATATTAAGCCACGTGGCATCCCTTTCTTCCATTTGAATGCTTGTCTTTTGGTCTGTTTAAAGGTTTTACATGGGCACAGTTAAGGGTTCTGGAATGACTATTCTTTGCAAAATTATCCACAGTTGTTTATGATCCACACAGTCTATTGTCTTTACATAGTCAATAGACCAGAAGTAAACATCTTTCTGCCATTCTTGCTTTCAGTCAAGATCCATCTGATGTCTTTAATTATACAGTATCCCTCACCCCACATCCTTTTCTGAATCTGGCTTAAATTTCTGGCAGCTCCCGGTAGATACGCTTGTGTAACCATTTAAAATCATATCAGCAGTATTTTGCTTACATGTGATCTTAATGCTACTGTCCGATCATTCTGTTGGGTCACCTGAACGATATGTATCCCTTCTAGTCTGTTGGCGAAGTATCTGCCCTCCAAATGTCTTGGCAGAGACTCGTGAGTGCTCCGAATGCTGCATCAGTTTGTCGAAACATTTCCATTGGTATTGTCAATGCCTGGAGCCTCGTTTTTCTCTAATGCCTTCAGTGCAGTTTGCACTTCTTCCTTCAGTACCATCAGTTCTTGATCAACTGTCAGCCCTTCCTCTACCCTTTCTCTTGAAACGGTTCGATGTCAACCATTCTTTCTGGTACAGTGACTCTGTGTATGCCTTGCATCTTCTTTTGATGAGTCCCACATCATTCAGTGTTTTGCCCATCGAATCCTTCACTAATCATTATGAGGACGGCACAGGGCTGGGCAGTGTTTGGCTGTTCCATTGTCCGTGCTTCGGATTGTTATTCGTCAGAGCTGACTTGAGGGCACCTAACAACAGTAAGATTTTGTTGGCGGATTTTTGGGAGTAGATCATCATGCTTTTTTCCCTAGTCTGGAAGCTGTGCTGCAACCAGTTCAGTCACATAGGCTCCTACAAGCCTCGGTGACAGACATGAGGTGGCTGTGCCCGAGCGCTGGCCTGAAACAACCTGGGAAGGCAAGAATTCCACCACTCACCCATGATTTCTCAAGTGCTGTGGACAGATGGAATGTGGAATGTGATGGGTTCTGAAGTTGGACTCTGGTCAGTCCCTGAGTCCTGCCAGTTATTGTTACTGTCGTCAGATCACCCTGCTGACAGAGCTCCGCTGCGTCTGCTTGCTCTTCTGCCCCAACACCGACAACTTCATCTGTTCTTGTAACATATGTGTGTGTAGGACGGTGGGTGGGGGAAATGGTTCTACTTGATTGCACCGCCCCCCCACCACCAAGTGTTCAAGTTTTATACTTGCCCTTTGTCTTGGGAAAGTCAAAAGCTAGCAGCTTAACTTTTCTCTGGTACCATTCTGATAACTTTTCCATGTGGCAAATTGGTGCTATCGTGGGTTATCTGCTGGGCTGAGAACCGAAAGGTCAGTAGTGTGAATCCACTAGCTGCCCCGTGAGGGAAAGACGAAACTTCCTGCTTCTGTGCAGATTCAGGCTCACAAACCTCAGGACGTCGTTTTATTACTCTGTCCTAGAGGGTCGCTATGAATTAGCATCATCTCAATGGCAGCCAGTTTCCTTTGTGGGGGGATAAGGGATTTAGGGAAAACCTGGACAGTATTACTTGAAATACAGTGGGGAATGACAGTGGAAGGAAAAGAAAACCTGTCAATGAATGTATCAAAATACTACCGCACCATTTATCTGATAATAGTTTATGCAAGATCTCCTTTTACTTTTGACATTTGTGAAATACATAGGCCACGTGATTTCCACCAATACATATGGGGGGGGGGAGCTTTCAAAATGTATGGGAAAATAGAATTGAAAGATAGTGGAATTTTCCCCATGAACACTTTGAAGTCTCCTTGTACAGGGCGGTGGGTTGTTCTTACATGCATGTCACCGTATGTGTCACACAAATGGAATAGCCCGTGAAGGGGTGTGGGTGTGGGCGGCCTTTGTTGAAACCTGAGGGCTCCTCTGGCTTTGTGAGGGAAAAAGGCTTCAGACAGATACGGGCTTCACGCCACACTCGGTCTCTAAGGGCTCTTTGCTTCCGAGAGCAAATTCCCACTCAGCCACAGGGGGGCCCCTGCTCCCCTGAACTACAGACCTGCCTCAGCCTGGGAATTCAGAAGCAAAAAGAGGAGTGGCCTTAGGAGCAGAACAATAATCCATGCATCATATTTTTGTACGGAGGTGAAGGGGATCTTTGGAAAATCATCAGATATTTCTTCTGAATGGTGCTGTCTGAGGGTGACATTTGCCAAGTATTAGTTGGACTGTACTTTGAACAAAGGCTCTGGCCTTGCTGATAAATGCATATGTCTATATAATACCCTAACCAATCTCCTGCCCCACCCCAATTAACACTCCAGCACCACTGGGAGCCACAGGGCATGTTTCAACACCAGTAGGAGTGTGCCCTGCTCTGCTGAGACCAGGGACACTATCATGTGGCCCGGGTGTGTCTGCCACAAACAAAGGGCAGGCCGCTTCACTGGAACCACCGGCTGTGGGGCACACAACTCAGGCCACTGCCACGGAGTCTCCTCGGAGGAAAGTACGTGGCTTGGCGTGATGTCAGCTTCCTGCGGCGGTTAGTAAGGAGCAGCTGGGCTAACTGTGATCTCACTGTGGCTGCAAACTCACAATATTAACCGTGCGGGTCAAGAGGAGTAAGTCTTGCACCTCCAGGGTTTATAGGAATTTACCTATCTCTCCCACCAGCCCTAAAAGTTGCTCATCAGCTGGCACGTCTAAGATCTAGGTGTCGTGGTCCCCAAAAGAAGCAATTAGAACAACACCTCTTCACATCCTGAAGGTTTTGTCGGGTTCATTTTCTACCCCTAAGCTAGTTATTGTTCTCTAACATGATGGGGGGATTCTGTTATTTTAAGCAAAGTTGGGAACAGGAGTGAGATGAAGTTGGGGGTATAGGGGTGGCGTGTCGGCAGAAGAAAGGGTTAGCTTGGATTCTCCTTCCCTCCCGGCCTCAGAGTGGCTGAGATGCAGCAAAATTGCGGTGGCTGCTACTGCTCATGGCCTTAATCATCTCCAGAGTGGGGCGATGCCGCTGAGGCTGGGAGAGAATTGCTTCAGCGGGGGGCTCCTTTAACCGAGCTTTTATAAGAGCCGTACAGTCTGGCCATGGCTGCTGCTGACGCTTGCCTAGGCTGGCTTAACTCCTCTCCTTTCCATGGGGGTTGTGAGGAGAACCAGCTTCCTATTAACTTGGGGCCTGTGTTTTATTGACTGCGAACACTCGAGACCCCAGCTCTGGAGCCATCTGTGACCTGTCGTGCAGTAATAGCGTGGCTTTTCCCCGTGTTCGGCTCCCTCCCTGAGTACTTAGTGTTAAATCATAGGGGAGGAAGTGTGAGCAGAGGAGAAACAGCACTATTACATGACCCCCGATGAGACCGCTGTGACAGAATTAAAAGCTGCCGCCCTAGGACATTCTAACAGATGACATTGTGAGGTTGCCAAGGTAACCCACCAGGATACAGTTCCAGCATCTTTGGGGTTGATGCTGGGTAGGCGAGGTCAGTTAGAGGTGAGCCCCAGCTGCCCAGGGACCACACCCTGGTTGGCCAGTCCAGGGCAGCCAAGGGAATATTGGGGCAGCTCAGTCACCCAAGTGAGGGGCGCTCCTCCTTGGATATTCCAGGTGGGACGAATTTGACAACTCTGGGTAATGATGTAATGTAGGTTACACAGAGCCTTAAAAAATCTGAATATTAATGATTCATGCATTCATTCAATACGTGTTTATTGAGCACCTATTATATGCACCAGGTAAGGACATCTCAGGATATCGAAGGGGAAAGGCCCAAAGTTCTAGAAAACTCTCAAAAATACAGATCCATGCAGGGGGAAAAAGACATTTAAGACATTGACGCATGGTCCGTACTCAGAAAAATGTGTGGAAGAATCAGAACAACCTATTGACCCCCATTGTTCTGGCTTTCCAAACCAAATAAGACGTCAAATAGAAACCAATCACGGACAACAATTTTATAGCGTGGCAATGGTTTGTTTAATAGACATCAACCTCCTTCCTCTCCAGCCACCATCGCGTTTGGCTGTGTTTTCTCCCTTCTCCTCTTTTCTTCCTTTAAACATTGCCTGATTGCTTTTGAACTACAGGTAGACCTTGGAGATACTGTGGGTTAGGTTCCATGCCAGCAAAACAAAGCGAATATTGCAATACGTTGTGGTTACACTCTCCTGTAGTCTACTAAGTGTGCCTGATGAAAAGTTTTGAGCCAACATGTGACCCAGCGATAGGTCGTGAGCACATGCTGGTGGAAAAACGGCTCCGATAGACTTGTTGGAGGCCATGGAACCGTCAATTTGTCAAGACAGGCAGTGTTTGTGAAGCGCAATAAAGTGACATGTAATAAAAAAAGGCGTGCTTGCACTATAAAAAGACTGTCTCCAGCGAAGTGTCTGTGTCCGTTAAAAGACATCAAAGATTTCAGATGGGGCCTACTTTGTAGCAACTCTAGGCCTAAGGCAGTTGAACATCATAAAAATCCCACCGTTTGGCCTTCAAAAGGTGGGTGTGCAAAATCCCAGCGGTGCCACTAGACACTTGTCCCCACTCATTATTTTGTGACCCTGGAGTTGGGCCTTCACCTTGTCTTATTACTTTCTCCAGGATGCAAGCCAGGGGGTGGGGGTGGGGCGGGATGAGTAGAACGGAAAGGGAAAGAGCCAAAAGGGGCAAGGGCCCGTGAGCAGGAAAGGACAACTGGGATGGTTAGAGAAAACGGAAACTGCTGAGAAGTGGTTGCAAGTAGAGTTCTGTAAACAACACAGTGCTTCCTTACCTCCTGGGGTGTTATTAATACTAGGAAGGCCTCATTAAAACACCAATGAGGCCTACAGCAGCCCTCAGTCCAGTGGGCCCGATGCTTACTGATCCATCTTTTCCCAACCAGAAAATGCAGATAATTAACTAGATTATTTCAGCTGTCTTGTTCGCTTCCCCTTAATAATTGGACAGACCAACCATTACCAGTTACCGAGTGCAAGTGCTTCCCGAAGCACTTTACATACAATAACAGACTTAATTCTCACAACAACCCAGGAGTTGGTCCTATGTGGCAAATGAGGAAAGATGCACAGAGAGGGGAAGTCATCCGCGCAGAATCCCAAAGCGATTCAGTGACGAGATCAGGAGGCCATCGCATGCCATTCGGCCCGAGCGAACAGCAATCGACGCCTCTGCTTTCATTTTGCTTTGTTTCAAAAAGTTCCGCAATTTAAGGGCATTTTCATAATGAGCTCGCTGCCTAACATCTTTACTTACTAACGCAGCCCTGGCCAGCGCTTCACTGATAACTCTTCTTTCTCCCTGGGAGGCCTCCACAGGTTGGGGAGAAAGAGGACTCCTCAAATCTTCTCAAACCTTGGGAAGTAAGGCGGGCCAGGGGCGGCCCAGGCAGAACTGGGGCGGTGTTTTTCACCCCCCCTGGAAGCACACTCAACCCCACAAAATCACACAAACAGCACCCCGACACCACCTGGGATGGGGCCCACCTGCGGCGTGGGGCATGCTCCCACCCTCTCTCCATCTGCACCTCGGTGGTGGGAGCTTTTCCAGCAGCCCACCTCACACCTGGAGGGGTCTCATCCCAGCCCTCACGAGCGTGCTGCTGACCGCACACCCCCTTTGGTGAGAGGGGCGCTGGAACCTCAGGCCCCGGGGGCCCGGGGCTGACGAAGGCCGTTCCCACGCGCGCGGCGGGTGTGGCGCGCAGGGCGCGGCGTGGACCGCGAGGGGGGCGCGGGG
>NW_022111320.1:43231430-43240647 GCF_000313985.2 Echinops telfairi
GGCTCCCCCCGGGTGGACCCCGCACCCTCCGCGCGCTGCCTCCTCTGCTGGACGCAAACTTTCCTCCCGGGACGGAACGCGCCGTCTCCCCGGGCGGCCCCGAACGGTAAGCTGGACTTGGGGGTGCTGGCGGCGCGAGCCCCAGCATTTGGCCGGTAGACTGAGTCCCGGCCCCGCGTGGCATCTCCCTGCAGGTTGCGGAGGCTGCGGCGTGCTTCTCCCGGCCCGGGGCTTCCCAACTGCCCACGGAGCCCCCAGCCCGAGTTGGGTGGGGTGGGTGCCCAGCCAGTGGGGGCGGGCGTCTTCGGCCAACTTTGGGGGGGGGGTTGGGAGGGGGGTGTAAAAATCAGCCCTGGCGCGCTGGAGAGAGAGAGAGAGGGAGAGAGAGAGAGACTAGAGCAGCCTGCTGGAGGTCGCCGGTGCTGCGGACTCCCGGGCGCGGAGGAAGGAAGTGGGGGGGGTGTTTGAGGCTACAGGTGGGTTCGGGGCACTATTGGAGAGGGTTCTAGGCAGAGATCCAGCAGGGGCCGGCCACGGAGCCCAGGTTTGAGGAGGACCCAGGACTGGGAACGAGGGTGAGGGGGTGTCCCTTAGTCTGCACCCCGGGAGAGAGATTTATTTGCCTAGGAGGCAGGGGTGCTGGGTGGCTGGAAGGAGATTGGCGGCGCGCGCGGTAGCCACTGGAGGCTGAGCCTGAGCTCCCAAAGAGAAGCCAGGTCTCCCCTCTGTAGGGGGGTTTTCTTTCCTGGCCCTCACCCACTGCTCCCGGGGTTTCCAGGGTGGATCTGGATGTGGGCAGGCGTTTGGTGGGGTGCGTTTCAGAAAGCCCCGCCGTCAGGCACGCACGCCCTCTTCCCAGCCAGCGCGGGCGCCCTTCACCTCGTTTATCGCAGCCTTTGGCAGACAGAACCGCGTGGAGGCCAAGGTGCTGGGCTCAGGCGCGCGCCTGCCATCTCCCTTGGCTGGGCTAGGCTAGGTTGGCTGTGGGTGGTCCCCAGAGACGTTGGGTGGTGTCAGTGAGTTGCTGGGGGCTTAAAAACAAACAAAAAGTTGATTTTTTTTTAAAGTCTGGCACAAATCCCTGGTTTTGAGTGGCCGCCCTGGTTCTGAGCAACAAACCCTTCTTGTAATCATTACAGCTGTTTTCGGACGCTGGGCTCAGACTCAGGCGAGGCATCTTCCAGCCCCGCCACGGGTGTCATCTCAGGCTAAGTGCGGCCTCAGCAGGAAGGAAGCGGGGCTAAATGCAAGCAAGTCACTGCAGGGCTTGTGGGTAGGACTCTCTCTTCACCCCACGTGTCCCAGGCTGCCAAGATGTCTAATTTGTACAGCTGAATTTGTTACCGAGTTCAAATGACCCCACATGCCACTAAATCCCGTAGAGAAGTTAAGCAGCAAGCTATTTGGGCTCTTGGGTGTGTGTGCTCTAACCTTAGTGAAATCACTTTAACCTCAGATTGAGCTCCGCATCCTCATTTGTCTCCAGTGGGGTTCCTGGCCGGCCTGCATAATCCAAGCCCCAGAGCTGGGGTCCTCATCTTCCCGATGCATTTGTGTTTGGAGTGCCTGGCTGTGTTTTTCTTTGTTCGTGGACATGGGGGCAATCTGAAGTGGATGGAGTGTGTGCAGTTCGCTAATGGATTCGATGCAAGAATTCAAACAGCATAAACTGGGAATACAAGTCAGTGAGTTCTTCTCGAGCAGGGATTTTTGGCTTACAGTCAAAAAACTGCTTTGTCTGTAGGGAAACAAGCAGAAAATCTTCGGCATGAAGGATGTGAGTTCCTGTCAAGCTACTTTTGTTCTTCCAGTCTTCTCTGTTCAGCAGTGTGGACGCTCTCTGGGCCCGTGGCTTGGTGGGCATCGTTGCTTTGCCAGCCTTCTGACTGGATGGGCTAAGGAGAGGGGACTGTGACTCTTCTCCCCGCAGCAACTCCCATGGCTTGTTTTGGGAAAAAATGTTGAACCTATAGCTGAGTTGCAAGTCCATGGGCCACTTCCCAGCATTTACGGTGAACAATTTGCTCTATTACCTTCATCACACATTTGTCTATATAGCCATTCATCGCTCAGCTCCTTGTTTCATGTATTTTTAAATAAATGACAGACACTGGTATGTGCCACTCGTAAGCATTTTGGTACATGTTACTTAGCGTTTCATATATGTTCATGCTTTTTTAAAGGTAAAATTTATGTACCTATAGGGAAGTGCATAAATCTCGAGAGTAACATTTGCATACTGTTTTGACAGATGCATGCACCTGTGTCACCCCAGCCCCTATCAAAGATAGAGAACACGACATCATCCAGACAGTCCCCGAATGCCCACTCATAGTCCATACCGGTGTTTGCCTCACAGTGGTGACCGTTGTTGGGATTTTTTTTCTTTCCTCAGGTTACTTTTGCCTGTTCTTCAACTGCATATCAATGGAATTACGCAGTATGAACTCTTTGGTGCCTATTCCTTTTACGTGGCTTGTTTTTGAGATTTAGCTATCCATGTTGTGAGGCATTAGTACATTTGTCACTGAGTCATATCCCAGAATCTGTCTGTTCCACAACTAATTAATATAGTTCCCTACTACTGGGCACGTGGATCAGCCCCAGTTTTCCAACTGTTCCGAACAACTCTTTTTAAAAAAATAATTTTATTGGGGACTCATGCAACTCTTATCACAATCCATCCATCTATCCATGTGTCAAGCACATTTGTATATTTGTTGCCATCATCATTCTCAAAGCATTTTCTTTCTACTTGAGCCCTTGGTATCAGATCCTCATTTTTCCTCTCGCTCCCCATGCACCTCCCTCATGAACCCTTGATAATTTATAAATTATTATTATTGTCATGTCTTACACTGTCCGATGGCTCCCTTCCCCACTTTTCTGTTGTCCGTCCCCCAGGGAGGGGGTTATATGTACATCCTTGTGATCAGTTCACCCTTTCTACCCCACCTTCCTCCACCCTCCCAGTATTGCCACTCACACCACTGGTCATGAGGGGTTCACCTGTGCTGGATTCCCTGTGTTTCCAGTTCCTATCTGTACCAGTGTACATGCTCTGGTCTAGCCAGATTTGTGAGGTAGAATTGGGATCATGATAGTGGGAGGGAGGAAGCATTAAAGAACTAGAGGAAAGTTGTATGTTTCATGGTTACGATACTACACCCTGACTGGCTCGTCTCTTGCCCGCCACCCTTCTGTAAGGGGATGTCCACTTGCCTACAGATGGGCTTTGGGTGCCCACTCCTCACTCCCCCTCATTCATAATGATATGATATTTTGTTCTTTAATGCGTGATAGCTGATCCCATCAACACCTCATGATCACACAGGCTGGTGTGCTTCTTCCATGTGGGCTTTGTTGCTTCTGAGCTAGATGGCTGCTTATTTACCTTCAAGCCTTTAAGACCTCAGATGCTATATCTTTTGGTAGCCGGGCACCCTCAGCTTTCTTCACCACACTTGCTTATGCACCCGCTTTGTCTTCAGTGAACAAGACTCTTAGGAACATTTGTGCACACATTTTTTTTCGGTGGACATATGTTGATATTGCTTGTGGGTAAATTTCTAGGATTAGAGTACCTGGATCATAGGTAGGAGTATGTTGACTGTATGAGAAACTGCCAGGCCTTTTTCCCATGTGGATGTCCAAATTATACATCCACCAGCAAAGTCAGGAGCCTTCTTTGACAAGTGTTCTTCTGGGTTCAGAGGGGTCCAGAAATTGGGGCCACCTGAGCCCATCTGGAACATGTTGTTTTTGTAGGTGGAGGAACTGCGAGGAATCCCGAACTCTGGAGTTTATGCTACATTATGGCCGACTGATGAGATTGACTGTATTTTCTTTTTTGAAATCTTCAGAGAAGGGAATTCCACAGGGGGATGTACCCTGGGTTGTGACAGATGATTGAGCACTTTTGACAAGAAGAAAAATAACCCCGAAGCCCCATCAAATTCCACTAAACTTATGCTTAGAAATGCCTTGGGTGTTGCTGACCCCTTGGTCAGGCTGACTGAACTTGGTGGAGATTCCCTTTGGTTTTCACCAGCATGGGCAGCTGGCTGTTGACAGGGGCTGTGTTTGCTTTGAGAGAAGGTCAGAGTTGTGCTTTTTGAAGACTCAGAGAACAGTTTTCTGGTTAAAGTGAGAACTTGTCAACACCCCACATAACGTCCTAGCTGAGAAAATGGTTCTGCACCTCCCAGTCCCCTTACCCCTAGTTGTACTGAGTGAGACCAGCCGCAGAACCTGGTCTTGGCTGGTCTCTAACATACGCATGGAGCCTCCCCACCTGCCCCAGGTGACTGGAGGAGCAAGAGCCCAGGATGCAGTTTGGGCATCTTGCCAGGGAACCCCAACGTAGACCAAGCTTTGCAGGGGTCAGAGGATGGGCAGAGGATGGGGTTAAAGTCTTGGGACTTTGCACTTGAGCACTGTTCTCTCTCTGCGAGACTGCTCTAGGGTCTGCACGCCCACACTGGCTGATGAATCTTGTGGCTCGTGGCACACATCTGTGATACGACGTCTTTGCAGGAGGTCTAATGTTTTCCTAGGGCCTGGGAAACCAGTTGGAAGTGTTTAGAGCTTATGAAGAAATGCGCTGACTGTAAACTTCCATGGCACTTATATCATTCTTATCTTATTACAGATTTTACTATTGTTATTAACAGAACAATAATTATAGCTACCACTGGCTAAGTGCCTACTCTTTGCCAGGTCCTGTTAGGCACTTTACATTGCATGATCTGAATTGAATCCTCATGAGAGGTGAGTACTATTATTATCTGCACTTTAGTCTTGAGGACACTGAAGCTTACAGAGGTTAAGTAATTTGTCCTAAGTTCCTATTTTCATATTTCCTTGATGTGTTAGTCTGGGTAGACTAGAGAAGCAAATCCTGGGAGACACTCATATGTGTATAAGAAAGAACTTTATATACAAGAACAATTGAATATTGAGAAAACATCCCAGGCCAGTCCAGATCAAGTCTGTAAATCTGATATTAGCCCATATGTCCTATACCAATCTATGAATTCCTCTTCAGACTCAGGAAACACATGCAATGATACTGAATGCAGGAAGATCACAGGCCAGTGGGTGGAAAGTCTTGTGGATCCAGGGGTGGTAGAGGCATCTCGGCGCTGGCAGAGGTCTCCACGTAGCTCCTTCAGCTCCAAGGCTCTAGGTAGCTCCATGTGTCTTGTCAGCATGCATGTCTCACAGGAAGTGAATCTGTCTCTTGCCTCCAGTGAGCTGTTTATCTCCTTAGCCCCTCCAAATGAGGTCATCAAGCTCCGACCTGATTGACAGGCTAAACTTCACCCCTTCACTCCTAAGTCTCAAACTGACAGCAGATTATGTAACTATCCCAGACCACCCCTTATCAATTTGACACTTTCACACAACTCTTTAGCCATATATGATTTTCAAACAATAATCAAATCATATCTGTACCTAACAGGATAGAACTAAAAAATGTGTCACCCTCACTTAAACATAACTTTATATAAGTGAACAAAACAAAAATATCCTATGCTTAACAATTGTAGTTAAGTAACACCTGCACCTTAATCCTATAATCCTGGGACTATGCCCCCCCACCTATGAAAGCCAGCCACTTCATGCCTTTATCCGCCCAATTTTGGGGATCCAATTTCTATACTGTCCACTTGCATCAACCCAGTGCTCTGAGGAGGAGACAGTCATCTTTGATGTGAAGAATCTTCGTTCCAGTTGGAACCTTGCGAAGTCCGCATCCCTAAGCAAAGTCAAATCAGGACAGGCCGTCCTTGAAGTCTGCAGCTATATGCACCATGTCACAAGCTCGAAAATCTTTTCATCTGTTCAGCTCAATGTGGGCTGCCTCACTTCGCCTCACCAGGGTACCCACTGCCTGCCTTGCCTTTAGGCCACGGGCCTCATCACTTGACATTAGGGAACGAGAGCGTGGCTTTCTGGTTTAGCGAGTGCAGATTTCATCTCCAGAATGTCCAGCAGATAATAGACCATGTGCACAAGTGGAGCAGAAGGAAGCTGCAGCAACTGGTACAGAAGCCACTTTGTTCTGAGCTTGGTGAATTTGGCCAGGCTGGGCCCTGTGCAGATTCAGGCAACAATCAGATGGCATTGCTTGAGGGCTGTGGTTCTTTGCTGCGGAGTCACTTCCGATTCATGGCAACCCCCCAGTACGTAGCAAAGTAGAGCTGCTCACGGGGGTTCTAAGCCTGTGACCTTTTGGAAGCTGGCCTGTCTTCTGAGATGCCTCTGGCTGGGTTCAAACCACCCGCCTTTCAGATGGTAGTCGATTTCTTGACCAGGACTGTGGTAGTGGTACAGGAAAAAGAAAGACCTGCCGGTTGAGTGGCCTGGGTTTGTACCTCTTGAGTTAGCCAGTATGGTAGCCGCCGGCCATAGCGGGCTATATACGTTCCTTCCCATGAGAAATCCAATTCCTCTGTCCCAGCAGTGGTACTTTAAGTGCTGCCGAATCACATGTGTTTATCGCCTACCGAATTGGGCAGCACCTATTTCTGCCCTCACCCCAAATTCTGTAGAATAGGAATGCCTCCCTTTGCCTTTGGTTTAAGTTCCAGCAGCTCACCTGGCTAACGCTTGGGCAATTTTTCACTGACAAAAAGATAAATTTAGCCATATATCTCTTTTATGCCTACCTGTTAACGTGTGTGTGTATGGTCTTTCCTCCTATTCACATTCAGATTTTGACATACATTTGAGTTTCCTTTTTCTCCCAGAGGGGCTTCGTGATTATCATTGCATATTTTTAACCAAGATGCTTTCTCATAAAAGATTGGTTCAGCAGGCAAGCTTTGGCCACGGCTTGAACCCTGCTGTCCTTTGCTCTCCAAGTCAGAATTCTGTTCCGCTTTGAAATAGGCATGTGTGTGACTTACCCTTTACCTGGATTAAATTCAGGAAGAAAAATCACTCTCAGCGGGGCCAGAACCGGGGAGCTAGAAAACCAGGCCCCAGCGTTCGGGGGATGGAACCCCTGTGAGCTGGAGGAGACACCGTGCGTGCTCCTGGCGGCGTCCGTTTGGGATTTTCCTGTGCCTGGCCTGCCCTGCCCTGAGTGTGGGAGGGGATAGAGGCATCTGGTGGCTCCAGTGTCCGATGTGCAGGCCAATGGGTGAGAGAGGACTATGGCTGCCCCTCCTCTGTGACTACACGATTCCCCAAGTGTGCTCCAAGGAGAGGTATCCGTGGTCAGTAAAAAAACAAACAAACCTGTAATTTAGAAACAGATACACTGGTTGTTGTTATTGTTAGTTGTCGTCAAGTTGATTGCAACTCCCGGTGATCCGGGTGTGCAGAGTAGACCCGCTGCATCGGATTCACAAGGTTGTGACCTTCAGAGTCAGACCACCAGGCCTCTCTTCCAAGGTACTTCTAGGTGAGTTCAGCCTGGAGCTTCTAGGTGAGTTGAGCCTGTCCATCTTTTGGCTAGCAGTGGAGGGTTTCACCATTTCACAACACCTAGGGAATCCATAATCCATTCAAAGACACTGACAAAAAAAAAGTGGTAGCATAATATTGTGTTACAGAGTCTGTGTTTTACGTTTGGCGTTGAATCAGGGCCACTCTCAACAGATCCGTTTTAGCTATCCTTGCGTTTCTGTCTCAGAGAGTATGTTTGCAGGGTATCAACATTTGGCAGTATCTGAGGAGTTGACTGTATCTTTGATTTTTCATTTACATTTCTGGATTGAGCACAGCATCATTATCATGCAAAGACTTCTTAATTTGGATCATCAGATCTTACTTTGGGTGACTGAATGATGTAATAAACATGCTTGAAATTTGGAATTTGAGTGTAGAAATGAAAAAGAGTTTGCCAGCTTATCTGACATCATTGCGTATAATTGCCCCATCTCTGGTTGCTTGTCATGAGCTGTTGGCATTTGTTAAAATTAACTTTATGGTCTGTCTTCAATTGGCGGCAAATGTAGTCAATGAGAACTCACTCTTAATGAAACTAATTTGTATTTGAAAATGTAACTACATTTATTGCCCCATTATTTAAATGTGTCCATTCTAGTTGATAGTACAAATGAACTTGTAAATGGAGATTTGCAGCAGTACATCAATAGAGAGCTACCAGAAACTCAGGGCAGATTCAGAAGAGGACATGGAACAAGAGGAATCTTCGTTGATGTCTGAGGGATCTTGGTTGCAAGCAGAGAATCCCATAAAGACGATTACCTGTATGTTATTGACTATGCAAAGACATGTAACTGTGTGGATCATAACAAATTATGGATGACGTTGGGAGGAATGGGAGCTCCCGAACTTTTCATTGTGCTTTTGCAGAATTTGTACAGAGACTGAGAGGCAGTAGTTCAAACAGAACAAGGGGATGCCGAAGGCTTTAAAATCAGAAAAGGCGTGTGTTGGGGTTCTTTGCTTTGCTCACTCTGGATGCTGAGCTAGTAGTCTGAGAAGCTAGACCACATGCAGAAGCATGGTTTCCTCACGATCAGAGTGAGACTTATGAACAATGTGTACTATGCAGATGACGCCTGTCATCCAGCTTCTGTAGGGATTGCACCTCCACCTAGAGAAAACAGAAATACTCGTGATTAGACAAGTCAGCATGGTAAACAGAGGAAAGATTGAATGGCCAGGCCGTCATTTATTTGACTCCAGAATCAACACCCCTGAACGCAGCAGTCATGGAATCAGATGTGTTGCATTGGGCCCACCTGCTACAAAAGATCCCTTTAAAATGTCCAAAAAGCTGTTACGTCACGTTAAGGGCTCAGGTGTGCCTGACCCCGGCCTTGGTATTTTCCATTGCCTCGTTGGCATGTGGAAGCCAGACCACGAATAAGGCAGCCTGAAGAAGAACTGCTGCCTTTGGATTATAGGGTTGGCAAAGAATGTTGGCTATCCCATGGATTGTCAGAAGACTAAACCAGTCTAGCTTGGAAGAAGGACAGCCGGACTGCTCCGGAGAAGTGACGGTAAAGAGATAGACTGGGGACATGTTCTCGGGAGGGACCAGTGCTGGGAGAACGACATCATGCTGGTAAAGCAGAGGGTCAGTGAGAGCAGAGAAAACCCTCCATGAGATGGAATGACCCCCCAGCATGACAGCGGTAGTGAGGACGGCAGAGGACAGGGCACGGTTTCCTCTCTTGTCTGTGGGGTCGCTATGAGAGCTGGCTTGATGGCACCCACCACCACTTCCACCACC
>NW_022111320.1:43241832-43244460 GCF_000313985.2 Echinops telfairi
CCACCTCCACCACCTCCACCACCTCCACCACCACCAAACCAACTCTGCCGTCCTTCTGTTGATTTTGACGCTAGCAACCCTGCAGGACAGGGTAGAACTGCTCCCTAGGGTTTCTGAGAGTGTCAGTCTTTACAGGCGCAGACAGCCTCATCTTTCTCCTCGGGTGCGGCTGATGGCTTCCAACTAGTGATCTTGCAGTCAGCAGCCCTGTGAATAACCCGCTATGGCCCCAGAGCGCCTAACAAGCACAGCTGAAAAAGAATCTTTGAAGCCAACGATCCTGCTAGAAGTTCTTTCCCCACGTTTTGTGGACATCCTAGGAAGCAGATTAGAAATACTTAAAAAAAGGGTTAAATAAAAAAAATTCTAACATTTAAAATGACTCAGAATGCCCTGTATCATCGCAGGCCGACTTCTTCTCAAACCAAATCTATAGTGTCACGCTATTTGATGTAACAGTGACTCCCCTGGTACTGTCTTCAGGGTTCTGGAACAGCCAGCCCCACTGGACCCAGTGTTTCTATTCATTGTCTTTCTCTGCCGTGGCCTGTGTCTACTTACTGTTTGCATCACCTGTGCCTGCTTAACACCCTGATCATAAAGCTTGATGTGAGGTACCGCCCACTTGGCTACGTCGCACGGCACCTTGCTGTTTGACAGACAAAACAGTGCCTGGACCCGGGTCGTCTCTGTGATCACTGGTATGGTGGAGTCCCACTGTGGTTCCTGTGTCGGTTCACCTCATGGAGGGAGGGGTCTCTCCCTTTTGCTGGCACGCTACCCACCAGAATGTCTGTTCCTGGTGACCGGGCACTTCAGGTCCAAAGTCAGCAAAACGCAGTCTCAGTGTTCTTGTCTCTGAGGAACATCCTGGTTGTATTTCTTCTGAGATTGATTTGTGCGATCTTCTGGCGGCCCAGTAGCCATCTCTGTTACAAAAAATTTGAATGCACCAATTCTTCTGCCTTCCTCTCCCATTCGTATGCTTTCTCGTGTAAGTCCTTTGGAATGGAAGCTGATGGAGATGCTTGCATGCAGGCTCCTCCCTGCCTTGAAGACACTCCACTCTAGGTTTGATCAGAAAGAATTAGTTTTCCAAAGCGTCACCCGCCTATGGGAGTCTTGGCTCCTTAGACCTTGGCAGTCCCTAACGCCTTCCCTTCGCAGGGGCTCAGAACTGCCCTCTGCTTACCTTATTCTGCTTCCTGGTAAACACTCAGTTCCTATCACCTGGGAGCGGATCTCTGCTAGAGAACTGTGTGTGTGCTTTGGCTGCTCTCCCCATGTCGCACCCGAGCAGTGGGGGAAAGACCCTCTCTTTCTTCTACCTTTGAAGACCTCTGGGAAGGTTTTACTTGGCCCCTGGATGCTAGGAAGACCCGTACACCTGGGTGCAGGAGGGGCTGCAAGGAATCAGAATGGATCCAGCAGTCACCGCACACATCAAACAAGTCACTGCACGTACAGTAGGTGTCCATGTGCGGGGCTGGTGGAATCTGGAGAGGCACAGCCACCATGGCTAGATGATCGTAGACAAGGTACTGGGGAGTCTTGCCATGCACAGAGTTTAAGCACGTGTCCTTCATAAAACAGCAAGGATGATGATGGCGAGAGAAGTAGCTGATGCATAACACTCCCCTTGTGATTCCGTCCAGAGTGAGCAGGAGGGGGGAAGGCTAGTTCAATGGTCTCACTATCTACCGTGCCTCCTGAGGCCCAGTACCTGGCCAGCCTGAGTGCATACAGAGAAGCAGTCTTCGTCAGCTGGGCACAAGGCCCCACACTTACCTGCTGACCCAGCGGTCCCACTCAGGTATGTATCCCAGGAAAAGGGAGCACACCTGTGCACATGGAACACCTCCTCGTGGATACTTCTAGCTGCTTCCTTCACAGTCAGCCAACTCTGGACCCAACGCTGGTGTTCTTCTTTCAACCAATGAATGACTAAAGCAGGGCTCCCAAGGACAAGTCCACCTTTGACCGGCCCCCACCCAAGGAGAGAGCTGGGCTGGCCACTCAGATGAAACTTGGTGTATACCAGCTGCCTGTTGCATAATGAACCGCCCTCAAACTTCAGGAGCTGACAACGACAACAGACATTGATTTTGCACAGACATCTGCCATTTGGGCCGGGCTTGGTGGAAGCAGCGTTTCTCTGCTCCACCTGGTGTCAGCAGCTTGACAGAGGCTGGAGCAGCTATTTCCAAGATGGTTCGTTCGTGTGATTGGCAAGTGGGTGCTGGCTCTTCGTGCCTAGCCACATGGGCCTCTCCTGGGGCTACTGCGGCTTCCTCCTGACATGGTGGCTGGGGCCCAAGAAAGCATCTTGAGAGTCACAAAGTGGTTGCTGCTGGTTTCCGAAGGCCTGGGCCCAGAAAGGGGCACCGTGTCTTTCCACTGCATTCTATTGGCCAAGGCATCACAGACATCAGGTTCAGGGAGGTGGCATAAACCCCACCGCTCAATGGAAAGAATGCCAAGGAATTAGGGGACCCAGTTTTCAAACTGTCACACATGCCTTTGACATGCCCTACTAGAAACCCTGACCCTTCAGGGTGCGTGCTGTCCCCGAAGTGTTTCTCACTTGTGCAGCCTCTCTAGGTAACTCCTACCGCTCAAAGGCTAATG
>NW_022111320.1:43245364-43245905 GCF_000313985.2 Echinops telfairi
CCAGACGCTATATCTTTTGATAGCCGGGCACCATCAGCTTTCTTCACCACATTTGCTTATTCACCCGCTTTTTCTTCAGCGGTTGTGAAAGGCTAATGCTCTTAAGAAGCTACAGCCTCCTAAGGATTGCGGGAGTCCCAGACAGTGGACAGTACAGTTTACCAAACTCTACAGGGATGTGAGGCACGATTTTATCTTCTCTTTCCTTTTTCGGTAAGCCCAGGTTTTCCTTCTTGACTGGATAGCAGTGGGTTTGGTTGGTTGCAATCCCACCGCCATCAAGTTGATTCTGACAAGTCTACACTACAGAGTAGGAGCCCTGGTGGCGTAGTGGTTACACATTGGGCTGCTAACCCTAAGGTCAGTGGTTTGAAACCACCAGCTGCTCCGTGGGGGAAAGATGGGGCTTTTTACTTCTGTAAAGCGTTCCAGTCTCAGATAACCCATGGGGGCAATTCTATCCTGTCCTGCGGGGTGTCTGTGTGTCAGCATTGACTCAATAGTAAGGAGAACTGCTCCTGAGAGTTTCTGAGACAGACAG